>NC_134314.1:65667320-65971431 GCF_964195595.1 Calonectris borealis
TTCTCTGTGCTGATTCTTTTAGACTCGAACGCAACAGGCTGGATAACGAGGAGGAGAGGTCATTACAGCTTAGCTGCCTTTCTCCCGGTGGGTTGCTGAGCTTGGGGACCGCCGGGTACGAAGCCGGGCTAGCGAAACCCTTTGACTCGAGCAGCGCTGGTGGGAATATGGGGAGGAGCACGGAGGTGATTTCCTGTTCGAGTCATAACAGCGCTCGAGAGCTAACCACAAGGCACACTCTTGCCCTCCCAGAAGAGGAGCCCGTCACTCCCTGTTCAGAAGGGGCACAGGGGAGAGAAAGACAGGGACAGGGACGGAGTTGTAAGACTAAATGTAAACCAGGTGGCGGAGCAGACAGAAAAAGGCGAGAGAAGAGGTGGTGAAACGTGAGAGGAGGATGAGACTGGGGCATGTGGGGTTTGTTTTTGAAGAAGAAATAGGCAGGCTGCTGTAGGAAACTGGTGAACCCCTGGAGGTCATTTGGGGAAAGAGTCCGAGTGGAAATACAGCCCGAAGAATGGGAGAGATGCAGAAGGGGGACTGAAGCTGCGGCTTGCCCTGACATGCTGTCCTCCTCTGTGTGAAGCCTTGCGTTTATTTACCCAAACCATGTCCTAACCTATAAAAACGCCCCTACAGAGAATATTGGTCAAAGAACATTTCAGACTCAATCCAGAAACACCCAACTTCAGAAAGGAGGAGAAATTCTTTCCAGGCCATTGAAGGCTTGCTAGGAGACTGCTGGAGAGGGCCATGGCAGCTGACATCCATTCCTTTTTGCTAATTTGTATGACAGAAACAAAAAACTGAATTTTCTTCCCAGTGCATTGAAGGTTTGCAAGTGCAAGAGTAGAGCTCATACTACCTAACCATGCCCTGCTGCAAAAACCTCTCCTTGATGCACTCCAACAGGAGCAAGTTGTTGTAGGTATGTTTTCTATTAATTCTGAGTGATCAATACTGGCCTGAAACAAGGTGAGTGAAATTCAGGGTGTGCTTGTCTAAAATTACTTACAACCCCTTCAAGGCTTTCAGAGTCATAATCCATCAGAAGTGCTTTGTGTTTGTTTTTTTTTTTTTAAATTATGAAATTGAATGAGTTCTTGTTAAGTTTGGAATGCAAAACCATTTTTTGTCAAAAAGAACTAAACTAATTTTAAAAGCCCACTGTTGACACAATTTCATGACACAATAGCTGCTTTTTAAAACAGCTGTTTTGAAGTTACACAAAATACTAAAAAAAGCCCAACTGTCCAGTGGTTAATTTTAAGGATTTTCTTTTCTCCCTAGAACATGTTTAGCATTACCAATTTATTACTACTTAGATCAACCACAACCCAACAGCCAAGAAAATGAAAGCTTAATTAGAATACCTCTGACATCTTACATTTGTTTTTCAAAATATCCAAGGGTTAAGTAAGCTTTCTGCTGAAATATTGTAACAATTATGCTGTGTGACAGTTATCAGCTGAATCCTGATACACCACATTTTGGAACACTCCTAATCCATCCTTACATAAAATATCTACTTTTTACACTTAAACTGAGCAAAACTTAGTTTTGGCTTTCATCATTTAGTGCTGGCTAATATCTATTAGGCAACAATAGTCCAATTAGAACGGACAGCATTATATTTATTGCCTAACAGGTGTTGCTCCTTGCTCTCTGACCTACTGATGGCTTTTCTAGAGAAGGGATTTTGCTTTTCTTGGAGTCCAAATTAATTTAATTAGTGAAATCCCCTCTTCCGAATCCACATTTTCCCTTGGGCAGGAGATTGAGCGTGGTGTCAATGGAATACGAGCACTTGCCTTCATTTCTGAGGGAAAGGCAATCCTCAAGAGATGCAAGTCAACCACCACCTTCTGCATCCAAGATCTGAGAGGAAGGACCAATGCTCCTAGCAAGCTTGCAATGCCTCATATCTCGCAGGCAATCAGGCTGATGGGGTCACACAGCCATCCCTGCCCAAACGGCCATAAACAGCCTATTTCCAGTCCCCAGCCAGTGCCTGCAAACGGCAAGAGGCAATTTCAAGTTCAGCCCATGGAACAGCCAGCACGGCTCTAGGTTTGATCTCTTGCGCGGTGCTGGAGACCGGCTGGTGATACCCCAGCAGATGTGAGGCAGCCTGCTGAGCATCTCTGCTACTCGAAGCACTTGCAGAATTATTTTTCCCTCTTGTGCCCCACAGATGGTCAAGGACATAAGTGCCTTTGGGAAGCAACTGTAGAGAACTCGCAAGAAATAAAGGTTTCCTGGGGTACCCACCCATTTCTGTGGGTCTCCTGTCAGGTGCGGGCTGGTGTGTTTTGAGGCACCATATGACTGTTCAGTGTTCCATAGTAATTTCAGTCGTGAACAAGTCAGTATCTAATTATAGGTATAGTAGTATTTTTACTATCTTTCCTGTACTCAACAAGCATTTTTTGTTAAAACCACCAGTCACGATTTTCAGACTCATTTACCCGCCTGTAGATTTAAAGTGATTCTGCTGTATGGAGAAAGTTATTCAGCATAATCATCTACATCTTTTACACGTAAGTTACGAAAGACTGCCTCAGAAATGACCTTAAAGGCGGTAACATGCACGGCTGGATCCAAGGGACAGTGCGGTGTCACTGACATTCAAGGGAACAGCCAACAGACTTTGATGAGCTCAGGAGGAGCCTGACCATCGCCTGGGCTGATGGAGAAGCTAGCTCTCCGTCACGTTTGAGCTACTGCAAGTTGATTTAGACTCAGAGCACTGAACAGGTCTACTTCTGTGTCTGTCTGCTGCCTTCTTACAATGGGAAAAAGCCCTGTCAGCAATTACACGTGCCTCAGTCCATTCTCAGTGCTTCTGCGCCACATCCTGTGCTTTACTATTTTGACTACAGTACCGCCTAAGAGCAGGACACTGATGTACTTTCGGAAAAGACAAGGAAAGCCAAGAGAAGTGAAGTCTTGTGCAAAGCAGACGCAATAATAAATACTAGCTCAACTGCCCCCACCAGCCTTTAAGAAACCGGTAGGAAATAAATTAAACCCTTTCATCTAAGAGCTGTAATACTCACTCGTGTGTGTCTTTATGCACGGAGTGTGATTAAGCTCAAACGCATAAATCTTGGTAACAGCATGTAAGATCCTTGCACTTTCTGAAGCAACAGTCGTCTTCTCTTACTTCTCTTTGGACACATTCCTGTTCCCATCACAGAGTTCCCATGGGAGTGGAAAATGGAAGGCTGAAAAATAGCTAAGCTATCAGGTAAAATTTAACTCAAGGTGCTGGGGCATAAAGAAGGGAAGAAGGAACTACAGTTTTCTTCCTATCCCTTTATTGACCTTAAAATACCCTTGCAGTAGCCAGGCAGACAGGAAAGGTCATCTGTTTTCCATGAGAAAAAGATACAGTTTATTTAATCTCTTTGTATGTAAACTATCCCATACCTCCAGTCCTACAACTTGTTTCCATTTCTTTCTGATTTATCTAGTTTTACTGTACTTTTTTCAAGATAGGACGAGCAGTGGATAAAAACCTGCAAATACACCAAGTATAAAGCACAAACAGATCTGTACATCTTTCAAACACAGCTCTCTAATAAAACCTCGTTTTTGTGTAGTGGTGGGCCTGGTTTCCAGAATCCAGGCTCTTACAAAGCTAAGCTTCTTAAAATATGGGAGCTTTTGTTTGTCTCATAAAGGGTGATTTTTCTCTCTCTTAGCTATTAATCCTGTAGTTGTAGATAATCAACACCACTCCTTGGAGAGAAATCAATCAGCAGAAATCAATCTGTACAAGCCACAACTATAAAACCAAACATAAACTGGAACCACACACGCACAAATGACTTGAGTAATCCTAACCACTTGCTTCTCTTGGAATTAAGACTATAAAGGCTACTAGAGAACAACAGCCGCAGAAGGGTAAGGTTATCAGCTAGAATGGTGAGCCTGAATGTTCGCACGGGGGGAACTGCAACACACATCTAAGTTTTGGACTTTAATCACAAATCCCAGCGGCATTCCAAGTTCCTCTATAGAATGAACCACCTCCTTTAACCATTTCCATTCCTAATTAACAGGCAATAAGAATTTGTCATGGTGTGTAAATCATAAGCAAAGCCAACCACCAGGGCACAGATCACAGCATTGTCTGAAACAGCCTGGCATGAGATTGGAAGTTGGAGATGAGAAGATAAAGATGAGCCTTTTGACTATATGAACATGACACTCTTCCATATACTGTAGTTCTCCTAGCCAATATCCCTTTTTATTTATTACTGTGTTACATTTATTCTTCTCTCCTTCATGCTGGCAGAGAGCCAGGAAATACCACATAAAAACACAAGCTCAGCCCTCCCATATCCTTCCACTCTTATTACTGAAGCTTAATGCCCTCTCCAGTAAACATACACGTTATCACCACCACAAATGCCGTTCAATCCTGCTGAGTATATAGACATATACTAGGTAATACAAAATACTACATGCACAAAATTGTCAAGTTTTCTGAGGGTTCAAAAATCAGTATATTTTACAATATTTTTCCCCACTGCTTTTCTCATCTCTACTGTTGCATGAACATATTTTTCCTTCTTTGAATCATTTAGCTAATCTAAGACGACAATTTTCTGTGAGTTCTTACTGTGTTTGGGTAATGTACAGCCATCGCTTCAAATGCAATCTATAAACTTCCCAGGACATAGACATCACAGAGTATATCCACAGGGAGATTAGCCTAATTATTACATGCACACTGCATGTCTTATATATTAAATAATCTGACGTTTCAGTACGCTATTTAATACTTTAGCTAATACTTACTGGCTGTGTCAACGCAACAGATCAGCCTCTTCTCAGATCCAAAATGTACCTTAAATCACCTTCTGTCAATACCTAAACATCTCAGCACTTTTCAACTTGGAGCCAAGCATTTCACTTCTGTCCTTCACAAATTATGACTCACAAATTATGGTTCTCAAAGACTATGTATTCATCCAGGAACAAAAATGGTTGTTCAGGCTTTGTTTCTATCAAAATAAGCTGAGAAAGTCGCTTCTGCTGTCTCAGTTTTCGGGGGGAGTGAATTGCAAACAGCAGTCTCTCCCCTCCTCTCGAATCCAGGAGTAGCATCCACACAGGGACTTCAAGTTTTTAAAGCACTGTGTGTGTGCTGACATCAGCAAGCCTTCTCAAGGATTCACTGCGGGTATGCGAGAAGGAAAGGACGGGGATTATTAGCACTGGAATATTGCCTGCCTTCCGGATGGCTTTAACATGATAAAATATGTCTGGGCATCAATGTGGTCTTCTCTGAACTCCAGCTCAATGGCTTAACTGCAAAGCCCATACCGTGACCCCTTTTATCCTTTTATTCTGTATTTCCCAGAACAACATCTTGATCAAAAGGGATGTTTTGTACATTTCAGCGCTCTAGTAACTGTGAAGGAAAACATCATACTGAAATTTGCTTAAAGGGAGGCCTGAAGCTGCTTCTCAAAATGTAGAATCATAGAATCATAGAATCATACAGGTTGGAAAAGACCTCTAAGATCATCGTGTCCAACCGTCAACCCAACACCACCATGCCCACTACACCATGTTCCTAAGGGCCTCATCTACACGTCTTTTAAATACCTCCAGGGATGGTGACTCCACCACTTCCCTGGGCAGCCTGTTCCAAGGCCTGACCACTCTTTCAGTAAAGAAATTTCTCCTAATGTTCAATCTAAACCTCCCTTGGCGCAACTTGAGGCCACTTCCTCTTGTCCTATTGCTAGTTACTTGGGAGAAGAGACCAACACCCACCTCGCTACAACCTCCTTTCAGGTAGTTGTAGAGCACAATGAGGTCTCCCCTCAGCCTCCTCTTCTCCAGGCTAAACAACCCCAGTTCCCTCAGCCGCTCCTCATAAGACTTGTGCTCCAGGCCCTTCACCAGCTTCGTTGCCCTCCTCTGGACACGCTCCAGCACCTCCATGTCCTTCTGGTAGTGAGGGGCCCAAACCTGAACACAGTATTCGAGGTGCGGCCTCACCAGTGCCGAGTACAGGGGCACGATCACCTCCCTACTCCTGCTGGCCACACTGTTTCTGATACAGGCCAGGATGCCGTTGGCCTTCTTGGCCACCTGGGCACACTGACGGCTCATGTTCAGCCGGCTGTCAATCAGCACCCCCAGGTCCTTTTCCTCTGGGCAGCTTTCCAGCCACTCTTCCCCAAGCCTGTAGCGTTGCCTGGGGTTGTTGTGGCCGAAGTGCAGGACCCGGCACTTGGCCTTGTTGAACCTCATACAGTTGGCCTCAGCCCATCGATCCAGCCTGTCCAGGTCCCTCTGCAGAGCCTTCCTACCCTCCAGCAGATCAACACTCCCGCCCAGCTTGGTGTCGTCTGCAAACTTACTGAGGGAGCACTCGATCCCCTCGTCCAGATCATTGATAAAGATACTGAACAAGACCGGCCCCATTACTGAGCCCTGGGGAACACCGCTCGTGACCGGCCGCCAACTGGATTTAACTCCGTTGACCGCAACTCTCTGGGCTCGACCGTCCAGCCAGTTTTTTACCCAGCGAAGAGTGCACCTGTCTAGGCCGTGAGCCGCCAGCTTCTCTAGGAGAATGCTGTGGGAGACAGTGTCAAAGGCCTTACTGAAGTCCAGGTAGACCACATCCACTGCCTTTCCCTCATCCACTAAGCGGGTCACCTGGTCATAGAAGGAGACCAGGTTGGTCAAGCAGGACCTGCCTTCCATGAACCCGTGCTGGCTGGGCCTGATCCCCTGGTTGTCCCGGACATGGCTCGTGAGCACCCTCAAAACCAACTGCTCCATGATCTTCCCCGGCACCGAGGTCAGACTGACCGGTCTGTAGTTCCCCGGATCCTCCCTCCGGCCCTTCTTGTAGATGGGAGTCACATTGGCGAGCCTCCAGTCGTCCGGGACCTCCCCAGTTAACCAGGACTGCTGGTAAATGATGGAGAGCGGCTCGGCAAGCTCCTCCGCCAGCTCCCTCAGTATCCTCGGGTGGATCCCATCCAGCCCCATAGACTTGTGAGCGTCCAGGTGGCGTAGCAGGTCATTAACTTCATCCTCTTGAATTATGGGGGGTTTATCCTGCTCGTCGTCCATGTCTTCCAGCTCAGGGGGCTGAGTACCCTGAGGATAACCACTCTGACTACTAAAGACTGAGGCAAAGAAGGCGTTGAGTACCTCAGACTTTTCCTCGTCCTTGGTGGCAACGTTCCCCCCTGCATCCAATAGAGGATGGAGATTCTCCTTGGCTCTCCTTTTGTCATTAACATACTTATAAAAGCATTTTTTGTTGTCTCTCACGACAGTGGCCAGGTTGAGTTCTAGTCGGGCTTTTGCCTTTCTAATTTCCTCTCTGCACGACCTAACGCGATCCCTGTACTCTTCCTGAGTTGCCTGCCCCTTTTTCCACAAGTGATAAACTCTCCTTTTTTCCCTGAGTCCCAGCCAGAGCTCCCCGTTCAGCCATGCCGGTCGCCTTCCCCGCCCGTTCTTCTTGCGGCACATGGGGACAGCCCGCTCCTGCGCCTTTAAGACTTCCTTCTTGAAGAACGTCCAGCCTTCCTGGACCCCTTTGCCCTTCAGGACTGTCTCCCAAGGGACCCTCTCGACCAGTGTCCTGAGCAGGCCAAAGTCCACCCGCCGGAAGTCCATGGTAGCGGTTTTGCTGACCCCCCTCTTTACTTCACCAAGTATCGAAAATTCTACCATTTCATGGTTGCTAAGCCCAAGCCGGCCTCCGACCACCACATCTCCCACCAGCCCTTCTCTGTTCGTGAACAGCAGGTCAAGCGAGGCATCTCCCCTGGTGGGCTCGCTTACCAGCTGCGTCAGGAAGTTATCCTCCACACACTCCAGGAACCTCCTCGGCTGTTTCCTCTCTGCCGTGTGGTATTTCCAGCAGACATCCGGAAAGTTGAAGTCCCCCACGAGAACAAGGGCTAACGACTGGGAGACTTCTGCCAGCCTCTGGTAGAATATTTCATCTGCCTCCTCGTCCTGGCTAGGTGGTCTATAACAGACTCCCAGCAGGATATCTGCCTTGTTGGCCTTCCCCCTCATCCTTACCCACAAGCACTCGACCTCGTCATCACTACCATCGAGCTCTAGACAGTCGAAGCACTCCCTAACATACAGGGCTACCCCACCGCCTCTCCTTCCTCGCCTGTCCCTTCTGAAGAGCTTATAGCCATCCATTGCAGCACTCCAATCGTGCGACTCATCCCACCATGTTTCCGTGATGGCGACTAAGTCATAGCTACCCCGCTGCACAATGGCTTCCAGCTCCTCCTGTTTGCCGCCCATGCTGCGTGCATTGGTATAGATGGACTTGAGCTGGGCTGCCGATTTCTCCCCCGACAATGGCATGCGGTCCCTAGGCTCTTCTCTAGAGAGCCTGGTTTTATCCCCGTCCCCCTTCGAATCTAGTTTAAAGCCCTCTCGATCTACATAGATGTAGATCTATTTATTAGTAAAAATATGATAAAGTGGAAGATGAAAGACAAGTAAATTACACCAGGTGTGTCAATGCAGACCAAGCAACTTATGCAACTATTAGAAAACACTGAAAGGAGGAAGCTTTCAAGGTCCCATCATAAGAAACATAGGTGGTATAGCCACATACCAACTCCAGTGGGATCTAAGACTATGTCTACGTTAGCGAGTAATGCAACCCAATATGAGGAGGTCTTTTACATGAAAATGTTGGTATTGAGAAAATATCGTCTACACTATACACATTTCAGGTTTTTTCTTTTTAACATTAGACTAGCTCTGCTTGCATTAGATATGCTGGTGGAGCACATCTTCCAGGGCAGCTTCATCCAGAAGAAATCCAGTTCCAAGACTGCGTCACAATACAGACAAAAGCACAGCAAGTGAAACGATTGAAAGATTTGCTTCAAAATCATATGCCTTACCTGAACAAAAATAGTAAGCACGCCTTACCTATATCAAAAAGCTTCTATTTTTGCAGTACAGCATTCAGGCTCATTTCTCTTTTCTCAGAATACGTATATATTGTAGTACCTGTTGCATTCTTTTTTTCTGTATAGATCTACAAGATAGAGACTGGACTCTATGGGCTAGAAATTTAAAGGTTTCTCCAATTTCAGAATAATGAGGTTACGGAAACCTCCACTAGGAGTATGGGGAAGGGTTTAAGATGGAGGTTGGTAAATTAATAGATTAAGATTCTATTACTTCCAAAACTCAGGATGTTCCTTCCTATCCTTATGAGTTGCGTGCAAAAATCGCTAAACTCTCTCATGTGGTAAAGAAGAATATGCTATCTTTCTTGATCCTGTTGATTAAACAATGAATTTTCCATTTGTTCCCATTTGCTTTTCCATTTTGCATTTTCCATGCTTTTTCATTTGTTCTAGAGTACAGATTTTTAACCAGTGAGTGAAACACCAATTTACAAAAATCCCACTGGAGTGCAGTGGCAACTAAAATTTTTGTCTTGTGCAAAACCAGGTAATGCTCAGATAGCCTGGAAGATTGTACCCACTAACACACCACAGTGAAAACAAAAGGTGTTTTGCAAAGGTCCAGCTATAAGTTAGTATTTAAATGCTGCTGCTGCCACAGAGTTCAGAAAGGAATTCAACAAAAGAACCCAAAGGGACGGGCACAACACAGATTCCATAAGATGCAAGAGCTCGAGCCTGTCAATTCCTGCTGTAAAACTGCTTTCCATGGCACTTGGGCTCCTGTACAGTCTGTTCCTATTCCGGCACCAGATCAAGCCCTCAGGACAACTGCAGTATTTTCAGGACTGCATCTGCTTGCAACTGGCAACGCAGGCTGCTTCTGTTGGAAGACAGTACCCAAAAGAGACCCCTCTACTATCACTTCACTTTGGAGAAAGAGCAGGAGCACTGCTATGACAGTTCTGCACCTCATATAATTTGTTCCATTATTAGCAAAATACTGATAGGCTGAATTAGACTTTTACTGTCTCATGCTGAAGAGGTGAAAATGGAAGCTCTACACCTTTAGTGAAAGGCACAGCTCTGCCTTCCGTGCTGGTATTGCTGTCAACAAAAACCTGAAATTATGTCCAGCTAAAACCTCAGGAATGTGCAAACAGATTCCCTTCTCCCTTGAACAACCATTAGACAAAACCAACATAACTCCCTTGGTATTTTTCTAAACCTTCTTTGGAAGCAAAACCAGTATTAATCGAATTTTAAACCTTTTTGTAAAGGGCAACTGAATGCCAGTAAAACGGATTTTCCAAAACACTTGCACTGATGATCAGCAGACTTAAATAAGATGAAAACAACGTGGTCAGTAACCTAAAAAGAAGCTGGCATTGGTACCTCTGAAAGCCACTCAAAATCACTGATGCGTAACGGAGTAGTTTGTTAAAAGGTTAACCGAGCCACAGTACTTAGTGCTACTCAAGAGCATTCAGGATATGAAGAACAGTCCTTACTACCATCCAGCTCTCACAGGATCTGAAGTTTTGCTGTGGATTTAAATGGGAGCAGACTCTGTCCTTATGTATTTAGTTCTGGAGGCAACATTTGCAGCCGAGAACAAGAGGACGAAGACAGAGTAGGTTTCTCAGAAGATCTGCTAATCTCTGCAATGCCTTGCCAAGTTTTATGCTTGTGGGATATAAAAAAAGAAATCGTGTGTGATGCTTTCAACAGCAGCAGGGGACCCACCATGCACACACATTCAACATAGGCTACGGTTTACAAGCTCATTCCCACTTGGTAACATCATTGCTCGTGCCCTAGACTGTTTGCTATTAGAGCTGCTCCCACAACCCACTCCAGCTGCCACCTTTTCTGCTCCCTCTGTCTCTGTCTCGCTTGGATGTGTGGCTGTCACCGGAGGAATGCTCCGGTCTACAGGTGGCAGAAGGAAATCGGAGCCACTTGGGACACTGGCAGATGACACTGTGAATGTCACTGTGATACTCACTGTGAATACCTCTGCCAAAAACCCATCCTGCCTTTTGTTTTAATCTGTCTCTTGACTGCTCAGGCAGGTCTCCTGGGTTTGGCGACTGTCAAGCACAAAGGAAGATACAAACACCAAAGGTATTTAGGGAATTACCCCAATGCATATAACAAGGACTATCTCAAGAGCACGCTATCAACTTACAGCTGAAAGTAAATTAACGTACAGCTTGTAAAACCTAATTCCAGCATAACTATGGAGAAGAGAAAAAGGTGAAGCAACATCACAGCTCCAGTTAAGTACCAGAGGCCAGAAAGACGAACATTAAATAAAGCCACTGCCCTCTAACACGAACGGCACGCAGCGCCCCAGCCCTGGCCCCACCGCCGGCGCCAGAAGCCGCCCCCCGGGCCGCCTGCGCGGGCTCCGGCCGGCCGCAGGCTGAGACGGCACGGCACGGCACGGCACGGCACGGCACGGCACGGCACGGCACGGCACGGCGGGATGCGCCCGCGGGGCCGGGCCAGCTCTGCCTGCCCCGCCGGCCGGCGTGCCAGGACAACCGAGCGCGGAAACGACTCCGGGGACCCGCGGCGCGGGGGGCCCGGCTCCCACCCCCGGCCCAGGGAGGGACGCGCATCCCCCGCGGGGCCGGGCAGAGCGGGCGGCGGGGGCGGGCAGCGCCGCCACCTACCTGCGTGCGCCGCGGGGGGCGGCGGCAGGAGCAGCAGCAGCAGCACCAGCAGCCAGGCCGCCCCCCGCCGCGGCCGGCCGGCGCCCATGGGGGCTCACATCTCCCGGCCCGGGGCCGCCGCGGCTCCCCGGCGCCGCGCAGGTGGAAGGAGCCGACCGCCGCCGGGCGGGGCGCGCAGGGGAGGGGAGGAGGAGCCGGGCGGGCAGCGCTGCGCTGGGCTGGGCGGGGGCGGAGGCGCTCCCGCGGGGGCCCGCGGAGGCAGGCGGGGGGCTGCGCGGCCGTGGAGGGGGCTGCGCCGTGCAGGTCCCGTCTTCCCGCCTTGGCGCCGTCTCCAAGCCGAGGGATGTCTTCTGCTGCACCCCTCGGTGCTTTCACTGATGAAGTACCGTGGAAGCCACCATGAGGCGTGGGCGGGATGTCGTTATACCCCTTTTTTTGCAGGGGAAGCTGAAGGCAAACGTACTACGTCTTCGGGTGTGCAGGTGTCTGATTTTTCCCATTACTTTGCATTAAATAGTGTGTTTGAACGTGGGAAGAGGCTATGGAGTCTCCATCTTTGGACTTACTCAAAATCCAACTGGTCACGGAGCTGAGCACTCTGCTTCATCTGACCCTGGTTGGACTAGAGGGTCTGCAGAGGTGTGTTCCCACCTCAGCGACTGGGATTGTGAGAAATAATGTGGTTTTGTTGCAAACAGAGCTCTCGCTGAGTTTGTGCGGAGCAGCTCAGTGCAACCATCAGTGAGAGTAGAAGGAGGTGAGGGAACCTGAAAGGCAGCACGCTGTGCTCGTGGGCTGCTGTAGTCTGAATACTTGGGGAGGCTCTAGCAGTTGAAAGTGCCGTGACATGGGCCCTTTCTCTTCCCCTCAGGTGGACCCCTGCGAGCTCCTTTCCTGCCCACTGACCTATTCACTGTCCTCCCGGTTGTTTTGCTCCCTTCTATTTTACCCCCCATCCTGGCATCCATTTGCCAGTTTTCAGTGTCTCAGTCCTTTTATCACCGGTGACCTCCCTGCCATTGCACTCAGGCTTTTCTACAAACGAGCTGATACCCGACTGCTGCATATCGATCCACTTTGAAGTCACCATGGGTACCGAAAAGGTACTTTGATGAAAGATCACACTGCTTTTTTTAACTGGAAATTTTTCCACATTCAGTTGAAACTTCTTGAACTCTTGTGGATAAACGTTGGCATTTTAAGCAGAAGTGCGGGGAGGAGGCCTTCTGGTGGTTTTTTATTCCCCTACCCTTGTTCTTGGAAATGTCCCAGCTGACTTGGCTTAAAGCCTGAGGAAGACTTCAGCCGGGCTTCTAGGCTGGAAACCTTGTCACGAGTGATTTAAGTCTGTCAGTGTTATAGAGTGAAACTAGCCCCTCAATTTCAGTATCTCCTTTTCCATTTTCTTTTTTTTCTTGAAGAAAAAAAAATAGCATATCTTTGCTTCCTGCCAGAGTTTGGCACTGCCCATATGCTCTGCTGTCACCTCTGCCTGCCTCTACCACCTATGACAGTGAGCTTTGCTTCCATTTTAATTTGGTCTTTTTCTTCTCCAACTCCATTTTTTATAAAATAAAGGATATATGTAACAAATTAGTGATAGAAGTATCTAACTAATTTTAGCGGGACAGAGTCTCTGTCATTTACAACACAGCAAATTCGAATTAGCCTTTAACTTCTGTAGATTTACTCCAGATTAATTGTAGAAGAGAGCAGTTAAGAGCAGAATTTAACTTCTATCCAAAGTAGCTAAAAGACTGAGTTGGTTGAATAATTTTTTTCTTTATTACAATAGTTCAAAAAGTGAAATTATTTATACAACATTATACAAATATAATGTTATTATATTACAACGGAAAAGGTCAGAGGTCCATTTAGGATTATGTACAAGTTGGTCTTGCAAAAAGCTCCAATCCTAGATATGTTAATTTATACTCCTTTTTAGCTGTTGGGGCTATGAGGTGGTGTCAGGACTAGCTCTTGCCTTTCTCAAAGAAGCCTGGGAAAGAGGTGATAATCTTTGCTGATATAATGCTGTGTGACAGGTGTTAAGGAGCACCTTGCTTCTCCAAGGAACTTGCTGGCAGGCTTGGGGTATTTCTTGGCTTCTTCACCTGACCTCCTTAGCCCCAGAAGCCCAGCAAGAGGGAGGAGATGCTGAGCGTGACGGGGTTGAGGGTGTTAACCAGCTGGAATGCATCAGTCTGGGACTGCAAGGGGTCCTTTTTTCTTTTTGCCCCCTTCCCTGATCATGAAATGCAACTGAAATCAAGTCGTAGTTGTGCTTTTCAGCAATCTCCCTCTCATTCTGAGTACTGCTCATGTTTCTAAGAGATGTGTTTATTTTATGGAACAGTGCACATGTATGTGTATGTACATGAATATACACAGCTTTTGGCTTCAACACTATTTGTAATCCTATGCTCCTCTCTCAGTCTAAGTTGCTGTTGGCTTCCATTGGAAATTTGCCTGAGTGAGGCATGCAGTGTCTGGCCTTGTGTTTATGCCAGGTGATGGTGATATATTGACTACACTTGGGTGGTGACTATTATTGGGTGTGTAAACGGACGAAAAGTGAGGTAGGTGGACTGCATAGATATTACTACAGATCATGTTTCTTGTCCGCAAACAATAAAAAAAAACTTGTTTGGACAAAATAGAATTTGATTTTAGTCTAGAACTTCAGGCTGCTGATGCATCTCCCCTGAATCTGTGCGTGCTGAACAGTGAAGACAAAACTTTTCTATGACTTTTCCTCCCACCAGCAAATAGAGAGATTGCCTCAGAAAATAAGAGCCTACGCTTTACTCTGTAAATAGTTTAACTCAGGAGTGTAAATAAAAGACTCTTTTCAATGCAGATAGCATCAGACATTGCCGAATGTATTAATAAAGAACGACGTGAGTATTGGGAAGAAACTGGAAAGTTCAGAGATGTGGCCACGATCCAACCCAGTCTTGCAAAACTGATCTTTCTATGGAAATACTTAAGTGGTTGTAATTAAACATGCAGGGAGGCTGTCCTGGCCAATTTTGAAATTATACACGGAAAAGACAAACTTGCACTGTTACTCAGAAAACACTGTTACTCAGGAAATTTTTGCCTTTGCATTAATTCAATAGAACAGTTGCAGCTTAGTATTCTTCAGTGGAACTTAAAAAGTGCTTGAAAATATTAAAAGATGCTATCAGACTTATGTTTTGAAATCCAGATGTAGAACTGAGAAAGATGATGTTTGTGTGTTGTGCTCACTATAGGAACAGACCTGTGTGCCCCGTATATCCTGAACACCAGCCACCTTACAGTTGTGAGTAAGTTTCTTTGGCTTAACCAATTGATTTAGGGTTAGATTGGGATCCTTTTGTTCTGATAATGTGCAGTTTTATGCTTTTCATGTTTGCAACCTCCTTTGCATACTCATCAGTACTTTGCTGTAAATCTTCATTCTGCCAGCCAGGTTAAAACAGGCACAGGCTACTAGGTTTTGCTGGTGCAATCAAGAGACAACGGTCTGGCTGTTCAGCTCAGTAGAAGATAGAAAATAAGGAAATAAGCGCCAACTGTCCATGTCAATGGAAAGACTGCTCGACTGCTAGCTTTGCTACCCTCCATGCTGTTATTTTAAAAATTGTAACAAGAAAGTATCCAACGGAAAATACAAACAAAACTAATTCATTTGTGATTCTTCCTTTCGATCATGAAATTCAGTCACATTTTGAAAATAAAATAAACATATACTTAGGCAACAATAAGTTAAATAGCATTTTTTCCTTCCCTGATATGTGAATCTGTCAGAGCTTTCAAACAGAAAGCTGAGGAGGGCAAAATGAAATTGTTCTGAGTGTTACTGAAGAGAGTTTTGATGGATGACTCATGTTGCTCCAGACAGAGTTTATAGGTTATTCCTCATGCTACTAGTTTCAGTGTAACAACGGTTATTCATCTTCCCCCATAAAGTACCTCTTGTGAAAGAGATTTTTCATCATCTTGTTTCCTAAGATATTTTTGTCATTTACTATAAAAGATTATATAAAAGTTCATGATTTCCAAGGTATGCAAAATAGCACAGTTATTTTCAGTCGTAGGCTGAAACAAAAGGATCAGATGTTTATATTTCACTAAGAACGTGGGTAAGAGATCAACAGCTCTCGTTTAAACAGTGTTCTTCTCTAGAACTTTGGAAAAAGGAACATCTCAGAGAGTCCTGCTGTTGTTCACAGTGAACTGAAACACCTTAAAAATTGCTTGTTGCATCTTCCTTTGCTCTTTGTAGATTGATTGACTAAACAAAACAAGTAATCTTAAACTCATAAGTAAAACAAATCAGCATCAATCAAAAATAATTCTTACACACAGCTGTAATTAGAAATACACCTTTACAGAGCACTCCCTAAAGCATAAGCTCGGATAAATGAGATTAGTACATATTATAAACCCTGAAGATCATTAAACTGTGAATCTTTCGCAAATGCTTTGCCTCTTGCCTCTTAAAAGCTGTTGCTAAGAAATGCAAACTTGACCAAGGAAAAGGTTCTGATACCCAAGCTCCAGCATGTGTGTGGATGCTTTGCCTACAGGCTCCCTTAAGTGAAAAGGGTGGAAATGGAGATGCACCTCCTTGTCCACCCCTGTCCTCTTCCACAGCAGCCAGAGTGGCAGTGCTATCTCTGCCAGATGAGATGGTCCCACCTGCAGCTGACCCTCATCTCCCCCCCCATCATGGCTGAATTGAAGTGAGTCTTCCTCAGGAGATTTTCTTGACTGTTTCAGGTCAGTGCAGACATAGCTACACGCTCTGCTCTGGATTTCGTTGACAAGGAAATACCAAACTAAGTGGTCTTCTCCCAGCAAAATGCCTCAAACTACTGAATCGACCATGCTGTCAATAATATGTATAAAAATAAATTGCTTATTGTAAGGACTAACAGAGCAGAAAAGCATGGTAAGCCTTCCAGTGACCACATTTGTTAATACCTTCACCAGAGTTGTTCCCTGTCTCTAATTCAACTAAGACAACTAATGATGATTCACCATCATATTACATCAGGTGTTAAATGTAGGAGGATACGGCATGTGGTCTTGATTTGACTCCATCTACCGATATTACCAAAACCCATTTTAATAAGGGAAGTGAAAATCATTCTTCCACCCTCCAAGGTCACAGCTGCAGAGCTATTTTGAACGGTGTATTTACAAATCCTGATTTGCATAGTCCAGGCAGCAGGCCCAAGCACTGACCACAGCCAAGAGCACTCCTCCTGTTTTGTAAAACCAAATCCAAGGTGAGTTCACCGAGACAGAAAAATCTAACCTAGACAGAGAAGTAGTAATCATAACAGCACTACCCGCGATGGAGCTTGACCCAGGACACTCACTGAAGCACAAAGAGCTCTGAGAAATGTTTGAGCCCAACAGCATCCAATATGAAGTGTGCCTCTGAGTTAAGATCCTCTGCTGGTGCAAATCAGTTAATGCCTCCTCAAGAGGAATGCAACTGACATCCTTCCTGAAGAGAATTTATCCTGTCCCCAGAAAACAACCCCCAGAATATCAGAAGGTTGCACCCAAGGATTAAGTGGGATCAAGAGCAGCCTGAATGGATTGACCATGAATTGCATATCACTCTGCTGTCTCTTGAGGAAGGGTCAGTAGAGGAAAGTAATGATTCAGTAAGTCTCACTGAGCTGGTCAAGCCATTTTATTTCTTTCAACCCCTTCTCTTTATTAATTTATTGGATAATTAAGCGGTACGGTGAGACATAGCAAGGGAAATCCTACTGTGCAAAGTAGAAAGGATCTAGCATGACTCCCAGGATGTCTCTCATGAACCTTCAGAAAACCAGGATCACAGTACGCTAAAAAATGTGCCTGTCCTGCAAACCAGACTTCCTAACTTGTTTATCAGAAACGTTTATAATCTTAAGATACCGCCTTGTAGAACAGAAATGGGTCTGGGAAACACCTGAAACAGGAGGGAAACATATTCCTGCCTGGGTCCTCAGAGTACAACCTGCCCTTCATATGGCACCTGGCCTAAAAACTGCAGACAGGTGTCTCAGCTATGTCCCCTGCTGCTATATGTATCATTCCTGGCCTGAGAAGTAGAAGAATGATGCAATCTCAGCTGGGTTTAGGTCAGACATCTGTATTTGTGGGCTTACTCTATGTTCACAAATGATTTTTGAGCAGCTGCAGGTTTTTTAAGGCTGGTTGTTTGGGGTGCTACCATATTTGGATGGCTAACATGCCTGAGCTTTAAAAAGCCCGATTTTCAGTCACCTGTTCAAGTGTTCATGTTTTGACAACACCACCTATTTTAGGTGTCTTCCTAAAATGGAGGCCTCCAATTAACTTTGGAAGATCTTGTTGTGATTAATGCCCTTGCTCAGGCAGCTAGAAGGCCACACATAATTATTAACGTAGGCACCCACAGTCAGTCATGTCTTAAGAATTGGAGAAGCCTGAATCTGGATAACTTATATTGTCAGGGCTCTTCATCACACGTGCAATAAGACTGGAGCCACCACACACAGGGCAGGGTTCACTGCAGACATGTAGATTAAATGGCCATCACATAGGTAGGCATGGCACGTCCAGAATTGTACTTAAAGTGTGCTTGCTGTGGGGATCACCTTTCAACCATGGCCTAACTTGGCCTGGTTAGCCCCGGCAGCACTGCCATCTAGGAATGACGTGTGCAAAAACATGGGGATACTCAAGAAAAACCATGAATAAAGAAGCCACGCATTTAAAGGTTTTGCCATAACGTAATCAACGCAGATGTTACATTGCTCTGTTACATCCTCTTGGGAACAGAGTGGAAACCATCCCATTCAAAGTGATAATGATGTGTTATGATAATATAACAAAGAAAAAGAAAAACATTGCAAATACTTAATAAATCATAAGAGACGGTTGAAACAGTCATTCAAATGAATGGAGAAGGCTTAGTTCCATATAAATAATGAATGGCTTCTCTTGAATTGAACTCCTGAAAGAGATGGCAAGTATGTAAGAGGGAGCGATGTCACTGTAGCAGAGTTTTGTTAAGGAAGGAAAGATGCCCGAAGGCAGGGTTTTGTCCTAACGGTGGGAAAAAGTGCTTTCAAGTGGAGCAGGAGCACGCACGGCTGATATGACATGGTACTTCCCATCAGCTGCTTCCAGCTGCGGCACGCACCTGAAATGCGGTTGTTGGCATTAAAGGGTAGCAGGATGCTGTTTGATAGAGGAGGTGCCATAGCTGGCTGCTGCACAGCACCTTACTTGAGTCAGTGGGGTTTGCTGGTTTGTGGTAGAAGTTTGAGGGTCCCTGAGACCCTCAGAGGCAGAAGACCTTTGGCACTGCAATGTTGAGGGCTGCCATACCACAGCAAGCAGTTCAGGAGGGCAGACTTCCCCCTGGGTCCCTCCGTACACTCTGAGTGAATGGCAGCGTGATGAGTAACCAAACTGAGGTTCACAGCAGCTGGAGAGGGCCCTAGGAGGTGGGCTGATGGGTTTGCCGCGGGTGCTGAGTGCCTCTGCACCATGCGTCTGGCCTCTCGCAGGGTTAGGGGTGAGCTGCGCATCTCCGCTCTGCAAGTACAGTGAGGCCAGACCCTCTAGGATAATGGTCAATAAAACATTGTCCATTGAAACATACACATCCTGCTGAGATCCTTTGGCACCTGCGCAGGCCTTCCTTCCTGGGTAAAGGAATTTAAGTCCCCCATGTCTTAAGTGGATACGGTCCTTCCAGGATCAAGTGGTAGAGGTGGTTACTGCCACCATTTCCATGTTTAATTGAACTCAGCACGGAGTGTCACAGAATCAGAAGTGCTGGTTGAAAGAGTTAGATCATAGAATCATTTAGGTTGGAAAAGACCCTTAAGATCATTGAGTCCATCCATTAACCTAACACTACCAAGTCCACCACTAAACCATGTAAACAAACCTCCTGCCTTGGCATGGTCCAGCCTCCCAAGTTTGGCACGGTTTGAACATGCTTTGTTGCCTGGGCTCCTCCTGAGCACACATTCCCAATAGTCTTGGGTAAGAAACATGTCCTTGGGCGTCACCTGTCAGCAAAGGCAGGGATACAACTGGACAGCTTCAAACGTCTTGTCGTCCTGTACGTCCTGACTTGTTTTTCTGACTTGTTTTCCTGAATCTACACTGTTCCTTGGTCACCAGGTGGGAGGTTTGGCTGGCCCATGGACAGCTGTAGTTGGCAGTAAGTACTAATGAACGTTTGCAGAGGAAATTGGGGTAGGTCATTCATGAGGACAGCAGTAAAAGGAAAGATTAAAAAGGATGTTGGAGTATGGTCCTTGGCTGGAACAGGGTTACCAGGAGGAGGGTTTCTTGCATCGCTGCAGCAAAAAGGAACCGGGGACACTCTGAGATGTCTCAGCATCCTCTGGAGGATGTAAAAGAACAAGTAACAACGTGTTTTATGCTGGTTCCTGCAAAGTGTGATAGGAAGCCAAGTACCCCGATGGCTCCCTGTCCTGCAATGTACTTTCTGAGATTACTGCCTAAGTCCAGCCTGCATTTGCTGTGTCTGGAGGTAATAGGAGGGTAGGGCATTTAAAGTAACCAGATGAGTGCTAATTGGCCTGGAGTTTTAATAAAAACTTGGGTTTTTCTTTCATGAGTATTTTTCTTTACCATCAAACTCCCCGACTGCAATAAGGCTTTGCCTCCACTATTCCGATAATGCTTTGGATCCAGCTTAAGGAGGTGATTTGCCATCTTTCATCTGGTGAAATCCCTCTTGAAGGCTGCAGCTGGATGTCTCAGGACAGTCATACCCATGACCAGGTTTCTTAGGAACGGGACATGACACGCTATTTCTTGAAGACAGCTGCTAATTTGCAAAGATATTGGCAACAATCATAGGCATCTTACTGTGGACAAACAAGGGAATTAGAATAAATTAATAGATTAATGAATAGTCTGTATTCTACTGCCACTGCATGCAATAATTGTTACTATGATGCAAGCAAGTCCCTTGAAACCCATGGAAGTGGAGTGTAATTTCAAAGCTCACAGAAGCAGCAACACAGTGAATGGATGCATATGGAGAAGTTTAACACTGCAGGAGTTTAATGAGGCTACCCATTAGAAATCAGGTATGTGAATCATAGCCTTGTTCTTCAGAGGCTAGAGGATAAGTTTGCATTTATAGTAGTAACAGGAATAACCTAAACAGAAATTTTGCTTCCATTATAGTTGTTCAGAAAATGGACAAATCTCCTAGCTTCTGAATAAAGTTTCTGTTGATTTTATCTTCTCTGCTTAACTCCAGTATCAGACTGTTAACCCTTGAAATCAAGTTTTTACAAGTATTTTGTTGTTGTAGGAAATTGAAAGAAGAAACAAATAGCCTATGAAGAAGCCTTAATGGTATAATTTTGAAAGCTTTAGCTGTAACTCAGACTGTTAACTTCTGAAGGAAACAAGCATTATTGCTACTTGATTTCCATGCAATGGTAAAGAAATCGATATGACCACACAAATGCTTGATAGCATGAATACTTGAGTCATTGTAAATTCTATTAAATCTGTTTTTTAAAATGTCAACAATTCACTCTCTGCAGGAAACTGCAACTTCTGCATTACATTCATCAACATCAATGTCATATAAAACACATTAGAGCATCTTAGCTTTAGAAAAATAAGTGCTAAATTTATATTTGCTCCAAAAATCTCAAAGAGTTTAAAAATAAATTTTATTTGTGTTTGCTTACTATATGAGCTCTAATTAAAAAAATGAATAGAAGAATATCTGTATTCATGGCCCTAGAGCAGCGTTATTTAGGGAAGTTGTACTCAAAAGGCATCAGCTTACATTTAAAATGAAATATTAAGCAAAGAGGAAATACACAGTCAAAGTTGAAGTTGCAAATCTGAGTAAGATTAGTCTCAACATTAATGTCCAATTAGCCAATTGATGAGGATGCGCAAGCCCTTTGCAGGCCTCAGTAGTGTCCTGCCAAATAGATGGCAACATTCATCTCACCGAAAAGCAAGAATTACCTAAATGTAGAGCATGGATTTGTGGTCTAAGTTGGCTTCTCTTCTTTGCTGTTATGATGTGAAGAACTATCCTTTCATTTGTTTTTCATTTTTGCCTTTCCACATAGAGAATCCTTTGGTTTGCAACTAATAAGCCTCCCGCTCTTAAGAGCTTACATGCTAATTTGAGAGTTATTCCTGATTTCTGCTGGACTTGCTGAAAGCCGGCAAATGTTATTGAGTTCACATTTGCCTAACCCTATGCATGTGACTTTATAACAAACAGGTTTCTCCTGTTACCCACTCTGCCACCACAGGCTATTTCTAAGCTTCTGCAGCTGTTTGGTGCTCAGTTCGTGTGGAGTTCGCTCACATGGCTCTTTCTCGGTGCAAAGGTTTGCAATAAACCAGTCCATGGAGAGGTGTTGAAATTCCTCCTGATGATCCCCCATTATGCCGCTTTGTCAATTATTTTCATCCCATAAAATATTTATCCAGCTGAAAGTGGAAATGTAGTTTAAAATCTTTTATAAGGACTCCATCATTTGCTTTTTCTTTAGAAGGCTCATGCCATGATGTTTCCTCCACATGTACTTTTTTCTGGGATGGAATCACTTTCTCAGCCAGAAGGAGTCTTAGAGTAAAGGTTAGAGTCTCCTACCTTCCTGAGACAGATATGTCTTTGCAGGATGGGCTTCTAGTATACAAGGTTTTTTCTCTATTGGTACTCTTGCTTCTTTCTCTCTCTTTCTGAAATGTCCAAATGAACTAAAAAATTTACCTAAGTAGCAACTGAATGGCACCGTTTTCTCACAGTATCTACTGCGTCTTTTTACTGTGGTGGTGTAACTCTCTTGCGGACTGCCAATGAACCCGTATTGTGAGCTTAAAGTCAAGGCAGTCTGAGATACTGCATCCCTATCAATGAGGTCCTTGGGGACTCACTTTGAAATTAAACTGAAGTCATTTTCAATATGGAATCGTTTTATTGTGTGGGTGCATCTGCACATAAACTTTACATTGGCTTCTGAACAGCATATAAAGGCTTGCAAGAGATAAATTAGACTAAGTATAGCACTCATCATTAATCAGGGTACTAAACAGGCATGAGCGCTAGAGAATGAACACAGCTGCCCCTTCATTTATCTTGCTGTCAGAAGGTAACTCGGCTACAGAGAAGCTCAGAAGTGGTGGCTTAGGGTCTTTTGTGTCTCTCAGCTTGCAGAGAGTATATATGCTCATATATAATAAATACATATCTGTGTTACATGCATATATGTTTGTATATACACAGACAAATATATCATATATAAACACATTTCTGTACTGGTGTGTGTATAGGGATGTATGTGTTCTCAATAGTCCTAAACTGTAGTTTTGAGCTGAAAAGTGAGAGATATGCCTGTTTATTTCAAAGGAAAAATTCTCTTCGCTCTGAGTATTCTGACTTAATAACAGAAATCTTGGCTACAATCTTGCTGTAGGGTTATCTTCTGTGATAACTTTCATCAATTACCCCCACATGAAGATGTGATACAGATGTAGATGATATGGTAAATCAGAAAGTCTCAGCTTTCATTTCAGAGTGAATATGTGATGCTGGAAGGTAATAAAACCTATTTTCTCATTTGCTTTGGGGGAAAAACAGGTAAGTGAAGTACAAGTTACTGAAAGTCTCCAAGTGTTATTTTTATAGTAACTTCTCCATGTCAAAGGGTATTTTGAAGACAAGCTAACCAATGGCTAGTCAGATACTAAGTTTATAGGGCGACAGATGCCAGTGGCTGGTCTTCCTTAGTCTGACCTTTTGCATGAAAGCAATAAATCAGCTAGCCCTTCCATGTGTCTCGTATTGTCCCGAGTTCTTGGGAAAAGGATGACTGAATAGGAAGAATTAGTGCTGCTGCATAGGATTTAGCATAATGGATAGATCATTAACCTTTTAAGTCTGGTATCCTGGCTTCTGCACTGGCCTACCATGGCTGCTTCAAGCAAGCAAGAATCTCCATAGATAGCAGGGGTGGTTTGTGCAGGGAAGGGGAAAGATTTCCTGGACTGGAGTGATGAGAACAGGTTGTCTGTGAGGCCGGGTGGCACTGCAGCCGCAGTGGGACAGCAGTATAAAGTACGCAGGCCTCGGGAACATAGTCAGGGATATGACACATGTACGTCCTCAGCGCAGTGTCTTACTCCACACCGCATGACCAGAGCTATGCACTCACTGTGACCAGGGTTATGCTATCCCATGGTGGCATCTAGACCTATATCTGAGGTATCTGACATATGTATAGCAATGTGCCTATGGGAATATGGAGCTCTGTATGGGCTGCAATACTCAGGTGGTAAGATTTTTGGGGCATTTTCATGACTACCCTGCTAACAGCATCCAAAATAGCTAGTTTGAAGTCAGTGTAAGAGTGGACACCTAAACTGATGCAGAACCTGCACTCATTTTGATTGCAGTGTTGACTGCAGTCTTTAGTTTATTCGAAAGAGAATATGTGCTTCAGGTGTGCAGTTTGCTGTACCTCAGCCAAGAACTTGCAAGAGAAAAATACATCACCTCCTAAGAGGACAGAGGTATTAATATGCAGCACTCTGACAGTTGTTAATATTAGATACCGAGGTTACCATACTCTTGAGTGTCCAGGACATGTGCGAGAACAGGTAGATATGACACATGTTATAGGGAGACATGAAGTCTCTTTTGCAGTGGCCGCTGGAGGCCAGGCAGGATACCCTTGGCACCTAAAATGTACTTGCTGCCCTGATTTAGGTAACTACATGCTGCCCCAGATGTATGTTTTCAGTGGAGCCCTATTGGAATGAAGAATTGGAATTAAATGAAACTTCTAGTCCCCCGTGTGATGTTTGGTCTGAAAGAGGCAGCTCAACGGTACAACTTCAACTCCATTTGATTTGAACTTACCTCATTTTCAACACTCGAAAACATATGTCAGAGGACTTGGCTTGACAGGGGTTCCCACAAGAGAAAACAGCTAGATGTAGACAAAGCTAGATGGGTGACACATAATCAGATCAACCCCAGAGTACCCATCAGCTAAGCATAATCTTCATTTCTGGTAATTTTGATGAGCCCACACTGAAAACGTGTCCATAATGTAGTTCATCTCTAGAAAATCCTAGACTTTGTGGTCCATGAGCTTTAACTCATGTCTTAGTGACACCCCACACTGATCATTACAATGCTTTGTATGTCGCCTTGCCATCTGCCTAGAGAGAGAAATTACAGTCCCATTGCATTGTACTGTTGGGACCATGCTAAAACGTAAGAAAACACCTGAGGAGTTTTCTGCTTGGTTGATGCTGTGATGTTTTCTCAAATAACAATAAAGGTAGGGAGCCTATCGGTTTGAGCTGACTTGCGCCTCACTTTCACAATCTTATGGAAATCTCATCGTTGCGATATTTTGTGCTTTCTCCTTTCTTACTGCGTGTTACTGATAAGCAGCAATAGCACAAGAGGTCGGAGCGACAGGCTGACTTTAAAGGAACGGAGAACAGACATAAACTTGTCTCCAGCTGCCGTGACACCTCCTTCCAGCAAATCACATGGCAAAGTGGGGAATTTACAGAAGGACCAAAGCTGGAGACTGACTGGGCTGCCAAGACTGCCTGCTTGAGAGGTGATCAAGTATCCAGTCAGCTACTTGGCTGCCTGGATTGTGTAGTTGTTCACAAAACTCTGTAAAAACCCTCTGGGCATACATTAGAAAGAGGTTTATCTTTTAAAAATTGGCTTATTCATGTCTAACCCTGCCCTCCTGGTGTTTTATTATTATTGCCTTTATATGATCCCCCGAGCTTTGTTATCATCACGCAGCAGTATATTGTCACTTGCCAGTCGCCCGACAAATCTCACCTCAAGAAACCTTCAGTGATAAGTACTATTTCTGTACTATGCTCAAGTCACGTCCTTACTGGTCTGGTTTTGCTGCTGTGGAAAAGTTTTTATCAGTTTTACTAATAGCGTAAACCCACATCGTTTAAATAGCAGCGAGCATCATAAACATCTGAGTTTCTACCAGTTATCTTCCGTCACTGGCATGTGTACTCATAGTGTAAGAGGTTTCACCCTTGGGAAATGAGATGTTCAGCTTCTGCATCTGCTTTGTGGACTGTTAATGTCAGTGTAGCGGCGGGGGGAGTCGAGGACCCTTTTATTTAAGTTCGTCACATAAATAAAACTGAAAAAAAAGTCAGAGTGTAGACTTAGCCATATGGGGAAACTTGACAGGTTTAAAATTCACAGGTCACCCACTGAAAATTTCTCGCATGGACAAGGCGTGAGTGTCAAGAAACCAGAGGACTGTCACGTTGTCACTGCCGAGGTCTGCAGTCGGCCAGGCAGCGGGGATGTCCGCTGCGCTCCCCCTTCCGAGGAGATGCAGAAGTTCAAGAGGAAAGCGAGGCTTTCTGCCTTTTCAGGTTTCTTTGGAAGATCGTGGATACTGTATCTAACGGCCAGATTTGAAATGCTCATAGAGTTTTCAAAGCAGGTTCTCATTTTCAGGCATTCAAGTGATATGTTTTTCAAGCTAACGCTTACATGTATCCATATTGCAAATTGCAAGATGCTCTTATGTGGTCTGCTTTAGAGCGACGGCGGGGTCTAGGAGGAGACTAGACCCCTGGGTACACCTAGCCTCCTCCTGTCTGCTTCCTGCAGAGGGTTGTTAGTCAGCACAAGGCTTGTGTAAGCCTTCACCTAAAAAAATCTTCTGCACTTTTGCCAGGGCTCCATGGGGTAGGGAGACAAATAGGATTCACCCATTGCAACATTCAGCATTGCAGCATTCAGCATTGTAATATTAAATTTCCAGGCATCGTGCCTAGCGCAGTGCACAATCTCAGGTGAAGCGCCCAACTTGTTGGGGAGAAGTCTCACTGCTGTTACCGTCTCTTTCTTACTGCCGTACTCCCACGCTGGAATTTTTCCGTGTCTTGCCTCTCTTGCTATAATCTGGCCTGTTGGTACTCCTTGACTGCTGCTTTCTTGCCCTGCCCTTGCCTCCCTGGCATGCTGGAGAGCCTGGATGGAGCCTGAAGCTGTCCCTGCAGCAAGCTGTTGAAAGGGAAAGGCAGCACTGCAGGGCCTTCATCTCACCCTTGCTGTTTGCAGGACCGGAGTCCACAGGTGCTGGAGGGGTGCTGCTGCACTGCACCCTACGGGTGCAGCCTTTAGCATAGCCTGAGAGGAGCTGCTGCACTGCTGACTGCTGTGCGGCTACTAGGGAGGTAAAGGCAGCTGTCACCAAAATCAGGCTACTGGTGCTGTGGCCTGTGCCAGGTGGGCTGCCCCAGCCCCTGCTGGGCTCCCCCGGCCAGAGGCAGCCCACTCACGCAGCAGCGCAGTGCAGTCCACGGGGATGTGGGCAGTGACGTGTACAGAAGCTGAAATTGGGCTGTGCTAACCAGGGAGCTGTATGTTGGCTGGGGTGGCTTTCTGTAGTTTCTGCAGTAACATAAAATACCAAAATAATTACTAGTGCAAGGGAGCACCGTACTATGTGAGCACCAGAAGCACTGGGCTGTGAAATAGCTTTTTTCAACTTTTTTGTCTCTAGCCAAGGCAGTTGTAAGTATATTAAAGAAATGCTGATTTAAACCCTCTCACCTCAGGTGTGCTTTGTTTTACATGTAATGCTTTTTATTTTTCTTGTGAGTAAGCTTCAAGCCATTTGGTATTTGTATCTGTATTTATTCTGACAACTGACATTTATGTCAGGACAGAAAGGAGAATTATGCACGAGGCAGTGGTAGGGATGTGAAACAACTTTGTCAGGTGTCAGCAGCCATAGAAACATTATTCCTTTTACTATAGGTAATAGTACCACATGTGGTCCACTTCCAGAAAATGTTTCCTCAGTAGGCAGAATAGGCATTGCCTGCTTATTTCTGTAGACTGCAGGTTTCTTACAGAGGAGTCACAGCTCTTCTGTAGCTGTATGCTCCTCTGTGTCTGAGGAGCCAAGTACTGTGCGAGGTACCAGTGAATAACAAAACTAAATTCACCTCAACATAAAGTTCAGCAGAGTCAAAACTGCTGCTGCTTCATGCAATTCCCTTCATATGTAATAGTGCCATTAATAGGAATCTGGTTTTAATTACAACAGAGGTTAAAAAGTCAGGACATAGCAGTGGTTAAAACATCTCAAGCTGTAGATTGAGGGTTCACATTTTTGCTGGCCTGAGAAGTAAATGAGTGGGCATTTTCTGCTGAAGCAGAGAACATACTTTTTTGTTCAATGAAAATGTCTTGCTGCTTTTTTGGTGTTTTCTTCCAAGTAGCAAAAAAAGGGATGCGTGTTTAGTCATTCTAGGATGGACTCAGAGAAGGGAGCATCATTTCTGCTGCTGAGCCAGCCATTCTGTAACTTCCTGCATCTTTTGAAACGCAGCATGCCAGAATGGATATTCCCCCTTAAAATGACTTGGCACTTGTGATTCAGGCTGACCTTTAACCACTGAGCCTGTTGACTGTGAAATAAAATCTTTATTGCAATGGAAGAACTGTATTCAAATTCGGCATTCATGTATTACTTTGATAATTATTTTTGAGTGATACGCAGTGTCACAGCAATCTAGTATTTGAGGTCCTCAGAGCAAAGAAGGTCCAGTTCCCTGCACTGCCCATAATCTTTCCGTGTAATCTTAGCAAATCACTTAGTTCAAAGGTGATTGGGTGCCTGTATATCTTTAGAAACACCTCTGAATATCTTTACAGACCAGATTAGAGCCCTTCCCTATTTCACATGGATTCTGCAAAGTTAAATACATTAAAGGTTTTAAGGCACTCTGAAACTAGGGGTATTTAGATGACTAACTCCCATTGAAGTCAATAGTTTCTAAATAGTGTGTTCTTCATGGAAACATGTTTCTTCTCACCTAGGAAATATGAGCTCTGCTAGCTGGCTTGCTATGTGGTCTTCCATATTTCAAACTTTTCTCATAGCCCTGAAAAGAAGGTGCACCAAGTAACTCTGCAGAAGTCTTCCAGCTTGTGCAACTGATGGTTGCACAAGTGGTGTAACTGTGGTTGGTCAACCTTGTTTCACATCACCTTTTAACCCCCTACCACAACTATTCTCTGGTTAGGATGAGTTGTAGCTCTCTGGCACTAAGTCTTATTCTTGTGACTCCATGAAAGGCTTTCTAAGTCCATGCTAGAGGAAAAATTAGTACCAGAAGTCATTAAAGGGAGCTGACAATCTTTTATTATGAATGGCCTAGGGCATTTGCTGGGAAGACAAAAGAGGAGTTCTACCCGGTGACCAAATTATATTGGGAAAGAGAAGTACGCAGTGACCATGCTCACAATATATTTTCTAACTGTCTTTTCTGAAATGGCTGAAATTGTTAAAACTGCGATTCTGAGCTCTGCAGGCTGGGGAGGTCCTGCCTGACTGTCTGTCACCATGGCCAAGGGGACTTTCAATCCAGACGGCTTATTCATTGCCACAGTTCTGGGAATTATTTTGTGTGCATGCTCTTTTTCCTTTGAAAATGTCGTGTGTCAGGGCACAGCTTGTGCCTGAACTTTTTTCCCAAAGCATCAGTGATATGGGAAAGATTATTCCACTGAGTCATTCAGGGATAATCTTTTGGAAAACAAAGAGCTTTCTGGCTGGCTGAAAGCTCAGAGGTTGGAGGCCTCCAAATGCACAGCTGCAGCTGTGTAGGGTGTAGGGTTTTCAGCTCTGGGTTCAAAGACAGGGAGGCAATCTGCTCTGCCTCTCCGTAACTAGATGAGACTTTTCACTATGCTAAGATATAGAAATGACTCAGTTGTTCCAGATACCGTGGTTGGAAGCATTGGAAGGATCCAGTAACGAGGTGTTGCTTGTATATTTTCTGAGGTTCCTTGTCCCTGTCCTCAGTGTGGGACTGAGGACCCCAGACTTCTCTCTGCTCCTCAGCCAGAGGGAGGAAACTAGCGGAGTAGCTTATGATCACAGAAGTGATTAAGGCTTTGCATTACTACTGTCTTGCCACAATAAGTCAGTATAATCCCATCTATGGTTCAGCCAGACTGTTATCTTTATAGTTCCCTGGTTTATTTAGAAAATGTTGCCTGGGGATTTGGGATTTTGCTGTTGTTCTTTTCAGCTTTGTTTTTTTTTCATCTGTGGAGAAATAGCTGTGTGCACTGAATAGAAATGTACCTCTTCCAAGAAAATAAAAGCAGACCTGTTTCAGGAACAAAAAACCTATTTGAATTGGTTTCATTCTCAGGTTTTTTTAATGCTTTTCTTTAAACAATTAAAGGGAGTGCAAACATTCATTAAAGCCTCAGTTCTGAAATGCACTTTTCCGTGCACAGCTCATGCCAAGCTAGATAAATGTAGCAAATACGAAGAAATTATACCTGTGACTGCAGTTTGATTTTTTTTTTCCGTCTCTTTTTGAAATTGGGATACTCTTTACCAAGCAATTCTGATTTTTTTTATGGCAGCGAAACATTCGCATCTGGTGTTTTTATGCAGACCATGGCTAAGATGTTGTCTCTAAGCAAGTGAATGCAGATGGCCTGTGTCATGGAGTGAAGTTAGCCATCGGATTGTGAAACCTGGTTCAGATTTTGGCACAGCCTATAGCAAGCGAAGAGTCTGTCCCTACTTGTGCTCCACAGCTCTCTGCAATAGCTGTGATACCACCCCAGACTTACGGTCATCCACACCATTATGTCCAGTACCACTGACTAGTACTTGCTCAGTCCTTACCTAGAAGCTGTTCTTGCCACATGAGTAAATTGCTCGTGAGGGTTAAGTATGCAGCCCCCTGAGTAACGACAGCTAACGCAAGAAGGCCAAGAGGGAAGAGTGAACCTCGCACTCTTTTCTCCTGCTTGGCCATTAAGAAACTGTAAATAGCTCTGGGGAATTCTGTGTTCTCCATATCCCAAGGATGTCCTAGGACTTGCACTCACTGGACTGGCTGACCTCTTGGTGAGCTTATCCATGTTGTTCTCCAGCTAACTGAAATACTTTAAGGCTGGTAGGGACATAATCTGCAGAAGGTCTTGATAACCCATTTCTACTTAGGAAATACTCCTATTGATATGGTATATTCATTAATAGAAGCAGCTAGTTTCTGTGTTCTGTTGTGCCTGCTTGCAAGTTGCCAACTGGGTAACGTGGGTGTAATGTCTTCCAGTCCCTTCTTTTGGCTCACTGGTTGGTCATACTTCAGTCTTCAGCTTGCTCAAGTCTTGAAATTCATTAGAAATACTAGCAGTGGTGTTTGGACTGTAAACATTAAACAGATGATTTTAATCTTGATTGTTTATGGAGGTACACCCTGTTCTGCACTATTCACCAGCTAAAATGAAATGCAGAGTGGGGAGTTAATACTCAGTTTGCTACATGTAAACCTCAGTAAGCTGTCTGGACCCCTGTGATTACATAGCAGAAGCTTCTTGGGTGTTCTTTCTGTTGTTTTCTTCTTTTCTAGCCAGCGCAGCAAGGAAATGAGGTGTTGCGAGGTGTAATTTGTGAAACTTGCACGAAGTGAGCAGGAGCAGAGCCCCTGCAGCAGGGAGGAGGCCTGACCCAAGGTTGGGGAGATTCTTTGGTTTCATGTCAATGTAACGCTGATATGTCAGTCTCTGTTAGTGAAATCACAGGGGTGTCATTAGTAAGAAACAGAGGGTGATCGGAGCAACCTCAACTTCTGACGTGAGTGTCCCTCTTAGGACTGAAGGCTGTGCAGAGCAATGTCCTCTTTCTTACCTCCTGCCTCAGACCACGGGTGTATGCTGCGTTCCAGGGAGGGTTATTGAATTATTCTGCTTTCAGAGAAATAGCACCTTACTGAAAGCATTCCCAAAGGTTACTGACTGGAGTATGAGCTCTGACTGGATGTGTTAGATAAAGACTGATCAGAGCTGTCAAGGAAAATTTCCATTCCTGTCCTACTCCAGGAAATTTTAGACACGGCATTGGAAATCTTATAGCCCAGAAAATGAAGGACATGGTTTTTTTGCCACAGAGAAAAGAAACTTGTTTTGGTTTTTCACTTGAAAAACATAATGTTATAAAAGATATTTTAATAAGTGTTTTTTTCTTTCAGTAAAATTCCAGTTTTTCATTAGAAATATTTGTCTGGAAGTGTTTTCATTGATCCTATTCACATGCAGTGCGGGGGCTTACAGAAAATCAACTGAAGCTTCTCTGCTATTCAGTTTGCCCTCCCCTGTTTGGCTCATTTCCGCACCTTATCCCATAACATGACTGGCTGTCATTGGACCTTGAGAGGTCATGTTTCTGGCCACAGCTCACCAGGTGTTAGGTTCACCAATGCACAGCTCTTTCCTTTGATCATGTTGATGGCCTAGCTCTAAAATGTTACTTTTCCTACTTCATCTGGAAGTAGCAGAATGTTTTTTGTTGTAATGGTCCGTCATGGTAAAATGAACAACATAATGTTCCTTTAAATGGCTGCTGGTAATACGAGTTGGTGCTTTCAGCTGTCTTTAATATACAGCAGGTATAGAAATTAGGGGAAAAATCTTTCCCAGTCTAAGTCATTTTGGCCAGCTTTACTCCAATGCACCACAGGTACTGTGTTTGCACACACTAAGGGAGTGCACAGCTGCAGTGGCTCTTGCTTGTTTGTGGCTCTACTTCTTTTTTGAGGTGGTAGCACAGCTTGCAGAGCAAGGAGGTGCATGCCTGGAGCATATACAATAATAGATCTCCCTATGTCTCCCAGCTGGACTTCCTAGTCTTGGGGATGTCCTGCTCAGCTCTTCTCATTGCTTCTGCTTGATCGCAGCCTATGCTATTCCACAACTTGAGGACTCAAAGTACATTACACTTTATGTCATTGTGTCTCCCGTTATTTCTAGAAATCTATCTTTTTGTGGCAAACACCATTAAGGAGCAAACTGGCAAGAGATGGTGGCCTTGTGCGCTCAGGGATGGCATTATGATACATCTTGTTGTGCAGCTGAAAGGATTTAACTTATTTAATCCTTTTCTGTACTTTTGGCATCATTTTTCATGGTATTTATCAGAGTGGAGAAATATTTCAGCAGGTGAGAGAATCAGCTTCAAGAAGGTATTCAGAATGAACGTGCCATCAAGCAGTACCAAACTGGGATCTCATTCAATTTCTGGAGTCTCTTCACATTCACTTTTTAGAGTTTCACTCTTCCTACTCCATTTTCCACAAGAGCATTCAAATGCAAAGAGAAGGCCCTTGGCATTAGAAAGGCTAATGCACCCAAGGCACCCAGCAACTCCAATATGCACACCAAATTTTTTCTCATCTGTTTCATCCCCATAACCAGGTTTTCTCTTCAGATTTATTAATGTAACCCTACAAATCATATACACATGACTGCAGGGTCCACCTTATACCTGGTAACTATCCCATTAGTAGGTTACAGTAGCATTTCAGTAACTGGGGTAGAGCTTCAGTCGCCCAAGCATAGATGTCTAGTGCATGTCTGTGGGATGTCCCCTCAGGACTTCAGCTGCCATCCTGGAGAGGTGAGGATCTCATGCTGTGTCTGCCAACCATGTGCGAATGTTCTGGAAGCTCAGAGGTATCTTATATGTTGAGGCACCTATGTTGAGGTGATTGAGTCCGACTGTGAGTCTATGTTTGTTTCTCGAACAGTGGCAATGACTAAGCCTTTTCAGTGATTGGTGCTGCTTCTTCCACTGATAAATTTCTCTCTCCATTTTTTGAAATCCTCTTGGTAATGGCTGTTTGCCCTCTAAGGTTGATGCTGAAATAGCTGAAATGGTCTCTCTGAGCAGAATGCATAAACGTTGTGTCCTTACACATATGTCTTCTCCTTAGCTACGGACACGTGTAAAATAGTTTTGCTCCATAGAAATATAGCACTCCTTTTCCAAGGTAGAAACTGCTTAGTGTCTGTGCCAGCAGCTATACCGTGTTGCTGGCCAAATCACTTCGCTCCTATTTTGTAAGCTTGTTGAAATACACATTTCTGCTCTGATGCTGCAGGCTCTTTGCTTCCCAGCCCCTCTCTCTGCATACCTTGTCTTCTTCTTTCCTTGTATTAGTTGCTCTGCTGCTCTGCAGACTCTTTCTAATTCTTCAGAGCTTAAATGAGCCTTTTCCAGCAGTTTCTTCCCCAGGTTTTTCTCTCAGGTTCTCATTCCACTCAGGGCATGATTAGTGACTTCACAGACCCTCTGAATGTGTTTAAGTTTGATTTAACAAAGACAACCCTATTGTTTTTCTTTTTGCTGATATCTTTTAGGAGCTTTATTCTTCCCAATATAAGAATTTATAGTGAGAATTTTGCCCAGAAATAAGAGCTTATCCCAGTCCTATAACAATCATGTGCTTGTCAGCTGTTAAACAAACCCAGTATCCCACAACAAGCAATGTTAAAAAATACTCGTCTGTTGTTACAAAATGAAAAACAAGAGCTTATGGCTGTTTCTTGGAAATCAGTATGATTTGTATGATTTCTTACCCCCCAAAAAAAGCAAAAAAAAAAGCTGTGTCAGAATGACATTGCCTGAAATAAATGAATGTAATGACAGTTTTCCAATTGCTCTTTTGTAGGTATAGCAATTAGAACAATGGCTCTTCATTGTCATCCTGTTCCTGTGTTTAAAAGCAAGGACATCTCTGAAGAACCTAGTCCTCAGAGTGTGATACCATTGGGCTGCATTTTGTCAGTATTGAGGGTATTTAGGCAACTCAGCATCAGGTCCCCACTGCCTTAGAAAAGAGCACAATATTTAAAAAATTAAAGTTGTTAGTGGGTCATCCGTATTTACCTCGAATGATGGAGCCTTTTCAGGAATTCCCTTTTTGAACTTTCCTTGTAAGTGTCAGGGGTCAAGCTTCCCATTTTTCCCCATGTCAAGCCAAAATTCTGGCAGCAATGCCTGCTTGAGCTGGGCCTTCAGCAGACTCAACATGAAAGACTTGCAATAAAACAGCCAGTGATTTCATCATTCGGGCAATTAAATTTTCAAGTTTTTTTTTCCTTGAAAGCACTTTATAAAAGATTCTGAAAGCAAGTTGCAAAGGAGACTGTAACTTTCCTGACGATGAACACCAGTGTCGTTTCTTTCCCTCCACTTCTCTGCAGAAGTACCCTTGTTCTGTGTCATCTGTCCTTTGTGGCAAACTAACTCTCTGGAGTTTGGTTTTTATTTTCTTCTTTCTTCTTTTTTTCTTATCAGTCAGATTTTACAGATTAGTATCTTCGATCTTTGTAGCAAATGTTGAAATCCATAGAAGATCCACAGAAAACCCCACCTATTTACGATTAATTCCCTGCAGTTTGGAATGCTTGATAACGTCTGATAGATCTGTGGCAAAAGCCAATGTCATTTCACAACAGCACCCCAGCCCTGGGCCACGAGGGCGGTTCTTAGCTGAGATCAAGTCATGCAAGTAAATAAACCCCAAGTCCACATCTGATTAGAGCAGATATATGGGAGGTATGAACAGGACTGGCCAGATGCTAGACCATATGATAAACACCGAGGATCATGGCATCATATAAAACTGGGCATTTATATGGTACAGCTGGCTATGCATAATCTTATCCTAATTTGTAAGGCTGGAGCATCTGGTCCATTGCTGTTGCTCTATCAGCTTTTCCTGAGCCCTGTTCTTGAATTTCTGGTGGTTGAATACTGCTCTTCTGCGTGCCAGTGGAATGGGAAGTTAAAGCCGTTTACAGTGGGAGGTAAGCTCTTACTCCATCCAACAGGTAAGATAATGTTCAGCTACGGTCATGAAAGAAAGAAGGGTAGGCCCTTGTGGGATGGGCTCCACTTCACATGAAGATCAGTAACTGCAAACTCTTATAATAGTATATGTTTCTCATTGGCGGGACCCTCAGCCATGACACAAGGACTTGACCAGGTGAAGACATCCCCCAGTGATGTGGCAGGCGAGGGCTTACAGAATAGGTCGCACAAGGCCTGCTTTTGTTACACTGCTTGGTCTTCCCCACCCTATGCCATAGCCCTAGAAGCCAGCATTTATTTCTCTCTCTCCTGAAACAGAAGCTGGCATTTGGCACTTTGTTAGAAAATGCCTGCTCTGTAAGCGACTAAAAATACAAGAGAAGGGTGTTTTCAGCTGGGTCTTGCAAACTTATGGCCAGAAGAAGTCAAGCCAACGATGTAAAGGCGTCCTGCACCAAGTGGCGTGCACGTGCACTAACCACTGCGGAGCCATGTGCCAGTCCGGGCAGCTCCGGAGCGGTGGACCCACAGCAGATGGTCTCCTTGTCCCCACGAGAAGGAAGGGGAAGGAGGGCTAGAGCTCACTTTTCCAGGTATTTCCAAACTGACCTGCCTGCAGGAAAGCCCCAGCTGTAGTTTAGAGAGCTCTTCCTCCATTCCACCCTCATGGAGGCGTAAACAGCAGTGCAGCATACCGGCTAAGGGACGACGAAGTTGTTTTTGAAAACTTCTTCAAAACTTACCAAGGCTGTCTAGAAGCTGTGGGTGCAGATCACCCAGCCGGTATATGCTACCGCAAAGTACTTCTCCCTGCAGGAGCCCCATCCTGCGAGCCCAGTGGAGCATGACTTGGGAACATGCCACTACTGCTGATTGCAGAGAAAAAATACAGCCCCAGTCACTTTATCAAACCCTTCCCCAGTAAAATTACATGTCAGAGCAGAGCTGAAAGGAAATTTGCATTTCAAATGGAAAGAGAAAATTGGCTTTTGCAGAACATCATGGGGTTGGCAATAATAATTCCTGGTACTGTCAGAATGGAAATGGGTCGTTCCTGCAACTCTTGCACTGCTTTCTGTAAGCCTGCGTTGTTGCTGAGGAAGTGAAATCTGGTTAGCAAACATAACGGCACAAGACTTCTTCAGACCTTTTATTGTTTTTCCCAGTATACATGCTGCACATTTTTTATAATTTTATCAAATTGAAGAACTTTCAGTTTCCAGCATCTCCATAGATCCAGAGCATGGCAGCTGCTATATTTCTAGCTAGGTCTGAATGCTTTAGGTACTCTTATGGCTCTGCTGCTTCTTTTTTTTTTTTTAATGTCTTCTTTAGGACTTGAGAGCCCTAAACAATTTCATCCTCTGCATCTGACATAGGTACAGTGTCCGGCATTGTCAGAGTCTGTTCCCTGACTAGGGTTAGTAGATGTTACCTTAACAAAGCTTTATCTTTGTGTAACAACAGCAACATGAGGTGCCCTAAGGAAAGAAGTGAATTTGAGAAAGAACTTGAATTACTACAGATACTGTTTTCAGGCTGTGATAACCAATACGTGGATGAAGTCACCACTGCTGAAATATAAGACAGGCTATTTCTTAATAGTTTGCCTGGACGGTTTTATTGTGGTTCTGCCCAGTGCAAGAGGGGTGGCAGGGCAGTGCTGGATCTGAGACTTGTCATGGCACTAGAGTACCTAGTACCATGGTTTAATAAGCCTCACTTCCCAAAAAATACTTACCTAAATTAAGAAACTGTGGGATATGGGTGGGGCAAAACAATTGGAAGAAATGGGAAAGGAGCAAAAAGGGAAGCGTGGTGAAAGAAACCTGGTTTTATGGACTAGATATGTGGACACAGCTAGATGCCTGCAAGTCTAGTTATTCAAATATATCATGTGTTAGAATCAGATGGTGGAAATATTTAATAGGTAATGCCCTCTTTTGTTTTGGTAAAGGCAAGAGAGACCAGCATTCACTTACTTAAGCACAGCCTCCTCCCAAACGCCTACTGCCAGCGTCCTGACGCAGCTCTCAGCGGTGCTGCCTCCAGGTGAGGTGTTAGTGACAGACCATGAAAAATGCTTTGGATATGGCTTAAGTGAACTTAAGGTCTGTTACTTAAACTGAACCGATCCACCTTTGTGTATGTGAATTAAGGGAAAAGTGGATAGTGATTATGTAGCAGGGAGCTCCATTTTCCCCAGGGCTTGCTTTGCCCTCTTGTGTCTGGCCCACTCTCACCTTCTCTCATTTAATTTTGCAGTAACAGAATGCAGTTAAGATCCTGATTACGTACAGACCTTGGAGATCTGGAAAAGCCACTTGACCTCTCCATCCTGGTGTGGCTTAGTGGACAGCTACCCAGACCTTGCCCAAGAAATCTTTTCCCTTGTGAGATGAAGACTAGTAGGAGTAAAATCATTAGAAATCACAGGTGATGGTCAGCATTCGTTCATCATTTACTGTGAAATGGTTGAAATAGAGGTCTCTTCCCTTCAACTGTCTGTCATTGACTGAAAGCGAGGATCTCTTCTGTTTCAGTTTAAATGAGCTCCTGACTAATCACATACTGGTTTCACCATCAGAAATGTTATGTTGAGGGCACTATGAAGACATTGTATCGTGGGATATACTCCTGTACTGTACAGTTCTTACTTTAAAGAGAGGACACTTTTTTTCGTCTTCTGTTGCAACCTGTGTTCTAGAAGAAATAAAATATCTGAAACTTCTCTTTTATCAATTGTATTTTAATTCCAAGGCTTAAAATAGAAAAACCCTAGAAACAATCTTAAGGATGTTTTCACAAATGCTTTTTGCAAGTTTTTTTTAATCTCACAAGACTGTTTCCTTTGTAAATGCAGATATATACCATCATGAATTGTAATATAGGACATACAAAGAATCCTTGGCCTTTGTGTAGCATAAAATGATTGTGATGAATTAAATCATTTAATGCAGCAAAGGTTAATTTTAAAAGTATCCAAATATGTATTCCAGACATAGACCACAGATGTTGATCTACAGCTGGATCTGTGATGGGAGGCATCTTCCGCCATTATCCCTGTAACTAGGAAAAGAAAGAGAATTGCTGCTGGAGGGCACATTTAAGCTGGATGGTATTCAATTTAACGGAAAATGCAACACATGCCATTTGCCTGCATCCCTCCTGTACCTCTGCAGGTTGTTCAGAAGTCCAGATCTAACCTGAGCTTCCAGCCTTTTACAGTACTGGGAAAGCAAGCAAAAATGCAGGAAAATCACCTAGAAACTGGCTCCCTCCTTAGCTTAAACCCACTGACCAAGTCTCAAGAGATACCAACGTTATGCATCACATTATGAAGCAGAAGAAAAGAAAGAAAATCTTTTATAGTTAGGGTACTGAACCCAGAACAGAAGCACAGGTTCAAACTTCGATGCTTCTCCAGTTTTCCTCCGTTAGGTCTAGAAAGGGCCCATATCTGAGGTTGCTAAGGCCAATGACACTGGAGTCAACTTTGGCTTAGGTCTTTATACACTCTGTGCCTTAGCACCTGCAAGCCAGGATTCATAGTAAATCTCTCTGCTGGGCGTATGATACCTGAAGATAGTCTAGTGTTGAGGTAAGTAAACAAACAGATTTTTCAGACCAGCTAATTGAGCTAACTCTTGCATTTTGGCCCATGGGAACTCATGAAATTTGGTAACTGATTTATTTTTAAACACACTACACGTGAAGAATGGCCGTGAAAATAGGACAGGTTCATTTGAATTAAATACATTAGATAAATTCCTGAACAGAATTGCAGAGCTTGCAGCAGAATTGCATGTTAATAAAGTTGGAGGTCACTCATTTTCCTAGTTAATTATTACCTGACAGCAGTAAAAACTGATGAAAGCAATACTATGTATAACTGTTTAAAGAAAGGGAAGAGGGAGGTGTTTCTGAGGACTGTGCCAGCATGCAAATAATTATCCACGCCATTCCTCTAATCTCCTTGGCCATATCATTCTTACCTGGTGTGAAACTAGCTGAGATGATGTAAGAACTCTGGCTACTGTTGTCGTATGGGATGGCAGTTTTTATGCCACACCTTTTTTTCTCCTTTTGGAGAGTATCTGCCTTTGGTGAGGGGATAGCTCTTGACTTCCAGAGTTATCTCCAGTTTCAGCTGGTGACTTACCTGTCGCAGAGGTGCCAGGCCTGTCAGTGCAGCACGGTGCATTGCCTGCTGCTGTAGGCACTGCTGCGGTCCAGCAATGGCACGTACGTTTTAGCCATGATGCAGTAGCTGACTCCGGGCCTCAAATCTTCTATTTTAATAACCTTGTCTTTTCCTTCGTACACCAGGACTCTGTGTTGCTTCAGACAGAGCAGAATAAAAACAGCCAGTCAAGCACATTACCCTAGCAAGTGTGTATGTGAGTAAAGTTTGATAAGAACGGAGGTTGTAGAGCAGCACGTAGAGTTGCACAAAGTCAATAGCATTAATAATTTATTTATTATTTTTAATGAAAATTTCCCCCCCAAATTCCCCTCCTGTCCCAGTTTTTTAATCTAGGTCTTAGAGTATGGAATACTAAGTTGATGGGAAAGAATAAAGAGAGGAATTACAACTCAATTCAATAAAATTCAATTCCTGAAAAATAAGCCTACTTTGTTTTCAAATACTTGCACAGTCATCAACGTTCTCACAATCCCAGACGACTATTTCAACTGTAAAACAAGAATGGTGTGCCCATATTTTCCTGGCTTTTCAATGGTAAAGGGTTCTTATTTGAATATGCACTTACCTCATCTAGCAAGTTGTTAATTATGAAGACTTGATATAGCAGATCATAATAATTTGTCATTGGTATCTTGCTGCCTCTCTTCCTTTTATAAGGAGAACGTGGAGCCTGGAGCTTTAGTATTATGGATTTGTTGCTATGGACCACAGTTACCATCGGAGGTCCTATCACAGCTAAGGAAAAAAACCAAAGCTATGAACACAATTATAGTTTTAATAATGTTTTACAGAACGCAATTGGAATCCATTCAACAATTTAATGTTCTTGTTATCAACAATATATTATGCTGTATTTACTGTTAAAATGCTGCTTTGTAAATCCTTACGTCTTGGTGGTTATTACTTGGGACATTTTGGGGATGACATTTCCTGTGTTTGTAAATCTATCTTTGAGCCAAACTTTTTGACTCTCTCAGAGCTGCATATTGCTTGCTGCAGGCTGGTCAAGCAAAACGCTTTGGATTCTTTGCCCTGATTTTTTTTCCCCCCCATGTTTATCTCTGTGCTTGGACTGCATAAAACAGCTATTTGAACCATTTCCGTTATGCCAAGGACGCAGCTTCAATCATTACTTTCAATTTTTTTGCAATATCTGCTTGGTTAAACACAGCTAAGGGCTCAAGCTAGTGCCTGCATACCTGTGCGTGCAGCCCCAGAGATGTGGGGAGACAGGACAGCAGCTGCCCCATGCATCACTCCAGGAGGAGGAGGTGGCACAGGGCAAGATGGGCTGTTGCTGCTGCAAGGTACTGCTTTATGTCAAAGCTTGTGGTTTCATCTGTACTATCTGCTCAAGGTAGTTTGCACTTCAGGGCTGTGAAGTGACCTGCATTGACATTCACAATTGAATTTTGCATTGACCAGTGAGGGAAAACTGGTTAATTCACAGGGAACTTACTGGTAGCTACACTGGTACTGTTCAGCATTTTGACAGTCCTCCAATTTCTAACATACTATGGCATTATAATGACTGTACTAACTAAAAGCTTTGCGCATGTCCTTTCTAAATACACTGCAGTCAGGAAAACACATAAATGCGAGAAGAATGGTGGCCACACAGGTTTCAGCTCTCTTCTCCCTTTCCCCCCCAAGCAGAGAACGTTTCCTTCTTTTCCACCTGTGTCCAGTCCTTCCTGCAGCTCCGAAAACGGCTAAAAATAATTTGTGTAGTTCCATGCCTTGAGGAAGAGGTTGAGTTAAAGGGAGCCAGGCATTTCTGATCATCTAATTATTGATAAGTGGCTACTTATCCATAATTGTTTGGCTTTCAAGTGTGGGGAAAATTGTTTTATCACAACACTTCACCTGAGAGCTATTGACTCGCAACATCTTTTGGTATAGCTTTGTAGCTAGAAAAGGATTACTCATGTTTGCAAATTGTGAGCAGAAGTTATGTATTCCATGCCACAGAAAATCCAATTCCTTTCTCAGAGAGACCCATATGTTTGCACTTACTTTCTCGCCAGGGAGTGAATCTGCAGCTGAGGCTCCAGTTGGAATAGACGCCAGCTGACGCGGCTTTCACTCTGCCATAGTAAGGCTCTTGGATTTCAGAGGTCTCATTTGTTAGGTCACAGACATGTTTTTGAATCCCCCAGCAGTCGTCTTTGTTTTGCCACGTGCTCTGCCCATACCTATGGAGAAAAAGGAGGAAGGATGTAAGCTTTAGCTATCGCCGACTGGGTCCGCACAGATTTTTAACCGTCTGTTTTAGCTCGGCGGTACTGACAAGCGTTCTGCCATGGAAGTTAACTCCCTTCAATTTGATGACAGGGAAGATTGATTTCATGGGCGTTTGGGAGCTACGAGTTTCTGTCTTTTCTGAAAGAAACCTAAAGCAGAGATGTGGGTCACCAGCCCTGTAGGAAGCCACCGCATACTTGCCCCTCGGGAGAGGCGGGCGAGCTTTGGCTTAGCCAGTGTGTTCAGTGATGGGCAGAATGCCGGTTTCCACCACCTAATTTCTCAAAGGCAATAGTGATTTCAGGTGCTCACCAGGTGTGCCAGGGGCGGGAGCATACCTCCTCTGAGGACCAAGTTCGCCATGCGAGGCACCCTGCGGCACTTGTCATGGGCAAGGTGGGCCACCAAAATACCTTAAGTGTCCTATTGCAGAAGTACCTGACCTAGCTAGACCTGCTTCAGGCCGGCAGTTGGACCCAGTGACCTCCAGAGGTCACCCGCAAACTACATTTTTCTGCAACTCTATGGTGCAATGAGGGTGCAGAGCATATTGCTGGAGGTGCTTGTTCCCTGCCCGCCTTGGGCTGTTCAGCTGCAGCTTATGGGCTATTGATAAGCGCAGCAACAACCAAGAGCTGGCAGCCGAGCAGGACATGGCTGTTCCCCAGGTATTCTCCCCAGGGGAGAATATCCCGTGCCACCTGAGAAATCCCTTTGACATGCCAAGCAAGGATGGTCCCCAGCCCGGCGGGAGGCTGGAGTTCCCCCAGTACTTACACTTTATACTGCACAAAGTAGACCGTGTCTCTTGCCTCTCTGGCCCTCCCAGGCTGCCAATGCAAAGTGCTGTTGAAGTTTAATGAACGAAACTCTACCTTCTGCGGCTTAATCAAATCTTGCAGGTCTTGGTTTTCCAAAACTAAAATCACTGCAAATAATAAGGAACGATAATATAATGCGTTTGTCACAGACACGCTCCTCCGTGTGGAAACTAGGGGGTATTTTAGAGCACATTTGGTTTCATGACTAGTAGACTGTAGGGAAATTAAATCTCCTGGATTTCATGTTCAAAATTTTCCAAGTCACAGTGACCAGATCTAGCAGTTACAGAACAAACACATTTAGTATTATGAAAGGAACACTTTTATGTGGTTTGGTTTTGGGTTTTTTTTTTTCATTTTTCCTTAGCAAGTTTACTGCTGTAAGAGATGCCTGATGGACACCCCAGGGAACAAACCCTTCGGATCGATTCACATAGCCTGCAGTAAGCAGCCCCATCCGTAGTTAAAGTCGAGTCCCTTTCCTCCACATCTCAGCTTTAACCTGCATGGATTATAGCTGTTTTAACTGTTGCCACAGCCGTGTTTATCAGCTCTTGCCTAATAAAAAATAACCCGAGATTCACTGCTTTTCCAGTCTGCACTACTGGAAAAAGCTGCCTGACAATTTTCAAGATAATCTGTTTTCAAACTGCGATGGTTACTGATGACAGAATCAGTTAACAACCTCTCTGAAGCATCCAAATCCTAACATTTTTCTGGGTTTTGTGACCCAGATGACTGCAGCTTTATCCCTGGCATATCACAGAATCACGTAAGACTTGTACTAGTTGAACTGAAACTGGTAATACAGCCATGAATAAATTTAATGGGCAACATGCTTGTTTTATCTGCATTTCAGAACCTTGAAAGACAAAATAACAGACTAATTTGGAAGTGACTGGACTTTTGAAACCCACCAAAAGATCCGGAGATTTCTTGACTCATCCAGAGATTCAATAACAGACCCAGTGCCCCCCTCCCCACATAGGAAAAGAGCAGAAAGCCGTTACTTACTAGTTATCTTATCCTGAAGCAGGTGCATCAGTAAGCAGAGGGAGGAAAGCGTGATCCCCCTCATGCTTAGGAGAGCAGCTCCATGACTGAAGAGCATCTCTCTTCCTCTTGGCATGTCTTATGAGGAAGTAACTGTTAAACACTCCAGAGTTCCCCTTCTTTTCAGTGCTTTCCAAAATCCCCGGTTTGGCTTTGGTTTAATTTAGCTGAAAAACATATGAGTTGTTCTAAATTAAACATAAGCAATTGTTCTTACTTGGCAGCTGTGGTCACTCTGAAGTTTGGAACTAATTATGAAGCAAACCAGCATGAAAAAGGTCCTTTTTTTTTAGGCACTAATTATCAAATGATGTCTGGCAATATTGCTTTATCCCATAAATTTGTCACACAAGCTTACTTGTTGCCATGCTAAGATCTTTCTTTCTTTCTTTCTTTCTTTCTTTTTTCCCCCCAGTTCACTAGTCTCTCAGAGCTGAAGAACACAAGAAATTTTGCTGCAAACATGTAAAAGACCTACCCATGGGATATCATCTGATTTGGTGGCCAGTCTTCGGGTCAAATGCAAGCAGACAGAGTTTGCAGGTGTGTTTGCGGCAGGACGTCATCTGGGAATATATCATCAGAAGGACGAGGGGCCATGAAATCACTGCCAGCTGTGCTGTTGGGCAGCACGTCCACACCACGCTGACTGCGGGAGAGATGCTGGAAGGTCGGGGCAGCTGCAGCACTGCCAGCCTCCGGGCAGGGAACGGGGAAGAGAGCCCAGCCCATCGGGCCAAAGTGCCACTCTGCGTTGGACTTTCAGACTGCCAGGAGTCATATGCCCTGACTGGTGCAGGTGTGCCACGACGCTGCCTGCACAAACACTGGAGTTTGTCACTGCTGTCTTCCGAATCCTGCCTTTCCCATATGTGCATCCCTGCCAGCCTGACCCCCGGGCTGGGGATGCCGGGGCTCCCCGGCGAAAGCGATCTCGCTTTGTGTTTGTAAATGATTTAATGCCACGTGTGTGCCTGCCCAGTGGGAGCCAGGTTTCGTGCTCCTGGGATGTATGGAAAGCTCAGCCGAGTCGGTCGTTGGTGGCGAATGTGGTGCCGCTGGAGGCAGCTGGGAGCCTGCTGCCCAGCCTTGCCCCTCACCTTTCCCTCCCCGAAAGCTCCCTGGTGGGTGCTGACATCCACACGTACCTTGCCGCTCATGCACCAGCGCATCTGGGCAAAGGTCAGGATGCATTCTCCTTTTGCAAGCTCATGTTGACAAGCAAGAAGAGAAACCCTGAATCTTGTATGACAGCGCAGCACTATGTAATGACACCCACCAAAGAAATAATGGACCTGAAGACTACCTGTCTGCTGAAACAAAAATTTGCCTAACAATCATCTTTACTTTGGGAAAAGGTGGAAGCAAAACACCTGTCAGGTCAAAAAAGTGCGAGTTCTGGTTCAAATGAAGGTATTTTTTTATTTAAAGGCAACCAGTTGTACTCAGCAAACTGGACAACATCTAATCAAGAAGCTGGCCGCGGTCAGATTCATGGGCACAGGCTCTCAGTTCAGCTGATCACCTGTACCTCATTATCCAAGCACCAAACCTGCAGCAGATATATTAAAACGCTAGTTGTGTAGCTTTGAATAATTAACTAGTTAACACAATCAAGGGAATTAAAGAACTGAGAAGAAATGGCGGGGGGGGGAACCCCAAAATGTAGGTAGAAGGCAGAAAGGCCACCCTGCCATCACCGGCTGGGAATTTTTTATCTATCCATTTCCCAAACACATTTTCAAAATCCAATGACCTTTAAGTAGTTCCCCACACCAAATGCAATCAGTATTTCATCATGTTATATGAGCTCAAGTGCAGGAATAGGGAACTTTTATAAACCAATCACCAGACTGAAATGTCATCAAAGTTTAGTCACAGGTTGTGTATTTGCTTACTTGAATTGTAACCAACACACCTTCCCGTACCCCGCGTAACAGCCCATTGCCAGGAGCTGAAGCGTGGAGCTTTGCCAAAATCACTTTTGATGGCGGTTCCTCCTATGAATGCAGAGCTGAGGGCCAGCCTGCCCAGCACCGGCGGGTTTCGCTTAGAAAAGGCTACTCTGCCGTGTGGTGAAACGGTGGGAAAAAAGCTTATCCCATGGAAAAACTCGGGGTTTCCCTTGCGCTGCATTCTGATAGCGCTTTATCTGCGATTGGCCTTGGCAGTCTGAAGTAATCGGTAACTCTTCACATAATTTTTGTGATTATTGAAACAGCCGCTGGTAATCCCCAGGTTATTAGCATCCGTAACATTGTCCTACTCATCAACTTCAGTCATGCTTCTTCAGTCCTTTGTGTGATAAAAATAGCTACAGTCAAACAAGTACCAGCTACACACGCACACATATGCAGACATGTACATACATACACGTCTTGAGTTTCATAGAATACACGTGTAGCACACTTAAGAATTTAAACAACTGAAGAACACTATAGTATGATGTGCACTGCAATGCTATTTAAAATATAAATGAGAAGTTTTAAAAAACAGTATTGTTTAAGAATACTCTGAACAGTACTTTATGAAGAAACGGAAAATGAAAGCGTATTACTTTCCCCAGCAGAGTCCACATAAGTAGTTATGCTACTAGCTCATCCCACCTTACACTGAAGCATCTTTTTGATCCAAACCTTTGTGAAAAAGCAGTACTGATGAGAACTTTTTCCATTCCTGGAATAAAAACCTATCCAAATACTGGGAAAACAGATTTCTTTCCTTGAGGATTGGATATTGCTACACAGAGGTAAAAGTCAAGTACATTCTTGCTGGAGCCTGCCCGAGTCATCCAGTCTGATAGCACCACCTCATTGGTTTTGGGTTTTTTTTTCCTTTTTCCCTTGAACAAGTTGCTTCTCATCCATAAAAGGAGAAAATTTAACCCTGGAACTGCTTCTGCAGCATCACCTTTGGCTTTTCAGATGTGAGTCTCTGATATTTGCAGTGGATGTGAGCCTGGACTCACAAAAAAACCTGTTTTGGGAGGGGGCTCTGGAGGTCACCCAGTCCAGCCTAATGCTCAGAGCAGGGCTAATGGCAGAGTTGTCCCACACTTAACCACTTTCAGTGTGAGTTTCCCCCCCATATATCTAAGTGGGATTCCCCCACTGCAACTTATGACAGCCGCTTTTTATATTTTGATTGGAGGCCTCGGAGAAAAGTCTGTCTTTTCTGCAAATGTTTATATAGTTGGCAACTGCAATTAGATCCCCTCCCCAGCCGTCGCCTCTCCCAGCTGAAAGGACCCAGCAGCCTCAGCCTCTTCTGCTGTGTCATGTATGGCAGGATGGCCCTTCACTAGCTCAGGGAGGACTGGGAAAATGAATCACTACACACACAAAAAAAAAAAAAAAGAAAAAGAAAAAAAAAGAAAAACCTTACCGTCAGGCAGGGGGGACTTTTTAGATTTTTTTCCCCTGCCCTTCAGGGAAGAGGCATTGCATCACATGGGTTCTTACAGAGAAGTTTCTGAGGAAGCAAGGCTGACTTTCACTGCACAGTGCGTGCCTTCACTGCTTCCTGCCCACAGGTACGAACTGTTCAACTCTTACTGTCAAAGGGCTTGGGTCACCATTTTAAAGATTACGGTTAGAAATTCCCAATGCCGTAGCTGCACCTCGATAGTGAGACATTTGAACATACTAAAGATGAAGATCTGCTGAAGGCTCACTGTGTAGCAAGTCATTATTTGCACATACAATATTTATTTAACGATGTGCAAGACACTGAATTGCACCAGAAAGTTAGTAATGAATGCTAACGTTCATTAGGAACTGTAGGTAATACCGAAACAGCTCAAAACCTTTTATTTAAATGACAAGTTTCTTTGAAGTTGTCAGTTTTTCTTATTTGCAAAGCCATATGATTTTTTTTTTCTACTGCTAAGGAGTGCTGTAGCTTGTTTAAGCCCATTGAGAAAAGACCTGTTTTTCTTTAGGTTGTGGTTCCCTCACCAAATCATCTACAGACAAAACCCCAGCAGCTTAGAAACACATGGAATTAATATTCCATAGTTTGTTGGTTTTGCTTAGGTAATCTTAATAGTATAGCAAAAGTTCCAGGTGATCACTTAGCCAGCAGAAACCACAGATAAGCCTGGAAAGGTACAACACAAATATTGCTCATGCTTTCTTGGTCCACCTACTAAAGTAAACAAAGGAAGGCTCAAAGCCTGGTAGTGGTGATGCTTGCTCTCTCCGACACGCCGCCACCAGAAGCAGCTGAGGCAACGCCTGAAATATTACCAGTGTGGGTGGGATATGACCCACACATTTATTTTTTCATAGGCGGTGGTTGGAAGTCTCTGTGCCTGACCACCAAAGCCCTGTCCAGACCACAGACCGCCGCAGGCTGACTCTCCACGCAGCACGAGAAGGGCGAGAGGTTGGCAGGCGTGCATTGGGGGAGGAGATGGAAGGAGCTGGGATGCCTGCCTCCACAGCTGTGATCAAGGCTTGGGCTGCAGAAGGAGCAAATGGTTCTGGTAGCTACTTTAAGCAATAAAACCTGGAAAGATGCAAGATCCAGGAGTTTCCCTGCCCAAGAGAAAAAAAGAAAAAGAAGAGGGAAAAAAAAAAACGAAACTGCCTTTCACTCATCTCTTCTGCAAGTGGAACTTTGTAAGCAAACTTTGTAAGGAACCTTCCAGCCTATGGCTCAGTTCTGTGGTTGTCTTTCGAATTCTCAATATCACCCCTGTATCATCCAAGGAGAGTGAACTCTAGAAAAGGACTCTGTTCTAACAACAATCTTCACCACCACCATCTCTAAATTACTATTGAATTTGTAAACATACTGTAATTTTAGGAGCCTTTTTTTAAAAGAAAATACAATGTCTCAGATCTTGTGTGGATACAGTCTCCTGCCATTCAGGAATCAGCGTGCTGAGCTTTTCAGGACAGAGTCCTCCGTGCTCAGCATAACTGGTTTTCACACTTCTCAGAGGTGTTAGTTTCGAGTTTACTGCAACGTGACCATTTAAGCAGAAAATTGAGATCACCCTGTGATACTTACTTGCCAAAAAGCTTTGCTCCATATTCTTTTTCTTACACGAAAAGAAATTTGGCATCTCTCAAATAAAATTGCTAGTTTTGCTGCACACCTTAGAAGCAGTTCATCAAGTCACTCAGTAATAAATCACCCAAATTCACAGTGTTTTGTTCCAATTTCTGTTCAGACTTGGGGGAGGAAACAGGTACTATACTAATGCCTGATACAAGGCCAGACTGATTCCTGGGATGAACCCACGTGGAAGAAGGGACTGAGGAGTGGCAAAGGTGCTCTCTGCCTCTTTGCCTTGATCGAGGTGCCAGCACCGCTCTCTAGCCATTCGGGCAAGCTTTTGCAACCCTTCCTTACCTGTTAAAATTTATCTTGCATTTAATCACATTTGCAGCAGGGCGCAATCGTGGCTGCTGTTGTCACAGGCCTCAGCTCTACCAAATCCAGCAGTAGAAAGCACACAGCACTACATACAGCTCCTCTCTTCTGGGGTGGGACGGCACATGCCCTCCACCCTTCCTGTAATTAACTGAGCTGCTATTAACTTGCAAAAAAAACCCCCAAAACACTCAAAACCCCAAAACATAACACAAACCAGTCATACCCAGAAAGAAAACACAGTGTATTAGATTTTTATTCTTTTCATTCTGTATTTTCAATCTGAAAGGATTCTATATACTCTTTCTGGAAGGGTATTTTTGAAAGGGCATAAGTTGTTTAAGCAACCTTTCTGAGTCTGCGCTACTCAAGAGATGTCGGCAGACGAAAAAGCCGGATCAGACGTGACATTGCTGCTTACTGCTCCACTGCACACATGTTGCAAATATTTGACAATTGCAGGATTAATTTTGCAGAACACGCAGTGAGGTGGCTGGCAGAACCGTCTGGTTTGTCTGCTCTTTGTTTTCTCTGCACGTAATGAATTTCCTCTTTTAAGCTGTGGCTGGACAGTAGAAAAGAAAACTTCTTTGCCCCAAAATAAATGAAAAATTAGTTTTCAGCCTGATCAGCTACCCTGTCATTGTCCAATTACACAAATGGGCAAGTTAGAAAACACGAGGGTGAGTGCTATATTCAAATGAGAGAAAAAAACCCAAAACCTCCGGAAAGAAAATTGTTTTGACTGTAATTCATAGAATCATAGAATCATAGAATCATACAGGTTGGAAAAGACCTCTAAGATCATCGTGTCCAACCGTCGACCCAACACCACCATGCCCACTACACCATGTCCCTAAGGGCCTCATCTACACGTCTTTTAAATACCTCCAGGGATGGTGACTCCACCACTTCCCTGGGCAGCCTGTTCCAAGGCCTGACCACTCTTTCAGTAAAGAAATTTTTCCTAATGTTCAATCTAAACCTCCCTTGGCGCAACTTGAGGCCATTTCCTCTTGTCCTATCGCTAGTTACTTGGGAGAAGAGACCAACACCCACCTCGCTACAACCTCCCTTCAGGTAGTTGTAGAGCGCGATGAGGTCTCCCCTCAGCCTCCTCTTCTCCAGGCTAAACAACCCCAGTTCCCTCAGCCGCTCCTCATAAGACTTGTGCTCCAGGCCCTTCACCAGCTTCGTTGCCCTCCTCTGGACGCGCTCCAGCACCTCCATGTCCTTCTTGTAGTGAGGGGCCCAAAACTGAACACAGTATTCGAGGTGCGGCCTCACCAGTGCCGAGTACAGGGGCACGATCACCTCCCTGCTCCTGCTGGCCACACTATTTCTGATACAGGCCAGGATGCCGTTGGCCTTCTTGGCCACCTGAGCACACTGCCGGCTCATGTTCAGCCGGCTGTCAACCAGCACCCCCAGGTCCTTTTCCTCTGGGCAGCTTTCCAGCCACTCTTCCCCAAGCCTGTAGCGTTGCCTGGGGTTGTTGTGGCCGAAGTGCAGGACCCGGCACTTTCATAATGGGTTAAAACCCAATCCATTACTAAAACTCACAGAGTCTGTGTTATACATTTAAATGTAGTAATTAATGCAGACGTTACAAATTCAAGTTTCTCCATTTGTTCAGACTCTGCTCAATCTGCACAGACATTTCTAAGAGAATCTGAATTCTTAAGGTTTCTGGGTTTCAGCCCAGAGACAGCACTACTCATAATCTTAAGAAGTTACTTGGAAGGAGTAAATGTGTTGATCAGGAGTAGAAGATGTTTTTAAATTGCACATTTTAGATTTGACAGACAAACCAAAATTCTTCTAAACAGAAGCCTACATTCTTTTGCATAAATTAGCATGACACTTAAAGACAAATAGTTGATTTCCAAGATATGTATAAGAATGCACATGCTCACTGTTAAGATGGAAACATCACATAAATAAGACTTGTGAGCCTTTAAACTTCAAATAAAGTAACCGATAAACTTTCCAGTTCAAGGAAGTCCGGCTTTCCTTCCTCTGCAACAATTAATCCATTCAAATGATGTGACCATTTAATCCTTGTCCATAATTTAAAAATAGAAAGTAAGGAGAGTCCCCAGGCTCAAGCAATAGAAATGGACTGAAGTTATTGCAGGCTGCATCAATAGCATCAAAGGGCAAAAAAGAAATTGCAAAGCCGATGATGTAGCCAGAATCAGTGGATCAAAGAGCTCCTGTGTGTCAGCCCTCATCCCTCTCCAAGATCAACTACTGGCGTACAGCAAAGGCACTACCTCACACCTGTACAGGAGAGAGACCTCTTTCAAAACAAATGGATGTAAATCAAGTCCTCAAAGTCAGAATTCCACCGCTGCCTGGAGTGAGTGGTATTTCACCCCAAAATATCTCGACAAATGAGAAATGGCCTTAGTTTAAAACTAATTCTTCTACATGCTAATACATCTAGTAAGTAGAATACAGTAACTGGCTACATATAATTGCACACCCACACGTTATATATATCTCCCACAGCGTTTTCTATTCATTTTCAATAATGCTCAAGTGTACACTACATATGTAACATGAACTGAGCAAGCTTCAAAAGCAGATTTAGTCTTCAGTACAAAAGCTAACAGTAAGAAAAAGGCAAGTGCACACATTTGTCTTCTGAGATTTTTTTCAATTCAATGTAAAAACATTTAAAATTTATGGTATTTACAAGTAGTTTAGTTGCAAATTTCAGACAAGAACCAAAGTATGTTCAGCAGGCCCATCGTGGATAATTAAGTTTCTGAAGTCAGGAAGACTTGCATTAGACATTAGAAAATACTTTCTAGGCGTAAAGAACTCCTAGAATAAATTGCCTGATGGGGTCATGGAGTCTTGTCATGGTTTAACACCGGTCGGCAACCAAGCACCAAGCGCCACATAGCCGCTCACTCCCCCTGGGATGGGGGAGGGAATCTGAAGGGCAGAAATAAGGAAACTCATGGGTTCAGATAAGAACAGTTTAATACTTGAAATAACAACAACAACAACAATAATAAATTGTAATGAAAAGGAAAACAATGAGTGTGAGAGAGAGAGAGAGGAACAAAACCCAGGAAAAACAAGTGATGCAACCGCTCACCACCCACTGACCGATGCCCAGCCAGTCCCCAAGCAGCGATCGCTGCCCCCCAGCCAGCTCCCCCCAGTTTATATACTGAGCATGATGTCATATGGTATGGAATATCCCTTTAGCCAGTTTGGGTCAGTTGTCTTGGCTGTGCTGCCTCCCAGCTTCTTGTGCACCTCGCAGAGCATGGGAAGCTGAAAAATCCTTGACTTAGTGTAAGCACTACTTAGCACCAACTAAAACTCAGTGTGTTATCAACATTATTCTCATCCTAAATCCAAAACACAGCACTACACCAGCTACTAAGAAGAAAGTTCCCCAGCTGAAACCAGGACAGTACCCACTCCTTACTCTATACCATCTACATCATACCCTACACTTTCCAATAAATTCCAATTAATCACTACCACTTTTCCTGTCTTTTGATATATACACACAGATATCATTCCCTTAGTCTGTGGGCTAACCCTCTAGAATGTCCGTTGAGTTCATTTAGTCTATGACTTTGGGCTCCATCTGTCATAACAGCCTTTCAGGGCAGGAAAGATGATGTGTGGTGTTGGATTGTTGCATGCTGAAGGCGGTTCTGGATCCATCACCACTGCACTTTGCTCGGTTTCATCAAAGTTCATTCTTCATTAATCTGGGTGATTCTTACTGCAAAACTGTTGATATGACATATAGCAACCATAGAAGTGATGACATACAGTATTATATAGCAAGTAACATGATACAATTCAGTTCATTGGCTGTTTTCACCCACAATCAAATCCCCTTGAGGTACCCATCTGACTTCCCCATCCTTTCACATCACCCACCAAGTGCACCCAGGTCCTTGAGCAAAAGCAATCCCACAAATGGGTTTTCCTTTGCCCGAGGCAGGAGTAACCCAGACTGTCTTCCCCAGCATATTTCTTATGTGCACGACAGGGACTTTATCTCCATCTACAGTACGTAAGAGTCTTGATTGGGCAGGGCCAGCTCGATTGGCAGATCCCCTGGTATTGACTAGGTGCTTTTGCTCCATGTGTGTCCCAGTGTTTGAACATCTCAGCACCCATTGCTCTCAGTGTAGTCTTTAACAGTCCATTGTATCGTTCGATTTTCCCAGAGGCTGGTGCATGACAGGGGATGTGATAGACCCACTCAATGCCATGCTCTTTGGCCCAGGTGTCTATGAGGGTGTTTTGGAAATGAGTCCCATTGTCTGACTCAATTCTTTCTGGGGTGCCATGTTGCCATAAGGCTTGCTCTTCCAGACCCAGGATAGTGTTACTGGTGGTGGCATGGGGGACAGGATATGTTTCCAGCCATCCAGTGGTTGCTTCCACCATGGTGAGCACATAGCGCTTGCCACGGTGGGTTTGTGGGAGCGTGATATAATCAATCTGCCAAGCCTCCCCATAATTATGGGGTTTTCAGCCATTGTCCTCCATACCAGAGAGGCTTTAACCGCTTGGCTTGCTTGATTGCAGCACATTCATGGATAACCTGTGCAATAGTGTCCATGGTCAAGTCCACCCCTCGATCACGAACCCATCTATATGTTGCATCTCTTCCTTGATGGCCTGAAGTGTCATGGGCCCACCGAGCTATAAATAATTCACCCTTATGTTGCCACCCAGATCCACCTGAGCCACTTCAATCTTAGCAGCGTGGTCCACCTGCTGGTTGTTTTGATGTTCTTCAGGTGGCCCAACTCTTGGGTATGTGAGCATCTACGTGATGTACTTTTACAACCAGGTTCTCTACCCGGGCAGCAATATCTTGCCACAACGTGGCGGCCCAGATGGGTGTACCTCTGCGCTGCCAGTTGTTCTGCTTCCACTGCTGCACGCCCACAGGGCATTTGCCACCACCCATGAGTCAGTATAGGGATAAAGCACTGGCCACTTTTCTCGGTCGGAAACGTCTAAAGCCATCTGGCTGGCCTTTACTTCTGCAAATTGGCTTGATTCACCTTCTCCCTCAGCAGTTTCTAGAACTTGGCATATAGGACTCCATACAGCAGCCTTCCACCTCCGATGCTTTCCCACAAGGCGACAGGACCCATCAGTGAACAGGGCGTATTGCTTCTCATTTTCTGGTAGTTTGTTATACAGTGGGGCCTCTTCAGCACGTGTCACCTCCTCCTCTGGGGATATTCCAAAATCTTTGCCTTCTGGCCAGTTCGTGATCACCTCCAAGATTCCTGGGCGACTGGGGTTTCCCATTCGGGCCCGTTGTGTGATCAGCGCGACCACCTTACTCCATGTAGCATTGGTTGCATGATGTGTAGAGGGGACCCTCCCTTTGAACATCCAGCCCAGCACCAGCAGTCGGGGTGCCGGGAGGAGCTGTGCTTCCGTACCAACCACTTCCGAAGCAGCTCGAATCCCTTCATATGCTGCCAATATCTCCTTCTCAGTTGGAGTGTAGCGAGCCTCGGATCCCCTGTATCCCCGACTCCAGAACCCTAAGGGTCGACCTCGAGGCTCCCCTGGTGCTTTCTGCCAGAGGCTCCAGGTAGGGCCATTCTCCCCGGCTGCGGTGTAGAGCACATTCTTCACATCTTGTCCTGCCCAGACTGGCCCAAGGGCTACTGCATGAACTATCTCCCGTTTAATTTGTTCAAAGGCTTGTTGTTGCTCAGGGCCCCATTTGAAACTGTTCTTCTTCTGGGTCACTTGACAGAAAGGGCTTATGATCTGACTAATGTGGAATATGCATTCTCCAAAAGCCCACCATGCCTAAGAAAGCTTGTGTTTCCTTTTTGCTAGTTGGTGGGGACGTGGCTGTTATTTTGTTGATCACTTCCATTGGGATCTGACGACATCCATCTTGCCATTTTATTCCTAAAAACTGGATCGCCTGTGCAGGTCCCTTGACCTTACTTCGTTTTATTGCAAAGCCAGCCTTCAGAAGGATTTGGACTATTCTCTCCCCTTTCTCAAAAACTTCCTCTGCTGTGTTGCCCCACACGATGATGTCATCAATGTACTGCAGGTGTTCCGGAGCCTCACCCTGTTCCAGTGCGGTGTGGATCAGTCCATGGCAAATGGTAGGGCTGTGTTTCCACCCCTGGGGCAGGCGGTTCCAGGTGTACTGGACGCCCCTCCAAGTGAAAGCAAACTGTGGCCTGCACTCCGCCGCCAAAGGGATGGAGAAGAACGCATTAGCGATGTCTGTTGTGGCGTACCACTTGGCTGCCTTTGACTCCAGTTCGTATTGGAGTTCTAGCACGTCTGGCACGGCAGCACTCAGTGGCGGCGTGACTTCGTTCAGGCCACGGTAGTCCATTGTTAGTCTCCACTCTCCATTGGACTTTCATACTGGGTGAGTGAGTCTTGCTGATCACTCCTTGGCTCTCCAGTTGATGAATCAGCTCATGGATGGGAAGCAGGGAATCTAGGCTGGTGCGATATTGCTGCCGGTGCACCACTGTGGTAGCGATCAGCACCTGTTGTTCTTTGACCTTCAGCAGCCCCACAACAGAAGAGAGTTGAGAGACCGGGCAAGGTGGACAGCTGTTTAATTTCCTCCGTCTCCAGGGCAGCTATACCAAAAGCCCACCGATACCCTTTTGGGTCCTTGAAATACCCTCTCCTGAGGTAGTCTATGCCAAGGATGCACGGAGCCTCTGGGCCAGTCACAATGGGGTGCTTCTGCCACTCATTCCCGGTTAGGCTCACTTTGGCCTCCAATACAATTAACTCTTGGGATCCCCCTGTCACTCCAGAAATACAGATGGGTTCTGGCCCTTTATAGCTTGATGGCATCAGGGTACACTGTGCACCGGTGTCTACTAGAACCTTATACTCCTGTGGGTCTGATGTGCCAGGCCATCAAATCCACACAGTCCAGTAAATCCAGTTGTCCTTTTCCTCCACCTGGCTGGAGGCAGGGCCCCTCTAGTCATAGTATTTGTTAGTCACTTGTAGATATGAGTCAGGAGTCCCTTCTTTAAGATCAGAAGTAAGATCAGCCCTTCTACTCTGTCTGGGGAACTGTCCACTGGAAACTGGAGCAGCAATTTTCCTGGGAGAACCCCCTTGTATGATTGTTTTTCCTTGCAACTCACGTACCTGTGCCTCTAGGGTCAAAGTAGATTTTCCATCCTGCTTTCTCATGTCCTTTCTGTGGTCACACAGGCAAAATCACAGGCTGCCCTGGGATGTGTACCCACCATATCTTCTCTCTTGAGCAGAGGGATGCTTACTCCTAATGGCTGAGATACCGGTCCATACAGGTGGGAAGTACTACATATCCTCTTTGAATTGCTGGAACTCCTGGGACAGTTTCTCTACAGCCAAGACAAGGGAGGAAGAGACACTTTCTTCATATTCCTGGAGTTGGCCAACCGCTTCATCCACTGTTGGTGTGTCTCCATCTTTCCAGGCCTGTATTGCCAACAAATTGGCATACAATGTTGGTGCGCTCCGTACTAACTTCTGCCACATGGGTCACGTGCACTGGACTTCATCTGGATCTTTGGATACCTGCTCATTGTCCAGGTCACTATAAATCACCTCCAGCATGGCTAATTCCCTCAGGTACTGGATACCCTCTCTCCATGGTGGTCCATTTGCGTGGGCGAAATATAACATCTTCCTTGAAGGGATACCTTTCCTTCACACCTGACAGCAGTCGCCTCCAGAGGCTGAGGCCTTGTGCCCCTTTTCCAATCACTCTGTCAATGCCCCCTTCCCTAGAAAGGGATCCCAGCTGTTTGGCTTCCCTACCCCTCTAATTCCAGGCTACTGGCCCCATTATCCCAGCATGAGATTAGCCAGGTAACAATATGCTCACCTGGACGGCGGCTGAAATCATTTCATGTATCTTGCAGCTCACTCAGGGATAGAGATTGGGTGGTTATCGTCTTGTTTACAAGTTCTTCCTCTTCCTCCTCCTCTCCTCGTGATGGCCCTGCTTCTTCATCATCCCTTGCTAAATGAGCTGACTTTCACTTCCAAGATTTCTTCTTGTGTATAGGGGCGACTGATACCGGCATGGGTTGGTTCTCTGGTTCAGCTGCAGTGCCTGCTGCCCGGGTTGGAGTAGCCGCAGTGCCTGTTGGTTTGTTTTCCTCCTCTTCTTCCTGAGGGTGCTGCATAATACCGAGCAGTGTTTGGTAGACACTAGCCAGGGCCCAGCACAGCGTGATGACTTGTGCCTCTTTGGAATAACCATGGCATTTTTTTTTCAAGCATTCCATCACTTCATCAGGATCCTATAGTTGTTCGGGAGTGAAGTTCCAGACCATTGGAGGTAAGAAGTTCTCCAAATACCTGCCCGTATTCTCCCACATGCTGTGCCACCCATGACCATCCAGCCTCAGGCCAGATCTCCAGGTCATTTTTTTTAAATAGTTGTTTAACCCTAAACAAGACCTGAAACACATTCAGGAGACATAGCAATAGGAACATGCTGGCTTGAACATCCCAAGGATATTCAAAATCCTCGAAAGCTGGTGTAACTAGCCTGAAGGAGAAAGGGAAGGTGAAAAAACAGGGGAAAGCATCCCCCTCTGTCTTCCCCATAGATTGGTTCTCTGGGGAGAAAAGGTGAAGAGTGTCATTATTAATAATTTCCGAGAGAGGGCGCCCGAGGTACGGAGATGACAGCAATACCAAATACAGATACCAGATTAGTTTTTTTACTAGTAATATTATTGTATCATAAGCCAATGTTACACAGTACAGCAAAGCGATAATCCTGACCCATCTCCCAGAACAGCACTGTAAGGAATACATACTGCAAATAAGGATTTACATAATACAACCATGCGAACACATAAACCAACATTGTGACTAGCGACTATTAAATGCTTATAACGAATTTATTTTAACGTCCTCTGGTCAGATCTGTCGTTAAGTGAACCCTTTGAGCCCCATGTTGGGCGTCAAAAAGGACTGTTGTGGTTTAATCCCAGTCAGCAACCAAGTACCACACAGCCGTTTGCTCACCCTTCCCCGCCCCGGTGGGATGGGGGAAAGAATCAGAAGGACAGAAGTAAGAAAACTCATGAGTTGAGATAAGAACAGTTTAATACTTGAAATAAAAATAAAAATACTAACAAGAACAATAATAATAATAACTTGTAACAAAAATGAAAACGAGAGAGAGAGGAACAAAACCCAGGAAAAACAAATGATGCAACTTCTCACCACCCACTGACCGATGCCCAGCCAGTCCCCAGGCAGCGATCCCTGCCCCCCAGCCAGCTCCCCCCAGTTTATATACTGAGCATGACATCATATGGTATGGAATATCCCTTTAGCCAGTTTGGGTCAGCTGTCCTGGCTATGCCCCCTCCCAGCTTCTTGTGCACCTCGCAGAGCATGGGAAAATGAAAAATCCTTGACCAGTGTAAGCACTACTTAGCAACAACTTATCAGTGTGTCATCAATATTATTCTCATCCTAAATCCAAAACGCAGCACTATACCAGCTACTAAGAGTAAAGTTCCCCAGCAAAAACCAGGACAAGTCTTTAGACAAATGCATAGGAGGAACAATGCAGTTCTGGGGAGAAGAATGAACTGCGGATCCCTGGAGGTCCCACCTAGCCCAACGATTGCATCCATTTAGAGAATAATGAAAGCGTATTCATAAACAAGGGCTTCATAGTTAAAGGACTGATTTTTTAAAAACTACACTAAAGAAATCTATGCAGGTCACTTGTTTTACAAGATGAAAGGTATTTTGTGTTTGGTTTGTTGTTTTGGCTTTTTTTAAACACATGTTGAAACTATTACTTTGAACCAAGTACAATAGCTCTTATTTATTAATACTAAACTGTTTACATGGTGCCACTTCAGACCAACCAGTTATTTCTAGCCTTGAGAAAAACAGCTCTTCTCATGCAAGTTTCTTTTCCTGCAATCTTACCTAGTGAAGGACCACATACAAATACGCATGTCTGTTCTAAGCAACTGGGATACTACAAGATGTCTTGTTTCCACAGATGTCAGTAGATTTGACAAGAATGATTTTTTAAAGCTACATTATTGATTTATATGGAAAAAGCACAAGAGCAGAACATTTGATTCTTTTGTGCCAGCATGCAGCATTACCACAATACTTCACTGTTACTTGCAGATGTGATAATAAAAAGCTACAACGTCCATGCAAAAATGAGAACTAAAGTAGTTCTTAGAAATGTTGTCCAGTATTAGGCCAAAGTTTTGTGATGCAATTCCTCTCACACAGGATATAATGTTATGGAGTCTTGTATGCCATCATCTCCCGTCATCTTTAGGAAGGGAGGAATGCTGAGCAGCCATGACAAGAGTAAAAATCATCTGAAACAACTTGAAGTGGTGAAACCTTCTACGTGTGTCATACTGGATAGCTGATATGTCTGTAAAAGGCACGAATATTAAATGATTTTGAACATGTAAATGTTAGGTACTGATATCTTGTGTCAAGGTGCTATGCATGAATATCCAGAAGTTTAAGCAAACTACTTCTTCATCACAAGAATATTAATTTATTAATTTAAACTTATTTAGTAGTTAAGTGAAAATACATAGATAAATACTACCTGATAGCTTCCAAACCACATGGCTCAGATATTCCAAACCACACGGTATTACAGAACTGCAAAAGCAAGGCTAACTAGCTGTAGCTGGTAAAGCATTTCCATGTTCCCTGTCCCAAGAAGTCCTCACACTGCAGGCTGCTGGACTGTATCCTAGCAGAAATACCATCGTGCACTTACCCTGTTTTTAGGCTCTCTCTTAATACCACTACTAGCAACTGCTGGAAACAAGACTGGTGGAAATAGAGCTTATTGACCCGGGGAACACATCCTTGTCTCACTGTGGCCTCACGTTTTCAGTTAGTCACAGCTAATAAAAGAATCTGGTGCTTTGCACACCCCTAAACTTCTTTATTTCACAATTATAAAACCTGCAAGTCGGCCTGAGCAATTTAAACATCTAAACTATGCCCATGCTATTGGCTGCTTGTTAAGTACACAGCACACAGAAGATGTACTTCCAGGGAGGGTGATAATTCAGTGGCTTTTGTAATTACAGTTCAGAAATTTTCATTAAAAAATACATTTAACCTTGTGATAGTTACACGAAGAGGTGAGTTGTGTGCATATGTATGTTGCATAGCACAAAGCACTCATACTCCTGTGCTTGATTTTCAGCTTACATATAATGGAAAGGCACTGTTACCCTGTAACTACCCATCATGCCAAATTTCTCCCAAATGCTTGTGATATATACCTGTGTCATTTCTGATCGATCTTAACATCCTTGTCCTTAATTATATCCCAGCACCTTACACAGGACTCCATGTGACTTGAAAGATTCAGGACAAGGTATAATGCAGTAGTATTGCAGGGGGAAGAGAAAAGAATCTGGGACAGTCACTTGGTTTTAAAATGCAGATAGATATCTGCCCTCACACAGGCAAAAAATATCATTCCTCTTCCAGTGTGGCAGCAAAGGAAAACCTTCTAGAAAACACTTAATGATCTCTTATGTTCACACAAATTTAAGAGGCTGAGTCTTAGTTAGTAATTTTCCTAACAGCACCAGGGTTTCAACATCCACTGTTAAGAATGTAAATCTAACATTTCCAAGAAGTTACATACTTCTGATGGATTAGTTTTGAGGAATGACTACTATGGCTAATTCCTGATCTTCTTGGGGAACAGCAACATTTTTGGGACAAAACTGACAGAAGGAAAACAAGCTACTAATTCCAAGAAGATTAAATACTCTGAGCAGTAGCAAAGAAGATAGTTACTCAGCAAATTGTCTGATCAGAAACTTCTTCCCAAAAAAACAAGCTAACCTCACAGTTTCTAATGCCCTATTTCTCCCTTCTGAGCCAAGTTTAACTTAAACACTTACCCGACATTTATAAAGTTCCAAGGTATTTACTGCAGTTCGTATTTATCAACCAACCTACAAAATCTGAAAGAAATGACATCAACTTCAAGCTCTGCACAAGACGCAGCTGCTCATCTCCTTAGGAGACAGACTGCTGAAAGCACACTTCAGTGGTGAACCATATTATTACCTGAAAAGTCAGTTTAGTTAAAGTTTCAAGCGCAAGTTAATTCTGATTTTCAAAGCCTTCTTGTAACACCAAGAAAGTTATATTCTGCACTTCTGCAATGGAGATATCTGCACAGTATTGGATCCTAAGCAGCAAGTCACCAGCATTGCCTTCTAGGAACTCAACCCAGAACATGACATTGAAAAAGTTACCAGGGGGTCTCACTACATTTGAACATAATGCAGAAACAAATCAAAGCCTGCTAACACATACTGAAGTCTTTCTAGTTGGGCTTTCCATTACACCATAACTATAAAATTCACCTGTTTGATTTGGCTTTTCCTGAATTATCAAAACCCTGCTAACAGATTTGTTATCTTCCTGTGAGTAGAGAAGGGAAAAAGGCCTATTTGTCTTTAAATCTTTGGGAATTTAGTATGTACCCCTGTGGTTAATGTCTGGTACCTGCATGAATGGAAGCAGTCCAGAAATTGCTGTATAAACTATCTTAGGAAGAGTCATGCTACCGAGAAACGTTAAGGGCAGAAGTAATATGATACTGGTTTTCCTTTAAAACCACCTGCTATAATGTTCAAGAATTTCTGATATTCCTATAGAAAATAGCTTTTAAAACAAAGACATAATTTTGTATGAATGCACCACCTTGCATCTGTAAAACATCCTTTTTTTCTGAACTAAGCTGCATTAAGAACCATTGTAAACATTTCCAACAAACAGAAAATACCCATCAAATCTTGACTACAGGGAAATAACTGGATTGCAGGCATTAGACTCAAAAGTTTTTAAATATAAAAAATAAAATCCTCATCCTTCAGTTTTCAAAACCACAATCTCATGCTACAAAATTCAGAGGGCTGTCAGATGACAATAATTTATGAACTACAACTTACTACTTTTCTATTGTCAACTTACTTTTCTATTGTCTTAAGATGTATTTTTAGAGGGAGGTAATTTGGTGTAGTCCCTGAGTTATGTCATAAAAAGGAGAAAAATAGTAGTAATTTTCAATCTGCTAGAAAACATGTTTGGAAGAAGTCCTGCTGATTGCTATTTAAAAAATCATATTGTTCTAAGAATTAGGATAAAAATGCTCTGGAGGAAAGCAGGCTTTTGAATTTTGAAAACATTTTCTACGGAATGTGTGCAACCACCTGTGACAGTGTGCTCCTCCCCCTCCACGACCTTTTCCCTGACCCTGCTCAAGCGATAACCACCAGTGGCAGTCGTGATGGATGCGCCTGGTCATGATGGATGCATCCAGCTCAAAGTGGATTTGGGGGAGACAGATAACAACACAATACCCAAGGGCTAATTTATGGCAATGCGTCCACCTAAGCGCAGTGCTGGTCAATGTCCCACTCCAGCCAAATCTGGAAGACACTAACATCCGCGCTCCATATGTAAATATGACTCTGAGTCAATCATCTTACCCCCATAAATAGCAAACAGCCCAAGAGCCCTTTGAGCTCTCCTGCAGAGCAGCAGGCTGCATGCCAGGATCTCCCCTTAAGTAGGGATGCCTCTCAAGGTTACTCCCTGAAGTTGAGAGAATCCTTATCGCATCAGATACTCAGTAAGTGAATTGGTAATAAGCACGCTGAAACTTCGTAATCTTAGCTAAGTGATATAAAGGATTGATTGCGCATATATAATCCTTTAGACATGAACCATTGACCAAGTCTGGGACTAGGATTGGATCCAGCCGCACCTAGACTCCTCTAGTTTAGAGTTTAGAAAGCAAGGGGTCCTTTCTGAACCTCGTGACTCAAGGGGAGGGTCTCCCTGACAGTTTTGTCTGACCCTGTCCGCTATGCAGTAGATAATCAAGTGTACCTTGCCATCAAATCTTGTTAAACCACTGTTGTGTTTACCACTGAACTTTGTTAACTGTCTTGGATCAATAAACACATTGCTGCTTCCCTCTTACGAGCGAAGAACATCACTCCTTCCGCGACACCACCCATTACACACATTTTTTTTTTTCCAATGACGATCAGCCAGCATGCTAATACAGGAGTTATCCAGAACGTGGCACAGTTACAAATAGATCCAAATGGATGCAGCTATACACAAATAACAGCACTTTTAGGAATAGGTTTTTTAGTTTTAGGAATAGGTTTTTTAGTTACAGGACTTATGTTATAAAGAACAAAGTACATACTTCTAGTTCCAGAAAAGACTATAAATAACTACTTCTTGGCCATGGAATCAAATTCTTAAGATATACAGGACAAGATTATAGGCATATTCTTACTTAAAAGAAATAGTAGCATTTCCTTTAATACAAAAATACTCAAGAGAGAAAGACAAGCAAGAGAATACCTCCAATAAAGGCAAAAACTCTCAAATATTTCTTGAACATCTCTTGTAACTAAGTGAAGGACTTCTTAAGCATTATGTTCATTGAATTAATTTTGAAAAGGATTTGAAACAGAAGAGAATAACGATACAGCTGCTGTTTCATACTCCTTCATGAAGTCTGTTCTCCATAGAGTACTGTTAAAAAAACCAGAGCACTATTTCAAATAGGAAATAGAAGTGTTTGTGTATATAACATAACTCACTAGAAGTGGTTATTATGAAATTTCCTCCCACTTTTTATGCTGTTCTCAGGCACTACTTTCAGTCCCATTTCAGGGTCCCACTGTACTAAGTTGTGTACTGGTTACTCTGGTTGGATCAGAACAAGTACAACTTGTAGATGTTCATAATATATCCCAGACTTTCCATAATCTTCAGTAATGCTGTTCTTCCTGAGTTCTGGTTAAACACTTCAGCTGTCCTGGTTAGTCAGTTGGCCTGTAGGCAATCACAGGCTGTTCTTCACCAACATCTATCAACATATCTAAAGGCACATGAGGCTTGTCATAGCCAGAAAACTTGAGACAGCTACTTGGAATGACTGTTTGTTGTATTTCTGTGGCAGAAACCTCTGGACTTGAAGAGTTACTGCATATATCCATTTGGCGCCTGTCAGAAATAAAATAACTCTCTTTTACTTCGTGATTCTGTTCATCATCAGAAGATACCTCCTCTGTGCTTTCCTGCACAGACACCTCTTCTGATTTGACTGGTGCCTCTGGGGGAGGAACAGAAGATGCTCCTTCACTGGAATTCTCAGGACTAACAGTTTCTTCTTTTGGCTCTACTTCCAGCGAGGTTACTTCATCATTCCCTGGCAACGCTGACTGGCCTGGCATGATGGTTATTATAGATACGTATTTTGCCTCCGATTTTGATTCTAGAATGCTGTCTGTGTTCAGGTTTCTTATCACACTGACCTTAAACAGGGAGGGGGAAAAAAAAAAAAAAATCACTTTCAGTTCCACATAATCTGCTAATTTATTTGCTTTATCTTCTGTCAAAGTTTAGAGGTTAAAAAAAAAGATACAAGTTCATAATACAAATTTAATGTCATTACAACGAAACTCAACAGAAATTAGCAAAATTAGAATCTGGCAAGGTCATTAGCCTATATGTATGACTTCAACTGTTTCATTAACACTTTTATGCAAGCTCTCAAAAGTGCTTTCTATGTGCAAACACATTTGCAAGGACCAAATCCATTTCATGTCACCCACTGTATTTTAAGTCATTTGAAGTTTGCAATGTAGAGGAAAATAGCAAAGGAAGAAAAAGCTGTAATACTCTCTAGCTAGCTGGGGAAACCTTTCATACTCGATAGCTAATGAGTGTAACTTGCATGACTAATATTTTGTGGCGACTGTCTCAACTGGGAGAGAAGTGAAGTTTGGAAAGAGATCTTTAAAATGACATGAGAACCTTTATGCATACCCCGTAGTCATATCTATGCTGAAGTCTTCCTAGTTATTTCTCCTGTGCCACTAAGCACTCCCTCAAATGCTGCAACAAACTTTAATGTTTCACTTTGAAACCCCTCCACAGGAAGAGCATATTAATTCCTTCAATGGCCAGGCTCCAGCTTGTTTTAAATGATTATGACATGCCTTCAGGCTGTTTAGATTCTTCCGATTTTTTTTTTAAAGGTGTTTTCAAGAATACATATGAAAAACAAAGTAGGGTAAATTTTCAGCTGTATGATGGTTTCCCTAAAGCTAACAGAAAGCGTAGGGAGAAAGGGTTACTCGATTAATAGTGTCCTTTTTCCAAATTTCATAATTCACTATATATGTGTATCACAGACTATCAAGTACTATAGACAAGCTAATTTCTTAATAAAATGTACACAATCACTGTTTTCTGAGGTACTTTGTAAAAAAATAATCTGACTGAAAACACAGATTGAGGCAAATTTGGAAGAAAGGGATGTAGGTAGGAGGAAAAAAGGAGGAGAAAAAGAATGTTGTTTAAGAAAACCTACAAACAGGCAAAAAGAACCTCCCAGTCTGTATTAGTGTAAGAACTGAGAGTGCCATCAAAACCAGATGATCAAATCTGACTGTGCTTTTCAAGAATCTTCCTTGATCAGAAGGTTGTGAGGCTGTATTTTTACATTCATAGCTTCACACTGTGCTGACTTCATTAGAACTTGCCTTCATCTCTCACTTCAGCCTCATACCTTCCCCCTCAGTTGCCCCGATACCAGTTGATGGTACTGTGGTTTATGCTGGATCAATGAAACTATTGGAGTTTAAAAAGAAAACACAAAAACAAAACAACAAACCAGACCACAAAGCAAACAAACACTCCCTGGAGAGCAATTATTTGCAATCTAAGTGAGTTTTACAAACAGCTGTGTTAGCACCACTAAGGTGAGGTGATCCCCTTGGGAATCAAGGGCTGCCACTGGAAAACTAGTAAAAAGAGCATTAAGGTGGCTCCTGACACTGAGAATATACCACATTATAACCTAGCTGCCATTCAGCCATCATTCTCTCTGGATGTTCATTTTCATTATGCAGAAAGTCAGAATGCTATATAAAGAACAGAGTAATTCCCATGAGTATATATGGAAACCACCTGTTCATAAGCAGCAGATGCTTAAAAGAATTGCAGAAACCAGAATGCAATCAATAATACGTAGATACTGAAAATGTTATGAACAGCTGGTAGGATGAATGTACCTTTTGAAAATCTGTTTGTACAGATGCATGAAAAAATATTGGATACTCATGCTATACCGACACTGACCTTGAAGGGACCAGGTCTACCCTTTTTGGGGGTAGAAAAGAAAATCTGGCTCCAATAGTCACACAGTAAGTGACAAGAGAAGATAATTCCTGCATAAGCTGGAATACTTGAGGAATGTGAATTAAAACAAAATGCTATAGAAACTATGGCTAAAAGCTGCATTTACAACTTCCCATCTCTCCCCATACCACTACATGCTATACTAAAGTTAAAACAAAAAAACAGCAAGTTCTTGATTCTGTCCTTTTAGGATTTTCACATGGCTCTAAAAATCACAATCTAAAATGTGTTAAGGGAACGCCTTGTACTCTACAAGGTTCTGCATTTCACAGTGCCAGCTGGCAATGCTTAGAGATAGACCCCGAGGATAAAAATAAGTACTCTCTATACAACTGCATCCAAGACTTTTGTTCTCAGAATGGAAACCCGTTTTTCTCGGTGAGTTTTTGACCAAAGCAAGATGGTGCAAAGACACTCCTATTCCCATCCATGAAAGAAGGAAGCCGTCAGAAGAAAACACTCTTGTGGGTTTCCTGGTACCAAAGGTTCTTTAACAGTCACTGAGTCATGACTACAAGACAATTTAGCAATTCAAGCAGTTATTTCTAGCTTAAAAGAGAAGAATCACAGCTTACTACACTAACTGGAATGCCGTTCAAAGCATCTCAAGTAACAAAGATAATTAAGATATGGTTGCTATTTGAAGAAAAGTATTTACCGTAGGCAAGTTAATATTTTTCTTTCGTGCACGTAATCTAGTACTAGCAAACTGACAGCCAGTGAACTTAAGCTGGATGTCAGCAGTATTTCCTGGCATGTGCTTGTGTTCAGATATCTTCCTGTCTCCAATGACAGCACCCAAGCTTTCAGGTCTTTCACTGTCTCAACAGACTAGAGAGATACACCGGTGGAAGCTAGGGTCATGGATATATATAAATAACACATCTCAAGCAATCGGTAACAGTTAAAGCAATAAACAGTTTCTTTCTTAACTTCCTTTTCTAAGGGCTTGTCCACCTACGAATTCCCAGTAGTTTTCAGGTGCACATTTTCTGGAGGAGAGTTTGAGAAGTCCATTTCAAATCTTATTTAGGACCTTAACAAAATCTGCATGGCCTTTGCATGGTTCCACAACAAATGAATGCTGGGTAAATCTATAAATAGGACACTATGTTACTGCCCTATAGTCATTCACAGGAAAAAAAAATTTTCACAAAATCTAATGAAGCAGCTTCTCTATTGTAAGATGACAATTATTTGTGGCAAATATTAGTCAAAATTTACAGGAACAATAACAATTTCTCCAAATCAAAAATATATGTTGTATAACCAAAAAAGCTAGAGTCACAAAGAAAATTCTTAAGTGTTTCGTGAATATCTGTAAGTGTTCTACAAATATAGTGAGAGAACACAGCCTTGTCATTCCTGTCAGGCTCAGAAAAAGCACCATCAGATAGCAGAAAAGTTGACTTAAGTATGAGCTAAAAATGAAAGTTGATGCTTTTCAATAAGTCTCTCTCTTATAGAGTGGGTGTTTTCTACCCACTGAAATATTTGCCACCATTTAAAGATAAGAGGCACTGAAAAAAAAGACAGTGAAGTTAAAGCAGATAGAGATGCCCACAGTGTATCAGTAAATTAAGGCCACACTCCTTTTAAAGTGGATAAGCCCTTCTCACAAATCTTACAACAAAAATCTTGTACAGGACAAATCAGGCACAGGACAAATTGGAATGATGGAAGATGGTGGGTGGAAGGAGATGGCCTCTTGAAATACCTGTTGTGAGATAAATGAAAAAAATGCATGGCTCTAACTACAGCTGGACTGCTGAAACATCAGATTCTTGTGATCCAGCAGAAGACTAGCATCATGAAGTCTTATAAGGGAATCTGTCCCATTTCACTAGATGCGTATTCCTGGTAGGATCCTCCTATGAATAAGGATGTTTAAAACATTTAAACGAACATTTTCCCTAATGAAGGTAATCATTCCATGCCCATACTGAAAGACAGTTGCACTGTGGAAGTAGGACCTGTACATGACTGACATGTTATTCTTGGGAGTCATGAACAGCATAGAAAAGACAATATAAAAGTTTTTGAGATCTAAATGGCAATGGATTTTTTTTTTCTTTTCTTTGGGTATATGAGACTCAGCAAAGGCAGCTGTTTGATGGTTACTCCTTCTTCTTTTTCCTTCTGGTGGAGAATTCCAACTTGGTGAAATTCACTCAAATGATGCTTTAGCATCTACTTAAAGCCGCCAGGAAGCAGATCATTGGAAAGCACGAGTCCTAAGGTAAGACACCTTGCCTAGCCTTTTAACAGATGGAAAAACTTCCTAGATGTTTCATTTTCAGACAAGCTCAAGTAAAGCACAATGGTCATAACCTGTGCGGAAAGAAATATCTAGTACACATTCAAAGGTCAGTGACAGGCTCTCAGCTCCAAGAAGTCTACAGAGATAACATCATATAATTAAGCTCGTTATTCATATTATTTATTTACATTATTTATTCATTACTTTAAATGATTAATTTTAAAAATAATAAATAATTAATCACAAGTTATTAATTATTCGTTTTACATTCCCACATTATTCATATCATCTGTATTGAAACTATCCTTATGAGCTCTGCAATTTATATTTGTCACTAGAGACTTCAATGGAAATGGGACAGAATCACAGGACATCCTGAGCTGGAAGAGACCCACAAGGGTCACAGAGTCCAACTCCTGACTCCACTCAGGGCAACCTAGAAGTTAAACCATACATGTAAGAGCACGGTCCAAATGCTTCTTGAACATTGGTAGGCTCAGGGCCGTGACCACTTCCCAGGGGAACTTATCTCAGTGCTTGACCACCCAGGCAACAATCTTTATAAATAGTTATAGGTTTCATTCAGTTCCTTAGCAACAAAGCATGATATGGAATGTGAACCAGACTGTGGTATGCTGGAACCTAGGAATCATAAGATAACGTATAGCCCAGTAAATTGAGAATATAGGCACACAAATGAGTTCCTACAAAGTGAGCTAAAGTGTGAACTTGGAGCATGCATCAGGAAGCTCACAGGAGTCAGAGAGCACACATTCTATTTGTGCAATATTCTTTTCCCTGATCCCTTAGATGCAATACCTTAGATGCAGTACTGGGAAGCCAGAATAACTATGGATCCATTGAGCATAGCACTGTCATTCTGGACAGTTTCTTTTGCTATAATGAACAGTCTTCACGAAAATTGCTGTGTGTATATAGGACATAATGTTATGTATTCAGACAGTTACATACTGTGTGAAGATGGTGTGAAGATGAAATAAATCTCCAGTGTCTCACTTTTTCTACAGGCCTGTGTGTTTTGATATTGGGGTCTAGCTACAGATTCTGTCAGACAGGTTTCTCTCATCTGATTTTTTTTGAAGTCTACAGTGTGAATGGCTATCTCTGAACTAGTCTCATGGCTCCGTCACAGTCCATGGAAAAAACCAGACATTTTAAAGTGTGTTTTGTCTGACCAGAAGTGCATATTATTTTAGAATGGGATGATTCATCTTGTGCTGCACAAGTTGATGGACTAGGTTACTGCTTACTGCAAAGGGATCTAGCTAGCATCACTATCTCCATTTAGTCAGAGCAATCTCACCTCTTAATATTCTATTCCAAAGAAAGCAGGCTCCAGGGGGATCTTAGGCATTGAGCTACCCCTGCACTATGAAGGAGTCACTGTAAAGGGTCTTGAAGTTGAAGAATACGGAATTGAAGATCATTGCCTCATCTCTCCAGAAGTCTTACAAGACTTCCTGCATCCGCTGAGAAGATACACTCTTGATATGATTACCGTTTACTACTGCCTCATATGACAGTTCTTGAAAGCCATTTCAACTGCTGCTGATTGTTCAGTTGCTGTGACTAACGAGACACCAGGAGGACATTGTAACAGTACTTGTCAGATACTCCGCTCTTGCCTGATGTGAAAGCAAGGAGTAAGGAAGTTCTTTAAGGAACATCCACACTGTTTCCTAAGAACGGCTACAGGGAGCTCTTAAGGTAGAGCAGCTGCTGACCTCTCTTCCCTCTGACTGCTCAGTGTGAGAACAGATTTCACCCAGTTGTTCTTCCCTCTTCCTACAGCACTATTATGCCCCCTCCTCTTACTCTGCACATCACTAAGAACATTGTAGCACTTAGCAGTATCACAATATTACAGTATAATGAAGGAATCTCACAGGTGTCACAGGACAAGAGGAAATGGGCACAAACTGAAACACATGGAATTTTATCTGAATGTAAGAAAACAATTTTTACTGTGAGGGTGGTTAAACACTGGAATAGGTTGCCCAGAGCGGTTGTGGAGTCTTCTTCCTTGGAGGTATTCAAAACCCAACTGGACAAAGTCCTGGGCAACCTGCTCTCGCTGACCCTGCTTGAGCAAAAGGGCTGGACTAGATCTCAAAAAGTCTCTTCTAACCTCAGCGATTTTGTGGTTCTCTGCTACTAGAATGAATACAAACCTGTCTATGTACACACATTGAGTTTTTAAGAACTAAGTTCTCAAACTAGACCAACTACTGCTACTTCGGGTAAAAACAGACTGAAGTCCAGCCCTAAAACGAATACAAAGCATCTGGTTGCAGAGGCTGTCAGGATATTATACCGGTATAAATCCTAAACATCTATGAGACTGCGGTAAAAAAAATGAGACATGTTATAGTTGTAAAAGTTACCTAGGTGGTTATTAACAATCTGATGCAGATAAGTTGTCTGAACTTACCAAAGACTTAGGCAGCTTTATGTTCTTCTTCCTTAGTTTCTTGCAGCCACAACATACTGTCAAAATTAGACTCACGCTGAGAATAACACCACACAGAATGATGATATCTTGTGTGCCTAAGAAGTGAGAGCAAAATCTGTTAGGAAGTTTGGAAAAATAAACCACTGCTGTATCATTTAGAATAACTTCAGCAACTGTAATAGCTCAGAACGCTTAGCTGTAATGTGTGAATTTGTCAATTTATCACCTTTTTTCACTCAAGAAAACTTAATTTATAAAGCATTACATCAAGTAAGTAAAAATTAGAATGACAGAAGATTTTAAATTTATATAAACACAATCATGTTTTTATAGAAGTAAAGGAATTTTGTAACTAATTTTTTGTTCCTTAGAGATGACAGATGGCGATGAACAGATTTATAAGTTTTCCATGTGATAGCATATTAACTGACATAATAATTACACAGTCTATGTACAATAAAATTAAAATGTGAAATCTTCCAAAACATAGAATTGTTAACTATTGCTAGTAAGATTCCACTAGTCCAACTCTCCTTAATGTCTTCCGCCTCAATACCTCTGCTCATGTGTAAAAAGAAAGAACACAACTGCTTCTATTAATTTTATCTCTTTTCTCTAGTGAAGTTTTGGGCCATAATGAAGTAACATTACAAAGTTTGTAAGAGGTTATCAGAGATATAAAGTTGGGTCACCAGATGCCTTTGTTCTCTTTAATTAAGAAAAAGATGTCAATACCTCAATTTTATGACCGCAAGTTTATAGTTGCTTCAGACTCAAAAAAGTCCATATATGTTTTCCTCAGTGATGAGACTGAGCAAAAAGCCATTTGTTAGAAGAGAGAGACAATGCTTCTGAAAACCATATAACTCAGTGAACAATCCATTTGTCATTTGTTAATTACAGCAATGATCACGTGCAATGGAAACAGGTTTTGTTAATATCAATGAAGCAGAAAAAGCACCCAAAAAAAGAGTCACGGTTACTTGAAAATAATACATGATCTTTAAAGGTCTTTAGAACTGGGAAAGCGCATTTGGAAAAGAATGACCATGCTCTCCCTTTTTTCATATTTTCCCATAGGCATCCAAGTCATCCCATGGCTATATCAGAGCTTGAATACTTAGCTAGAACAGATCTCTGGTCAGACTCAGTATGTTCTTACTAAAGTTTTAGAATCCTCTTACTCAATGTCTGCTTGAGAGGAACACGAATGCAGCTTTCTTCTGATGGGGCGCTAATCATCAGATCGCTATAGAAGCTTCCCTTTGCTGAAACACAGTAAGTGGAACCTTCAGCAGGAACTGGGATGTTGAGGCTACATTTATACAGCGTACAGTTGTCTTCAGAGAACTCTTCTTTACTCTGCAAAAAGTGGAAGTCACATTATATCATTTGACTCAAAACAACAATATAAGCATTACAGTACCTTCCAACACTTCCAAAAATGTTAAAACGCTATTAGATGCAGCTCCTACATCATCTATATGCCTTGCAAAAGCTGTGTGAACTTCAGCTATCAGCTATGAGCTACCTTAAGATGTTATATTTGATCAGACCATGGTGCTTTCAGCTAAAATTTGTGCTGTTCATAGCCTAGATTAGTGTACCTAATTCACTTATAAAACTTGTACCTGGATGCATATCAAAAGGTAACTATAAATAAACATGCCTACTATAATTTTGCTCAAGTTCACCCTCCATAATTACTAAATAAAGTGGTATCAATATCTTGAAAGGTAATCTTCTTAAATGAAAGGTCTATCTAGACAAGTGAAAGGGGCACAAGTAAAGGTACCAATGTTTTAGCATGTATGCAGAAACAATAGCATGGGATCCAGTAACTCTACCTTGTGTACAGCTAATGCAATAATCTCATTTTTGTTACAAGATGTCCAGTCATGCATCTCACTGTGACGCACTTGACATTTTAGGGCTTCAGTAGTCCTATGCTTCATTCAACTGTGTTCTTGATATCTGTTGGCTCTGTGTGTCAAAGGAGTGAACCCCTTGTTTATGCGTTTACGGTAAACAAGTATTTTTAATTTGAAGTTTTTATTTTGGAACTTACCTGATTTTTACTATCCTGAAAAGTCACCGAGTACCTAAGATCTAAATAAATGTCTCTGATCCAAGGAAGAAGCTCCACAGATGGGAACGCAGGGTGGTAAATATCAACCATGATTTTATCACCGTGCCTTGAGAGATTCAGTTTTGGTGGTCCTATTTTTCCTGCAACACATTGCACCTTTGCTATTAGACCAAAGCTTTTAATATAAAATATGCTATTTATAGTTAGCTTTCCACAATTCATCAGAGATTTGAGAATAATTACATGTTTATTTCAATGCTGTTAATATCACACAGTTGTGACACTTAGAAGTAACGGAGGCATTTGGATACATTCATGAATCTGCTTCTAAAACGGAAATGGAGATTGTCCATGCAGAATTTCACTGTTAAGCAGTCCAACTTTCCTATACACATAAGGCCATAAAAATTCAGCTCACTGACAACAGAAAAAACTAACAAAGCAATTAAACATATATATGTGAATGAGAACAGAACACAAAATACTGCTGACTAGATCCCACCATAAATCACGCTCAGCTAAAAACAATACTGTACTGAAACAAAGGCTATCTGAAAATCTAAACAAAAAATATTCAGATACCACAGTGACAGGGTTAACAGGTCCCTACAGAGGCAGAACTACAGAAGTTCCTACAGAACAACCATCATGCTTCATTTCATTCTGGGCTTCTGACTTTATGATATTCCCAAATGAAACGCAAAAAGGATAATTACTAACTTTTTATATTTTTGGGAAAAAATTACAGGGTTTAGTTTATGATGGAACTTACCATGCTTTTGCAAAATAAACTCATTTGTCTCAACATACTCAGACTGTTGTAACCCAACAACAGCTTTAACTCGAAGCCAGTGAGATGCAAAAGGATCTTGTATTTCCCTTGAGACATCACAAAAAAGAGCTGAAATGTTCACACAAGTTGAGACGATCTTATAGTAACCTAAACTGTAAAACAGAACAAGAAATAATTAATACAATTTCAATTGCACAATATTGTACAATACACCGCCTGTGACAAAACATCTGTAAGCACAGGTTGCCCAGGGAGGTTGTGGAGTCTCTATCCCTGGAGATATTCAAAAGCCATCTGGACATGGTCCTGGGCAACCAGCTCTAGGTGATCCTGCTTGAGCAGGGGGGTTGGACCAGATGACCTCCAGAGGTCCCTGCAAACCTCAACCATCCTGTTATTTGACAAATTTTGCCTTAATTTACACTTAGGCAACCTTCACCCTACATGACTTCCCCACATAGAAACAAAAGAATTTACAGTGGACTGATTGCTTTTATATGCTTCTACAGAATATCAGATACAGGAAATGACAAAAGAGTAAGAACTTACTTGTAAGGTTTGATTTCCACAATAAAACGAGGAGTTTCAGACATAAGTGGGTACTGCCAATGCAAGATAGTTTTGAAATTTTCGGATGTTACTACAATCTGAGTTGGTAAAGGCACTAGAAGACAGAGAACAATTGCATTTTGATAAACAGACCTAGTCAAACATAAGAACAACCAAATATATTTCCAAATTATTTGGCAAAGTCAACATGCTAAAAATTACTGGAAAAATTAGACATAAAAATTGCAAATATTTCCCCCCAAATGGACTAGTTTGTCACCAGTACGAACACATATGAGCCCTGCAAGCTGATTTATCATTCTTCTCTCCTACAGAGACAGCTTTCTTCCTGTTTGCAACCCAGAACCTCAGACAACCCATGCCCATTGAAAGCAAGTCCATCATATAGCCCATATCAGGTTCATAAGCTGTGACGATTATACCCCTATATTGGTATTATACAGATATACCAGCTGTATAATACCTATATCTGTGTGTGAATTTACTGAAGTTAGAGGAGCCCAGCTCCTGTAGATTTCTCTTGCTCTTCAGAAACTGAATCGGGGGGTGGGCAGGGGGGAGAGAGGATACCAAAGCTGCAGTATCAGGGTCTGTGCTCCAGGGGAGTCCTACTGTCTCCTGACTCAGCCTTGCCAAAAGACAACAGGCCTGCTGGGGAAAGCCTGGATTCAATGTGAATTACTGACAACGCCATTTTTGCCACTCCAGCAATACTTTTAGAAAGCTGTGATGATAATAATAAACTACTAACATTTGTAAGGAATTTGAACACTGAAACTGTAACATAGTTCCATATACAGGAAAGCATTTGAAGTACATTTAGTAAACAACATCAGAGGTAACGTAGTAAGCGATACGAAAATAGAAAGCAACATTGATAGATTCCTCATACCACAAGCTTCTGTTCTAAGCACCAACAGCGACAGGGGTATCGGGGGAGCAGCTGCATGGGAAAATTGCATAATCCTGTAACTATTTCAATATGTCGCACAGCATCCAGAAGGAGAAAAAATGAAGGTCACTCAACTGATTTTAATTGTTACTTCTTAGCTTCTCAATGTCTGGTTTGGCATCCTTAATATTCTCTTAATATACCTTTTGTGAAATGTTAACAGGTAATTCATATTTGACCTGCTCTAGACTGCTGCTTGTTCTCAAAGCAAGTGCTCCAACTTCACTCTGTGATATATTGAGGGAAAGTAAACAATTTTCACATCTTGACAACAAGACCACAAAGATAACACTCTACAGAAAGTAATAAACAGAGGCTGAAATAGGCTATTAACCACGAAGATTTGATACACGTAACATATATCACTCTGCAACTGGTGCTGTGGTTTAGTTATGTTTTAATATGTACAAAAGTGGTATTTCAGTTATTGGAAAAAAGGAACACAATCATCAAATTCTCAACCACAAGAAAAAAAAAAGGTGACAAGTTGACAAAAGAGGTGGCAAAGCACACGAATGTTACTTCAAATATTTCGTTTTAAGGCACAACGTAGTAAGTCTTACAAAATTTTACTTTTGTGTACTATTATACAAATAAAACTACGCTTAACAAAACAGTGGAAAATGAAATCCCAGAACATACTTGAACTGCCAGTAGAAGCTACATGGCTTTTAGTTAGGCAAATACATACCCCTTTGCTTACTCCTCCCTCATTCTTCCTCCCACCCCCACATTTTTGTTTTATTTTGTACATAGAGTTGCTACCCTGGATTTCAAGAGAGCAAACTTTCAGCTACTCGGGGAGCTACTTAGCAGTGTCCCCTGGGAATCTGCTTTTGAGGGCTTAGGAGTCCATGAGTGCAGGTCAGTCTTTAAGAACCAGAACTTTCAGAAGCACAGGAGCAGACAATCCCATGGTGTCATAAGTCAAGCAAGCAGAGCAGAACACCAGCTTGGCTGAACAGGGAACTCCTTGTGGAGCTCAAGAGGAAAAAGAAATTGTATGATCTCTGGAAGTGGGGTCAGGCTTTGCAGGAAGATTAGAGAGTCATGGTTTGCAGGTAGAAGATATAAAAGGCCAAAGCTGAACTAGAGTTGAAACTGGCCAGTGTTGTTTCAGATAACAAGAAGGGCTTTTTTAAGTATGCAAATACCAAGTGGAGGTTTAAGGAAAACATTGGACCAATACTTGTCGAAGATGGTCACCTGACTAATAGGGATGAAGAAAAAGCAGAGGCATTCAATGGGGTTTTTTAATAACAGTGATCGACATTGGGATGCCCGGTCCTCTGAGTCAGAGGACCCCGAGTGCAGGAACAGTGACTTTCCATTTGTGGACACTGAAACTGTAAAGGACCAGCTGTATCAGCTGAATGTTCACAAGTCCATGGGCCCGATGGGATTCATCCCAGAGCACTGAAGGAGCTAGCATTGTTACAGTAGGACCCCTCTCGATCATCTACCAAAGGTCTGAGGAGGTCCCTGCTGACTGGAAGCTAGCCAAGACTATTTCAGTTTACAAGAAGGGCACGAGGGAAGACCCAGGAAACTACAGACCTGTTAGTCTAATCTCAGTACCTGCAAAAATTCTGGAGAAAATCATACTGGGTACTATTAAAGGCATTTAAAGAACAATACAATCAGGCACAGTCAACATGGGTTCACAAAGGGAAAGTCCTGTTTAACTAATTTAATATCCTTCTGTGATAAGGTCACCTGCCTAGTGGATGAAGGGAAGGCGGTGGATGCAGTTTTTCTGGATTTTAGTAAGGCTTTTGATACTGTCTCTCACAGCATTCTTCTGGACAAACTGTCCAACTGTGAGATGAGCAGGTACCTGGTGCTCTGGGTGAAGAACTGGCTGACTGGCAGGGCTTGAAGGGTTGTAGTGAACTGGGCTACATCTGGGTGGCGACTGCTCACCAGCAGTATTCCTCAGGGCTCAATTCTAGGGCCTGTTCTCATCATTTTTACCAATGATCTAGACGCAGGAGTTGAATGCACCATTAGCAAATCTGCTGATGATTCTGAACTGTTGACTCTCTCAAGGTACAAGAGGCCTTGCAGAGAGATCTAGATAGACTGGAGCATTGGGCACTGATTAATGGGATGAAATTTAACAAGTCCAAATGCCAGATTCTGCATCTGGGATGGAGTAACACTGGGCACAAGTATAAATTGGGAGAGGAGTGGCACGGGAATGTAATACTCTGAAGTACTTTTGAATGCTGAGCGACCAGCTAGAACTAAAATCAATCTACCAAGTCACTCCTGCACAACTCCATGAAACTCCACAGCTCCAATTCAACCTAATTCTCCGCTCTTCCTTCCACAGATGATTTTTAACATGCTCCAGCTCTGAGACTGCAAAGGAACTAGCACAAAACAAGCTTTCCTCATGAAAAGACAACTTTCTCCACAAACTACGCCACCATATAAACCACCTTACCAGCCACCAGGAACGTCATCACCACCGTGTCAAGATCTCCGACAGCACTACAAGTTGGCCTTGATCACTTACAGGAATGAGTTTACACATACCATCAGCTCATCCTTTTCATCGTCGCTTTTAACAACATTGCTTTCAGTGATCAAGTTAGTCAAGCACTATCTCCCTCTCTGATCTTTCACTCCATATCCTCAAGACAGACCTAAAGGACACCTTTCAGCATGAGCTGAGAAGCTAAAAGTCACAACTCTACTTACAAACAAAAGCCAGTAAAGAAACAGGTTTATAGCACACCTCCTCTCACCTCATTAACCTCTCCATGTTTCACAGGCCAGGAATTATCTCCCTCTCTTTTTCTAAGGAATGACACCTTATTATTCCTTCTACCACTTCCCTTATTCTCTACAGGCACCAGCCACCTTGTCTCTTAAGTGGTCTAATGGATATGTAGTAAAGTCAAGTGTAAATTGTTCTCAGCTTGTATTTATGTTTGAGGTTTGCTGGTTCTACTTTAAAGCCAAAGAAAGCCTGAAAGCTCATCTCCTTTCCCTAATTACACTGGTTATTTTCATGGAAGACTATCTCTACCTGCAAACCTTGCCTAACCAATTTGTGTGACCAAGCACCTTAGTCTTCAGGTCATTTAGCAGTAATACACAGAAACCTCGTGCAAGTGGCAGCAGCTTAAGATGCAGAAGTGAGTGCTCAGCACTGCAACAGTTGAGACCAAAGGACCTCAAAACGGGCACGGAAAATGGATCAGCTTGTGATCACCCATGGAAAGTCTACTTTTAATGCCTTGGTCAGACAATTCTAGTCCCTTTCTTCAGGTTTGTTATCTCCCCTACATGCTTCTCCCCAATCAATCAAATGGTCTTCATTGTCCAACTCACAGCCCCTTTACTCAGGCTGTCTATCTGACTTCCAATGGTTTCTCCTCCAGCCAACACAGAGTCAGAGCCTTGGGATACCCCAGCCTCATTTCACTCCAGCCTCAGGACTACAGGCCATAGAGAACATTGCAGATTTTCAAACTGCTAGCATCTAATCTTCATAGATGCTATTTCTGCATATTGCCAGTTAAAATGCCATAATACTTAATGCGAACACTGTTGTACTTAACCCATAATGAAGCATCAATTTTTTAAACATGTTACACCCTGTTCTATGTTGTTCAGCAGGCACAACTGGAGGAAGATGATAGTGGGTAGTGCCACAATGGTAATCTTTAAGCATAAAACTCCTTCTAATTTATAATAAACATAAATGCAGCAACACTCAAGGTGGAAATTCAAACAGTGAGAAACTAAGTGTGGAAAAAGTGAGAAGAAACTTGATCAGCAATTCCTGTCATGATGCATGATACAGGACACTCAACAAGTTCTACTTTGCCTCCAGTTCAAATGCAGTGATTTCCATCCGCAGTTAGCTCCATTCACCTTGCCTTGTAAGACAGCAATACTGGCTGACAGAAAGGCATCAGAGATGTCAGCAAGAACAATTTTTTTCACAGAAATACAGAACTTGAATTGTGTATGTGCATTGTGGACCAACATAAGAGGAACTTCAGACAGCAACTCTAGGTCCAGAGAATAAAGGAATAAAAGGCAAAGGTAGGCCAGTCAGATTTAAATTTTTTTAAGAGTACTAAGAGAAACTAAGCATGCCTAGATTTTGAGGATAAAGAACTTGAATGTTGGAAAGCAAAGGTAGGAGTTCGGGAATGGTAAAAGCAAACACAAGCATGATCACAGGGTAACCTAGAAGTTGAGCATTTAGTAAAGAACAGACACGGGAATGCAACCACACAGTTTATCTCAGCAAACTCACACCTGCATCAGTTTATAACCAACATACATAACTCAGAGAGAAATGTGACTATTTATCTGTTCATATAGAAACAATCCAGACTAACTATTGCTGCCATATTGGTGGCAAAGACCTCAGCAGGTGTGATTACTGTGATGTGTGTGTGTATACATATATATAAAATCAAATATCTTTTCAACGTACAATTATCTTAACTAACGTATTTAAGTTTGAGACATTTACATCTTCAGCAAACTTGCATAGCAGACAGGAAGGAAATACATGTGGGAGGAAATTAAAAACCAAATACCACCAAAAGACTTTTGTTTTACTGCAAATATCTGCTGCTTGGTTTCAGACTGCTAAGAAATAAAGGGGGTTTTTGGGGTGGTTCCCCCCCCCCCCCAAAGTAACAGGAACAAGTGTACCTAGTTGCATCTTCTAAGACTAAGGAAGACAACTCATAGAGCTAATCCACTAGTTGCACACAATATATGATATAGTTCTGCTTCAAAAGCATCCATCAAACTAGAAAATGCTTGCTTGTATGTACAAGACAAGTCTAACTTGTTTTATACATTCACTTCCCCAAGTCAAAACCACCACACTGCACATCTTTCTCTGCAAATCTCAGCAGGGTCAGACACATGCAAACAGAGAAAGATTTCTATACCAGCTTGAAACTAGACTTATCTTGTTCACTGTATAAATGCTCCTGAACAATACCACCTATGGAAAATACTCATGAAATACAAGTTTTAATACAGAAGGACTTAGTATTTTTTTATATATGTAGATGTCCCACCTGTTCATTGAGCCTCAGCAATGCATTGCCCAACAGCAAAAATTAAATCAGTGAACTGGAGAATGGGACATTTCAGAGACGTAAAAATGAGACAGCCTTTAAACTGATGTTTATATCTTGTGCAACACTGAAGTTCCTTCTCTCATTCTGGCAGAGGCCACGAGGCATTACTGTATACACCAAGACACTGGTCACCACTGTTCACGGAAGCGGAATTTAACTGGAAGTGCAATAATGCATATAACAGAACAGGGCCTGATGAGTCACAATGCAGACTCTATGGTACGGCTATCTGAGACAACAGTGACTTAAAGAACCACAGAGGTCATTCAAGTTGCGCGTGCCTATTAAACATCATTTAGGCACTGAAATACAGATTGAAAGCGCAAATTGAAAGTTTAAAAAGACAAACTGTGAAAAAAACAAGTAAAAACATCTTTTAAAAAAGTCTGTTCCTTTTTTGGATTTCCATGAGAAACAAAAAAATCCTTATAATCCCCAAGTGATACATCACGGGAAAACAGTTCTAAGCCATTTCAATAGGCCAAGAGGGACAACAGTTTGAACTTTGCTGTAGATTCATGCCATGTGGGTAACTCATCATTTAGCCTGTTAAAAGACAGCCAGATACAATACTAATAAATCAGTCCCTTCTGGGCCTGATTGGGAAAACAGTGTGCCTTCCTTATGCCAGCTTTGTGCTCCATCTGAGCTCATATATCCACTTTAACTGCACCCAGAAACGGTAGCAGCTTAGGTGAATTCACAAATGTAAAAAAGTGATTCTCCTTAGCTTTCACCACCACTGAAGGAGAAGACGGGGAAACAAGATCAGATAAATCTGCACTACCTGAGAATGCTTCTGCAGGACTCTGCAGCAATACACAATGGAAAAAAACCCCAAAGGTGACATAAAGGCAGCCTATACCCTGGAAAATGGATTCAGAGTAGCAAGTCTGTGCTAAGGGTGAAAAACAGCATGTAAAAATAACTTAGCCTGTTTCCGAAAGCTGTATTTCCTTATGGAATGGACCTCTAATCATTTAGAGCCTCACTGCAATCTGTTCTGGATCAAACAAAACTGGCCTGTATTAAAGCAGAGTACAGCCATCTGGGGGCTAGAAGAGAGCTAGGAGCACTGCCCAGAACTGCAGGACAGAATTTCAGCAGGCAGAGGATGGTGCTCAGCACAGGCTGCAAGAGCACCAAGCAAGTGCCATGGGACAAATAGGAAACGACTGTCAGAGAGGGGGCTCAGTCCACTGCCACGTTCCCCCTTTAGGGCAGCACACCTGGGTTAGCATGCATCCATCTCTACTACGCACTTCTGGCAGGCCAGGCACTACAGATAAACATCCCAGTTCCTCCTCTTATCAGACTGCTGGAGGGGAGACTGCCTGTAGGCTGGGTTTGGCGAGGAGCTCGACAGACTGGCAAACACCAAGCAGCAAGGTGCTGAAGAATTTTGTTCCTGCTACCTACCAGCCCTTCTCCTAAGTGGCAGCAGCCACATCGCCTATGTGGAAAGATTAGAATGCACTTGCCTTCACCTGCTTTCATTTATGCCTCCAAAAGAAACCCAGCACATACACTTCTCTTGTAATGCCGCTCCTATACCTTGATGGTACTTCCTTAACAAAGTTACTAAAAACAAGCTTAAATTAGTGCATGTAACAGCAATTCTATGCAGAAGGTTCTATCAAAAATTCTCAAAAGATCTTAAATACAAAAAGGAAAACACATTCAATTTACAAAAGAAGGGAGTACGAAGACTAGGGGTAAAATTTAAAGCTATTAATTTTTAAAATACCTAGTGAAATGAACTTAAATGGTTTCACAGGAATCAGGAATAAACACTATACACAGTATTTAGTGCATTTTTACAGCTTCTACTTACAACAGGTTTTTATTTTCTCAGGGCTCAGAGGTTTCACACTGTTCCACAGAGCTTTTAAAATCGTTGTTTATGATAAAAATCTCCACAAGGTGGTATGCTATACTGAAAGGAGAGACAGACCTAGATCACCATCTTAAAAAACCACAGTAAGGTGCACAAGATGGACATTTTAAAAACTGCTGTAATAGTAGAAGCTAAATATTGTTTTATCTGTTTTATGACTATTCTTCCCTTTTGTTATAGCTGAGAGGTCATTATAATAGATGGTATCTAAATACAGCACTTCTATAATCTAATTTTTTTTGTTTGCAGCTGGACAGAACAACTGCTATGACTGCTAATAATCTGAACCATAAAAGAACAAATCAAGACCACCAAGATCATCACACACAACAGGAAGCCAGCTGCAAAAATGAAGAACACACATTGCCTTAGAAATCTGGCTTTCAATGTGCAAGAATCACGTGAACTGCTATCAGAGTCTCCAAATCCACTACTACTACAACCTTGACCAGAGACCTCCTCTTCCAGGATACTTAAATGCAGACTGAGAGTTACCATCAACAACCACCCAGCTCCACTGATGAGTCACAGACCTGTCTATGCAGATATGTTAAGCACCCAGCTGTAGGAAATGCAGGGGGTATTCAGCTATTCAGACAACTGCTGTTAGGCTGTCTGGCTTTTCTAAGGAAAATTGCGTCCTACAACAGGAGATGAAGATCACTGGGCATTTCCTCACTACACACTCAGCCTTGAGATACGTATTACACTACTGGCACACTGAAAGCCCTACTAAGGCTTAAGAAAAAAATCACTGTATCATTGCAAAGGAAAGCATCATAAACATGCTTCGGAATCCCCTTCTACTTTCACCCTTCCACCGTAAGCCAGCACATCTGCTTGCATCAATGTAGTAATGAAGTAAGGACATGGTATTAGTTCGTCATGGTATTACAGATATAACCAGCATTTTCATAAAGCTAATACACAGCAATATCTATTAGAATCCCTTTCATCATGTTTTTGTCCACTAAAAACCTAAGTTTTTGCTTAAATGATGAAGTCTCTGAAGGGTATGGTTATAGAGGCTGTGAACAACCTGAGTGCTAGTCGACAGGAAAATTCTGCTTGTATTTTCAAAACCTAACTCAGAAGTATATTCTGCTCCTTTCATCTGAGGGTTTGCTGCACTCACGTGCAGAAAAATCAGCTTTTTGCTTCTAGGCAGCTTGCCATACATCAACTACACCACAGCATTGTTCTGTAGTCTTACACCGAGGTAACTGTTATGCTAGACTAGGATGGATTATGGCAGGTTTGTTTTACAACAAGTGATTTACTGGTATTAGGTTTTTACCTTAAAATTGCTTAATGGAATGTAAAAGTAGCATATTCCATTAGCAACAAAAGCATGCCCTTGAAAGAGGTGAAGTCAGATCTGAAAGTCAGTATTTAACATATCAAGCCTCCTTACTGCTAAAATGTGAAAAAAAGGATTCTCCCTGCAAGGTTTACTGGTTAACAATGAGCCACCAAGTCGAACAAACTGGATACTCAAGATGTAAACTATCAAGGGACAAGTCAGCAGGCAGATTACCATTTTTACGGCTCCTCGTTCATGTCAGGTAAACCTAAGCAGTCTTCCAAAGCCCCACAAGGTGTGGCCCATCCCCAGGCGCAACAGAGTTCAGTCACTCCACCTGGGCATGGATCTAAACTGCATGAAGTCCCAGTGAATCTGCATTACGCATTTGCAGAATCCAAGAAGCCTGGGCATATAATCAGCGTTTCTGCGACCAACTGCAAGCAGCATTTTAGGTAAATGGATCTTGCTCTGTGGACAGAGCTCAGGAGAGTACTGCTGCATTTATCTAATGTGTGAACATGCTTCCTATTTCAAGTCCTTTCATGAAGGGCGCAACATGCTACACCCTGTATACAGCTCTCAATATTGTTAAAGATTAAACGCATGTTCTCTTTTGACCTGAGCTATTAGACAGCAATCTCTGGTTTTAACGAGCTGTTCCAGTTTGAAGTGAAACTTGTAAACCAGATTGAGTATTTCTTTCATAGTTTACTTGCAACAACTCTGCCCAAACAGAAACAAAACTCTGTTTTTTGCTGGCAGGCCACCCTCCTCCCCATCAGTGCTTGGCTGAAAGGTGCCCCCACACCTGTGGTCAAGGCCATGATCCCTGGTCTTGCACTCCCCACTTTTGCTGTGAAATTCTCGGTTTCTCTGCTTTTTTTGACAGATACATTTATAAAGCACAGTGGAGTAGGCCTGTTCTACCCACACCCTACTCTTGCTTTACATGAGAAAATGCACAAACACCTGAAATAATGGCTCGTATCAGCCACCTTACCGTAAAGGCCTGTAACCATTTATTACAGGTGCGATAACGCCCAGGGTTACACCTGTAACAATAACCATGCAGAAGAGCGAGGTTTCAAAGCGCACTGATGGAGCTGTGTTACCAGAACTGATTTGCATGCCACTGGATCACTTCCACAGCGAAGCTTAACCTCGCACCCAAGAGGGCTCAACCGGTACCGGGCCACCTCGGCGGGACAAGGCGGCACAGCCCCCGGGGGGCGGTGGTGGTGAAGCTGAACAAGCCGGGACTCCGGTCCCTCGCCGCCGCCCGGCTGCTCGCTCTCAAAGAGGCAAGGCGGGCCCCGCCGCTTCCCCGCCGGCTCCCCGCGCCCACGGAGGGTGGCAGCAGGGACGCGGGCCCCACCGCAGCCCCGGTCACGAGCGACTCTGAGGCCCGTGCTGCCGGCCGGCCAGCCGGCCTGCCCGCACCGCACCGCACCGCACCGCACCGCACCGTACCGTACCGTACCGTACCCTACCGTCCCGGTCCCGCCCGTTACCTGCGGGCGGCTGCTCCCCGCGGGAGGCGGCGCTGCAGCGGGGTGCCAGCAGCGCCGCGAGCGCCAGGAGGGCCAGCGGCACCCGCATGGCGCCCGGTGGCGGTTGGGGGCGCGCGCGGGGGCCGCCCCAGCCCGTGTTCCCCCGCCGCGCTCCGCTGGCCTCGGCTCGGCTCCGGCGCCTGCGCGCTGCGCTCCCCGCGGGCACGGCCGGGAAGGGGCGGGCGGCCCCGCCCCCACCGGGCGGCCGGGCGGTGCGGGGGTGGGCGGCCGGACGGTGTGTCACTGCCGGGCAGCGGCGGGCTTCCCGGGCGGCCTGCTGCGCCGGGGCGGGGCGGCCTGAGGGGCGCGGCGGGCAGGGGGAGCGCCGCCCGGGCAGGGGAGGAGGCGGGAGCCGCGGAGCCGGGGTGGACTGCGGCCTGGCGGCGGCCGTTGAGCCCCGCTGGCGGTGGGGTGGCTGTTAGCCTCCGCCATGCCCTGGCTTTGTCAGTTTTGTGTTTTAAGTGCCGATACTGTGTCATGCCTGTCAGCCCCAGGCGCTGAAAAAGCATCCTTTTCATGTTGGCACTCCAGCTCTCTCCCCATTTCTTAAAAAGCACAACGTGTTCATCCTGAGGAGTTTTTCAGAAACTACTTTGAATTCATACACATGGAGGAATCCTAATTTATGCTGAGAGATTCTGTTCTTTCTTGCAAATAACCTAATTTTATATGCACTTCAAAAAATTAAATGAAGTGCTGCCAAGCAAGATGGAGATTGCAGCTTTTTCCGCCCTCCTGTTTCTATGTCTCCCACCCAGTGTCCCAATGCCGGATAAGTCTGCACCTTAACCATTCAACCTCAAGGCCACCCTGGGACAGATAAGGAGAAGGACACAGAAGAAACCTCTTCTGCTGCACACCTCCCCAGATGTAAGGAGGATGTGGCAGCATTTTAAGCTCCTGTCAGAGATTCTGGAAATAACACTTTCTCTAGACCTAAAATGGAGGCAGCTTGAGGGATCTCTGACACCTACGGTTCTTCCCAGGCTTTCAAAGAGACAGGAAGGAGGAAACAGAGCTACTTGCCAGGGTCATTATGCTTCCTCTTTCTCATGCCTCTCTTGGAAAAAGTAACTTCAGCTGCTCCCTCGCCTTCATTTCCTATCCCAAACTTCCTGAAGAAAGGTGTGGAGGAATTGCTTTTCCTGCCATCTGCATTTGCAAAACTGAGGAGAGCACGATTTGCTGCGTGGGAGGGAATGAGTAGCGAGAAGATGGGGGACCACAAACAAGCAGTGGATGCTGAAGAAAACACCTCACTGGTATGGCCTCAGAGATGATGGTGTCCCCACAGGTGATGAGGTGGTGCTGTGGGGTGCAGGGTCAGCGCGAGCTAGAAAGCCAGCATCTCCTCCCAGCTGCACTAAGGCTGAAGAAAATGGATTGTGAAACTATGCTCACATTATGTAGCAACACTATACTCACAGACTGACCTTCGTGCTTAATGCGAGTGCAGTAAGGAGCTTCACAACCAACAAGTGCTTAACTGTCTTGATTGAAATATTGGCCGCTCACTGGCATGTGGATTTTAACTTCCTGAAAGTGGTGGCATGCTTGCATGATATTTTCTAATACACCACACATTTTCTAGCACATAACAATAGGATGAGAGGAAGTGGCCTCCAGCTGTGCCAGGGAAGGTTTAGATTGGACATTACGAAAAATTTCTTCACCAAAAGGGTTGTCAAGCATTGGAACAGGCTGCCCAGGGAAGTGGTTGAGTCACCATCCCTGCAGGTATTTAAAAGCGTACATGAGGTGCTTAGGGACATGGTTTAGTGGTGGACTTGGTAGTGTTACGTTAACGGTTGGACTTGATGATCTTAAAGGTCTTTTCCAACCTAAACGATTCTATGATTCTATGATGATTGAAATGGTATTTTACACAAAAGTAAGTGAGAACAAGGAATCACCAACCCTGGGTAGAGGTTAGGTATTCTGGCAGTCATATCAAGGGCTGACAGTGTGCCTAAGGTAATGTCACATCAACAGAGCTTAATAAGGTTGGGATTTTTTTGTGACAATACTGCACAGACTTGATGGAACATTATGAAAGGTGAAAACAATGAATAAAAATTAAGTCAGCTCTCTACAGAGAAATTAAGGAAATGGAACTCCGGTTATGAGAGCTGTCCCCAGCACACCTTCTGCCTGTGCCACCAGAACCCCTGTACACAGCTCCCGGCAGGGGCTGTTCTCACTGTGCGGCTGGTGGAGTCCGTCCCCACCAAAACATTATAAACTTGCTAAAATTTTTCCTTGTCTTGAATTTTTACACATTGGAAAAGAGAAAAAAACCCCTGGCCATTATCATGTAAAGTCTCTTGTGACTTCCTTCTTTGCCCTCCTTTTCATGCTCAGCCGAAGTAGTGGTCACATGCCTCTCTGTGAGAAAGGAATGGGACAAGATAAACAACTTCTCACATCCGTGGCCCAAGTTTCCACAGCCTTCTGCTTGCTTGTTTTTTTGCTTGTTTTGTTTTTTTAGCTATCACTTAATTGTGTCACAGTTATTGTGCCTTCATGTGCACGTGCAGTAGCGCTCCTTGGGGTTTTGCTGTCCTTGCAGAGGTAGGTACAGGATCTCCACCTCGCTTAGCCTGAAATGCCTACTCCTCTGATTCATCATGACAGTCATTGCAGTTACCTACATGCTTTCTCACAAACCAAGGTACATTCTGGGCCTTCGGGGTTTTGGCTTTGAAATACTGCCCAAGGTCCTTTGAAAAACTAAGGTAGATACATTATCAGTGTGGGAACAAGTTTGGAGCCTGTATGAGGCTGTATAAGAATATTCTTAGGAAAGGCATATTTAAAGGTAGCACCACCTTTTCTTTAAATGCTATCACAAAGAGAAATCACAGACACATAGAAGTTATCTCTAACCAGAGCTTTTCCCCGGTGATTAAAAGCACTAGCTGTGTTCACCTTCAAAAGGTACAAATAATAAGACACACCCCTGCCAAAAATAAAAAAAAGTGCTCATTAGTGATTATTTAGCTTCTATATATCCCTTGAATCTGTCAGGAAGGTCAGTGATCTTCTCATACAGACTTACGGTAAAAATACACATTTTGATCTTCCAGAAGTGTCATTCCTAACTCTCTAGCAGTCATTTCAAATTTCTGCCCATTTTGATTCTCCTTGGCCACCCATTCTTTCCAAATTTACAGTTCCAGGAACCAGAGAACGGAAGCAACAAGACCTGAAATAGCCTAAGCTATGCTCTTATCAGAGACTTCTATCACTCGTTCCAGAAGAGAAAGAAAATGTCCCACTACCCAGAAAATTATCTATATGGTAGGATTAAAGCTCTTTTAAGTGCCTATGCTGCATACCCTGTAATTACCCTTGCACTGAATCCTGAAGCAAGTAGATAAATCATGCACCATGGACATCATGGTATCACCAAATGCTGTTACTGGTCTAGTGGCAGCTGTCTAGGGTGGTCACCTCTCCAACAGAACAGCAGCAATGAGCACTACTTAGAAGTCAACCACCAAATCAAAGACAACAGGTTTATTTGAGGCTGAGAAAGGTACCTGCCTGAATCGTAAGGTAAAAGAAAACAAAGACAGAAAGGTAGCAAGGATAGATTAAGAAGGCGGGGTTGTGAGCCGATGAGCAAGTCTCTAAAAACCTGCAATGTTTTCAGTGTAACAGCTGCTCTGCTGTGGCTGCTGCATTGGCAGATGACCTCTCATGCTCTGTTCCTTGTGTTTGTCTAATGCATGTGTGATCTGATATGCACCCTGAGACAAAAGTAGCCTAACGAACAGTAATGCAGACCAGCTTCTGCACGAGAGCCGGTCTGCTCTCAGGCTGGGAGAGGTACCCTGGTGTTTGGGATAGAAAGGAGAGTCACTAACCTTCTGTCGTGGTTTAACCTGGCAGCAGCCAAATACCATGCAGCCGCTCACTCACTCCCCCCACCCCCAGCGGGACGGGGAGAGAATCAGAAGGGTAAGAGTGAGAAAAACTCGTGGGTTGAGATAAAGACAGTTTAATAGGGAAAGCAAAAGCCGCGCACGCAAGCAAAGTAAAACAAGGAATTCATTCACCACTTCCCATCGGCAGGCAGGTGTTCAGCCATCGCCAGGAAAGCAGGGCTCCATCACGCGTAACGGTTACTTGGGAAGACACACGCCATCACTCCGAACGCCCCCCCTCCTTCTTCTTCACCCAGCCTTATATGCTGAGCATGACATCATATGGTATGGAATAGCCCATTGGCCAGCTGGGCCAGCCGTCCCATCCATGCTCCCTCCCAGCCCCCTGCACATCTGGCAGGGCATGGGAAGATGAAAAGTCCTTGACTAGCGTAAACATTACCTAGCAACAACCAAAACATCAGCGTGTCATCAACATTATTCTCACACTACATCCAAAACACAGCACTATACCAGTTAATAGGAAGAAAATCAACTCCATCCCAGCCCAAACCAGGACACCTTCATCAGTAAAAGGAGAGGGCTGAAGTTTACTTGGAGCTCTGAATGAGGTAAAAGAAGAAAAACCAGGAGCTTCTCACTTTCTTAAATATATTTGAACATTCTGAAACCCTTAAGAAAAGAGAAAGCTAGAGACAGTTACTGCACTTGGGAGGTGGTTTGTTTGTTTGTTGTTGTTTTGGTTTTGGTTTTATTTTTTTTCTTCTAATACTGTAGTCTTTTGTGCTTTACACATGAAGTTATAGTGCAGACCTTACTGTGTGTTAGTGTAGTTGCTGGTCCCATCCCCAGATACAGGTCTGAGTAAAAGGCTATCCACCTTGCTTGGCAAAAATAGCACTGTTACAGAAATGAGACTAATCTACTCTTTTGGATAAGAGGTAAGGAAGGGATATCTAAGCGTGTCCTTCCCTGAGCATGGGAAGGACAAGCATGATAAACAAAATCATGGTGCAGTCAAAAGCTCTGTGCAATGCCATTGTGAATTTCTGTATATTTACATCTGGCCTAGACCTTGTAAGAGTTAAAGTGTAGACCAGAAAGATCATATCTTCTATAATTTTCTGGAAAAGAGTGCCATTAATCTAGGTGCAAAAATGTCTTCTGGTAGAGTCCCACCTCATAAAACAGGCTAGCACCATAATCAGTCTGAGAAGAAGAAGAAAAATGTTGGGTCCTTTGTTCTCTTTCAGAAATCCAATGTCTCTGTCTGATGTGGAAAGTCCCATGCAAAATCATTGCCAAATATTAGCTATGTTTTAGAGATACTGCATATAGTGCCTTTAAAGAAACATAATTATTCTGATATGCAAGTCAATCTTATACAGAACCACACTGTTGTTTGACAGACTACCGGGGACAAACTAAAGAATGGAAATTGCCTGTTTTGTTGAATGTTATGAATTTCTAAAAAGTGTTTTCATAGCATGTACAAAGTATCACAACGGGAGATACTGCAATTCTGCATGGTACCCAGTGATTAAAAATTCATAGCAGAACCATCATGTATAGTCAGGATCAGCATTAAGGAATTCAATTAAAATTAAGTATCGTTTCATGTAAATCTATGTTGGGACTATTCAAAAGCAGAATGGAATTATAAATAAGGAGGAGGTCTGAGAATGGGCATAGATACTTTCAACAATACACGTAATATGGAATAAGATTTTATGAAAAAAAAAAGTTAAGAACCTAACTTTAAAGTACTTTTTAATCCTCATGATTGGGTGGATTCTAACTAAAATTTGTGTATGTTCGTAATATTTGTTGTGATCATACTGATACTCTTACTTCATCGGAGGCCCTTTTATTTTCATTTGAAAGTAATCTAAGAAACATTTCCCAGTGGGAGAAAGGCATGCAATATATTCTTTTTGGCAACAACCACAAGAACATGTGTCCTGGTTCCAGCTGGGACAGGGTTAACTTTCTTCCCAGTAGCTTGGGGGGTGTGCTGTGTTTTGGGTTCGGTGTGAAAGGAGCGTTGATGGCCCATTGATGCTTTGGCTGTTGCTGGGTGATGCTTGCACCGGGAGGGGGGAGCACAGCCGGGGTGGTGGACCCAGCCGGCCAATGGGGTATTCTATACCATGTGACATCATGCTCAGTATAAAAACCAGGTGTGTGGGGGGGCTCGCCCCCCGTTCGTGACACGCGGTCGGCGGTGGGTGAGCGGTTGTGTTGTGCATTGCCTGCTTTGTGTATTCTGTTATTGTTGTTGTTCTCATTGTTATTATTACTGTTCTACTTCGTTTTATTTCAATTATTAAACTGTTTTTATCTCAACCCGGGAGCTTTCCTACTTGTGCCCTCCCGATTCTCTCCCCCATCCCACCGGGGGGGGGGAGTGATCGAGCGGCTGCGTGGAGTTTTTTTTTGCTGGCTGGGGTTAAACCACGACAGTCCTTTTTGGCGCCCAACGTGGGGCCCGAAGGGTTGAGATAACGACAGATTATTTAGAGCATATTAAGGAATTTATATCTGGTAACATATTAATTTGTTCTGCACCATGCTCTTGTTTTTACTGTACCTGTTAAAAATTGGAGTTGGGTTTTGTAGTCTGTTGTGCTCTGCCATGATTAATGATGTTTTGCCTGGGAGATTTGTTACTAAAACACTGGCATTGGGGGTTATTTGGTATTTGGGATTCGTAATGAAGCCGTTTCTGCATTTCGGGTACCACCTCATGGAGACCATTAGCAATTATACCTTTTCCTCCGAGAGATTTTTTATGGAGGAAATAGAGAATGGCACCCTCGCTACCTTCATCTCCTTTGTTAAAATAACTTGCCAGTACCTTGAACATCCCTGGGTAGTTAAGATATATCTATTGGTACTCCTTCGGAATATTGTTGCGGTTTTATCCAAGGTTAGTAAGCAATTTAAGAATGTCATCCAGAGATCTGCCCCAAGGCTGGATAGTTATGAGTGGCAGGGCGAGTGGGATAGCATGGGCAAATGCCTAGGGCGATGGGCACCCCCAGTGTTCTGGAACTTTGCCCCTGAACAAGTGCAGAACCCTGAAAAATTAGTAGAATATTTGGAGGAAGTATGCTGTCACCCTGGCCATTCTAGGGAGACACAAATTACTGCAACGTGCCGGGGCCTGGCCCACGCCTACCGAGTCCTGTTTAACACCACTCAGAACCCCCAAGGGGAAGGAAACGTCTCTGCAGCTGATGACAAAGCAACAGGCCCTGCGGCTACCCCACCCCCCACGGCAAGCACAGCGGCTCCCTCAGCCCCCAGGGCAGGCACGGCAGCTACTCTGCCCCCTGCGACAGAGAACCAACCCATGCCAGTATCAGTCGCCCCTATACAAAAAAGAAAATGCACAAGAAAATCAGCTCGTCTAGTAAGGGATGAAGATGAGCCAGGGCCATCACGAGAACAGGAGGAGGAGGAGGCAGAACCCGTAAATGAGATGGTGACCACCCGATCCCTATCCCTGGGTGAGCTGCGAGATATGTGAAAAGACTTCAGCCATTGTCCAGGCGAGCACATTGTCACCTGGCTGCTCCGACACTGGGATAATGGGGCCCGTAGCCTGGAATTAGAGGGTAGGGAAGCCAAGCAGCTGGGATCCCTTTCTAGGGAAGGGGGCATTGACAAAGCAATGGGACAAGGGGCACAAGTCCTCAGCCTCTGGAGGCGACTCCTGTCAGGCGTGAAGGAAAGGTATCCCTTCAAGGAAGATGTTATATGCCACCCAGACAAGTGGACCACCATGGAGAGAGGTATCCAGTACCTGAGAGAATTAGCTGTGCTGGAAGTGATTTATGATGACCTGAACAACGAGCAGTTATCCAAAGACCCAGATGAGGTCAAATGCACCCGACCCATGTGGTGGAAGTTTGTACGGAGCGCACCAGCGTCACATGCAAACTCATTGGCAATAATGACCTGGAGAGACGGAGAGGAACAAATAGTGGATGAACTGGCTGGCCAACTCTGGCAATATGAAGAAAGTCTCTCTTCCTCCCTACGGGCCTGTGTCTCTGCTGTGGAGAAACTGTCTCAGGAGGTCCAGCAACTCAAAGAGGATATGTCCTGCTCCCCACCTGCACGGGCCAGTGTCTCAGCCATTAGGAGCAAGCGTCCCTCTGCTCAAGAGAGGAGACATCGTGGGTACACACCCCGGGGTACCCTGTGGTTTTACCTGCGTGACCACGGAGAGGACATGAGGAAGTGGGATGGAAAACCTACCTCAGTCCTACAGGCACGGGAACATGAGTTGCAAGGGAAAACAACCACAAAAGGGGGTTCTTCCAGGAAAACCGCTGCTCCAGTCTCCAGTGAGTTCCCCAGACAGAGTAGAAGGGCTGATTCCACTTCCGACCTTAACAAAGGGACTTCTGATTCATACTTACAAGAAGTGGATAGCGAATATGATGACCAGGACTAGAGGGGCCCTGCCTCCAGCCAGGTGGAGGAAAGGGACAACCGGGTTTACTGGACTATGTGGATTCGATGGCCTGGCACATCAGATCCACAAGAATATAAGGCTCTCGTAGACACCAGTGCACAGTGTACCCTGATGCCATCAGGCTATAAAGGGGCGGAACCCATTTGTGTTTCTGGAGTGACAGAGGGATCCCAAGAGTTAACTGTATTGGAGGCCGAAGTGAGCCTAACCGGGAATGAGTGGCAGAAGTACCCCATTGTGACTGGCCCAGAGGCTCCGTGCATCCTTGGCATAGACTATCTTAGGAGAGGGTATTTTAAGGACCCAAAAGGGTATCGGTGGGCTTTTGGTATAGCTACCCTGGAGACGGAGGAAATTAAACAGCTGTCCACCTTGCCCGGTCTCTTGGAGGATCCTTCTGTTGTGGGGTTGTTAAAGGTCCAAGAACAACAGGTGCCGATCGCTACCACAACAGTGCACCGGCCTAGATTCCCTGCTTCCCATCCATGAGCTGATTCATCGACTGGAGAGCCAAGGAGTGATCAGCAAGACTCACTCACCCTTCAGCAGTCCCATATGGCCAGTGCGAAAGTCCAATGGAGAGTGGAGACTAACAGTAGACTACTATGGCCTGAACGAAGTCACGCCGCCACTGAGTGCTGCCGTGCCGGACATGCTAGAACTTCAATACGAACTGGAGTCAAAGGCAGCCAAGTGGTACGCCACCATTGATATCGCTAATGCGTTCTTCTCCATCCCTTTGGCAGCAGAGTGCAGGCCACAGTTTGCTTTCACTTGGAGGGGTGTCCAGTACACCTGGAACCGACTGCCCCAGGGGTGGAAACACAGCCCTACCATTTGCCATGGACTGATCCACACCGCACTGGAACAGGGTGAGGCTACAGAACACCTGCAGTACATTGATGACATCATCGTGTGGGGCAACACAGCAGAGGAAGTTTTTGAGAAAGGGGAGAGAATAGTCCAAATCCTTCTGAAGGCTGGCTTTGCAATAAAACGAAGTAAGGTCAAGGGACCTGCACAGGCGATCCAGTTTTTAGGAATAAAATGGCAAGATGGACGTCGTCAGATCCCAACAGATGTGATCAATAAAATAACAGCCATGTCTCCACCAACTAACAAAAAGGAAACGCAAGCTTTCTTAGGCGTTGTGGGCTTTTGGAGAATGCATATTCCAAATTACAGTCAGATCGTAAGCCCTCTCTATCACGTGACCAGGAAGAACAACGACTTCAAATGGGGCCCTAAGCAACGACAAGCATTTGAGCAAATTAAACAGGAGATAGTTCAGGCAGTAGCCCTTAGGCCAGTCCAGGCAGGACAAGATGTGAAGAATGTGCTCTACACCGCAGCCGGGGAGAATGGCCCTACCTGGAGCCTCTGGCAGAAAGCACCAGGGGAGACTTGAGGTCGACCCTTAGGGTTCTGGAGTCGGGGATACAGGGGATCCGAGGCTCGCTACACTCCAACTGAGAAGGAGATATTGGCAGCATGTGAAGGGGTTCAAGCTGCTTCGGAAGTGGTTGGTACGGAAGCACAGCTCCTCCTGGCACCCCGACTGCTGGTGCTGGGCTGGATGTTCAAAGGGAGCGTCCCCTCTACACATCATGCAACTGATGCTACGTGGAGTAAGTGGGTCGCGCTGATCACACAACGGGCCCGAATAGGAAACCCCAGTCACCCAGGAATCTTGGAGGTGATCACGAACTGGCCAGAAGGCAAAGATTTTGGCATATCCCCAGAGGAGGAGGTGACACGTGCTGAAGAGGCCCCACCATATAACAAACTACCAGAAAGCGAGAAGCAATACGCCCTGTTCACTGATGGGTCCTGTCGCCTTGTGGGAAAACATCGGAGATGGAAGGCTGCGGTATGGAGTCCTATACGCCAAGTTGCAGAAACTGCTGAAGGAGAAGGTGAATCGAGTCAGTTCGCAGAGGTGAAAGCCATCCAGCTGGCCTTGGACATTGCCGAACGAGGAAAATGGCCAGTACTTTATCTCTATACTGACTCATGGATGGTGGCAAATGCCCTGTGGGGGTGGTTGCAGCAGTGGAAGCAGAACAACTGGCAGCGCAGAGGTAAACCCATCTGGGCTGCCGCGTTGTGGCAAGATATTGCTGCTCAGGTAGAGAACCTGACTGTAAAAGTACATCATGTAGATGCTCATGTACCCAAGAGTCGGGCCAGTGAAGAGCACCAAAACAACCGGCAGGTGGATCAGGCTGCCAAGACCGAAGTAGCTCAGGTAGATCTGGACTGGCAGCATAAAGGTGAATTATTTATAGCTCGGTGGGCCCATGACACTTCAGGCCACCAAGGGAGAGATGCAACATATAGATGGGCTTGTGATCGAGGGGTGGACTTGACCATGGACACTATTGCACAAGTTATCCACGAATGTGAAACATGCGCTGCAGTCAAGCAAGCCAAGCGAGTAAAGCCTCTTTGGTATGGAGGACGATGGTTGAAGTATAAATATGGGGAGGCTTGGCAGATTGATTATATCACACTCCCACAAACCCGACAGGGCAAGCGCTATGTGCTCACCATGGTAGAAGTAACCACAGGATGGCTGGAAACATATCCTGTGCCCCATTCCACCACCCGGAACACCATCCTGGGCCTTGAAAAGCAAGTCCTGTGGCGACATGGCACCCCAGAAAGAATTGAGTCAGACAACGGGACTCACTTCCGAAACACCCTCATAGACACCTGGGCCAAAGAGCATGGCATTGAGTGGGTCTATCACATCCCCTACCATGCACCAGCCTCTGGAAAAATTGAACGATACAACGGGCTGTGAAAGACAACACTGAGGGCAATGGGCGGTGGGACATTCAAGCATTGGGACACATATTTAGCAAAGGCCACCTGGTTAGTCAACACTAGGGGATCTGTCACTTGAGCTGGCCCTGCCCAATCCAAACCCTTACGTACCGTAGAGGGGGATAAAGTCCCTGTCGTGCATATGAGAAATATGCTGGGGAAGACGGTCTGGGTTGCTCCTGCCTCTGGCAAGGGAAAACCCATCCGTGGGATTGCTTTTGCTCAGGGACCTGGGTGCACTTGGTGGGTGATGAGAAAGGATGGGGAAGTCCGGTGTGTACCTCAGGGGGATTTAATTTTGGGTGAAAATAGCCAATGAACTGAATTGTACAATGTTAGTTATTACACAGTACTGTATGTCATCACTTCTATGGTTACCATATGCCATATTAACAGTATTACAGTAAGAATCACCCAGATTAATGTAGGATGAACTCCGATGAAACTGAGCAAGGTGCAACAATGATAGAACCGGACGAGCGCCCAGAACTGGCCTCCGCATGCAAGAGCCCGACACCACACACCATCTCTCCTGCCCTGCAAGACTGTTATGACAGGTGGAACCCGAAGTCATGGACTAAATGAACTCAACGGACATTTTAGAGGGATGGCCCATGGACTAAGGGAATGATATCTCTGTGTGCGTATATATCAAAAGGCAGGGAAAAGTAGCGGTGACTAATTGGAATGTATGGGAAAATGTGAAACCTGGGCATGATGTAGATGGTATAGAATAAGGGGTGGATATTGTCCTGGTTCCAGCTGGGACAGGGTTAACTTTCTTCCCAGTAGCTTGGGGGGTGTGCTGTGTTTTGGGTTCGGTGTGAAAGGAGCGTTGATGGCCCATTGATGCTTTGGCTGTTGCTGGGTGATGCTTGCACCGGGAGGGGGGAGCACAGCTGGGGTGGTGGACCCAGCCGGCCAATGGGGTATTCTATACCATGTGACATCATGCTCAGTATAAAAACCAGGTGGGGGGGGGGGGGGGCTCGCCCCCCCGTTCGTGACACGCGGTCGGTGAGCGGTTGTGTTGTGCATTGCGTGTTTTGTGTATTCTGTTATTGTTGTTATTCTCATTGTTATTATTACTGTTCTACTTCGTTTTATTTCAATTATTAAACTGTTTTTATCTCAACCCGGGAGCTTTCCTACTTGTACCCTCCCGATTCTCTCCCCCATCCCACCGGGGGGGGGGAGTGATCGAGCGGCTGCGTGGAGGTTTTTTTTGCTGGCTGGGGTTAAACCACGACAACATGATATCTGACTGGTTGCGCAATGTACGTGCACTGCTGAGCCAAGCAGCATGTGTATAACACATATTGGCCATCTAATGTGCTGGTTTTGCCTAGTGAAGGTATCATAGGGGACAGGATGTGAGGATAGGACTTGGGAATCAGCAACATAAATCCTTAGGAAACCAGGCTTCATTAATTCTGCTGCTCACAGAAAATTTTGTTATGTGAATATGTGTTTCCTGAAGCAAATTCTATTACCTGGAAAGGGAAGAGGCCAAAGAAACTGTAATTGAAATGAGTACCAGAAAAAGAAGGTGGAGTCAAATAGAAAAATCAACATATTAAAAAGCCAGTGTCTGTACTGATACCAGCCAAGCTTTCGTTTCTTTTTCACAAACATCCGAAAAAAAATTAAACAGAGACTAGTTAAATATGGCAGAGACTAATTTTCAATTATTTTTTAAAAAATGTTTTACATTTGCACCCATCTTGCCAAATTTATCAACAATCCTTTGTTACCTTAACCCTTGTTAGACATAATTTGTTGGTTTCATGCTTCTGCTGTTTGAAAAGAACTATAGCACATTTGATAAATGAGTGGTGGGTCAGGAAACTGGCACAGGAGTTGAAGCCAGAATAAACACTTGGTCTTTATTCTATACAATAATTTATTGTGTTGGGAAACTTGCTGTTATTGAGCTGTGTGCTAATTAACAAGACTGTGGGCAACGGTATTAGATTTTTTTTTATAAGTTATCAGGCTGATCAATTGGAAGCGTGTTCAATCCAGCAGAGAGAGGAAAATATCAATTCCATCATTTGAGGAAGCAGATAGATGCCTTCTGCAACACTGCACTGGACTGCTCACCTCTGTCCCAAGAGGACAAATACAGCCAGGAATAGGTGCTGAAAGGAGCTATTCTGATCAACAGTTGAAAGTGGGTGTCCTCTCTTCTGAGAAGAGGCTAACAATGATTGTCTTGTTTAGTCTAGTGAAAGAAAAAGCTGAAAGGGGAACTTCTCCTCTCTGTAAATATGTTCAAGGTTTAAGCAGTCTCAGGTTTTTAAACCAAAAGATAAAGTTTACACGAAATCACGAAGGAGAAAATGCTCCTGCCTGAATTAAGGCTGAAAATTAGGAGGTGGTTTCTAATTTTCACAAGGTTAGAGCTTGGAACAGTTTCCTGGTAAGATTAATGGGAATAAAAATGTGGTTAGTTTTAATAAAGGATGTGATCATTTAAGAAAGAAATTACTTAACAAGTCTACCTGCTATAGCAGTGAAAAGTACTCTGGTAATCTATCTGGATTACTAGTGAACTAAAGAATGTATAAAAATATTAGCTCCTGAGAGGATTTTATTTTAGAACATACTTTTCTTGTAAATTATATTATTGATATCCTCTCAACCTTTTTTTTAAGGTTTTGTAGGACAAGAATCAAACCATACCCCCATAAGAGAAAAAGATCTTCTGACAATACTTTGAAATACTACTGCCAAAAGGGGAATAAAACCTGGTGAAAGAAGAAAAAAAAGCACTTGATTTCATAAGGAATCTTTCTGATTTTTACTGGCCCTGGGTTTCACTTGTAATCATATCAAAACAAAATGCCCAGCAGAGCTACACAGAGACTAGGCAGTTCAAAGATCTGGCACAATACTGACCATAGTAAGATTAATAAATGAATGCATACATCCACTGTATCAACTTCAGTCTAAGAAATTAGTTATTAAAAACAAAAATGTCAAGAATGTTTTAGATTTTGTAAGACAAAATGAGATTGATCCATAACAAACTTCCATAGCATACTATAGAACGTAAGTATAACATAATGATATGCAACAAACAGGCAGCTAACCAACCAATTAGTAGTTTGTGTGATTCTGTTTTCCTGAATTTTTGCTGAAAATAAATTTTTCTACAGTTCTTTATGTTTTCCCTGAAAAACAGCATGAAACTTGCGGAGGCTTTCTGTTACTGGGAGGAGGGCCATGTACAGCCAAGGAGTTCAAAATCACCCATATGCCAGGAAACAGGGAGGATCTCTGAAATGATGTGTAAAGATAAAATCACATAAAATCACTCCGCTCAAAAGTGTAAAGCTGTCAGGAACATACAGGTATGGTTTGTCCAGAATATACAGGTATGGTTTTTTAGTGCTTTTTCTCTGAACTACTGATGTTCAGTTGCAGAGCTAATAATCAGTTTTCCAGGAAAGACAGTGGGAGACAGAAATTACAGAGGGCTGTATGTGTACTGCAGATTTAACAAAACCAGGGAGTGATAGGCAAAACTGCGATGTTTGCATTCCAGTGCCTTTTATTTGGTAGAACAGACTTCTATAGATAGAACAATGGACTTGAAAACCACATTGAAGAGCAGCTGACCACACACATGGACTATTTCACAATTTGGTTCCCTAACCATCCTGTTCGCAAAGCAAAACAGAACGCTGTCGTTTGGGCAAACTTTTGAACCTACACTGTGAATGCATTGGAGACAAAACTACCCCACAATCCCATCAGAAAAACATGTACTGCTTTTTGTTCTCATCCAAGGCATTTATTTTTATGGAAGTCAACTAGGAAGAAAAGAAAAATTCTTCAGATATCTTAAATAAGAAATGCACCTTTGAGCTTCTTTGTTTCAGTACAAGTATTCAGTATATGGATATGGGCATCCATAAAACCACGTGTAGGTCCACAAGCATACAGAACAGGTTGTAGAAAAGCAATCATTCTTGGCCTGATGATCTTAATTAGGGTAGTTGTTTTTTACTCTCTCTATAACCATCCACTGAATAAAAAGGGAAGATGAACATGGAAAAATTGCAAGTCAGATGCACAAATCGCTAATTCCTCCTGCTGTGTGGAAGGGAAGCAAGGTGTTAAGGGATGTTAAGAGAGTGGCCACCTCCTCCAGATAATGCGTTGCCTTCAAAAGCACTCACATGTAGGGCTCACATAAAATACAGACAGCCAAGTCCTCCCCTCTTGGGCTGACAGAGACGGAAGGTCACTAGTGCAGCACACACATCACAGTCTCCGGGTTCATAAGCACACGTGCTTTCACGGATCCCCTGAGCACCAGCAATGACCCCTCTGCCTGCCCGGCACCCCGGCCTGCATCCCAGCCCCTCTTACCTGCCCCACAGGTCTCCCACTCACCAGCTGGTCCAGCCTGAGGCTCACTGCAAACACCCACGCACTCACACACTCATCCCATGTTCACAAGTCCCCCCAGGCATAGCAGCACTGCCCACCTGATATCCCAGACCTGAGGCACCTGAGGCATCCAAGCTGGACCTGTCTTGGTCCAGCTTAAGGTCTGCTGGTGAGCACACACGCACGCCCCACGCACACCTGGCTTGGGGGAGATACAGGCCCTCGACCCCCACAGCCGGCACCAGGCACCCAGGCTGTGACCCACATCCCTTCTCCAGCCACTGGCGCAGAGCCCCTCGCTCGCCTCCCTCACCCCTGTAAAGGACAGACTCTGGTGATCATGTGCAGGGCTCAGCGAGACAAACGCATTGACCGGAACAGTTTTACATCTGACTGTCCCCCTTTATACCCTTTTTTGCCTAGCCCCCTCTTTGTTCCTCCCTGTGCCCCTTCCCCTGCACGTCCCACAGGGGTTTGTGCAGCTCTGCCCATTCCCATACCCCTCCCTGTCCGGGTCTCCCCTGGCTTGCAGTGGATCTTGTTAATATAAAGTAAATGTGAACTTGCTTTTATATTACAGATAAGGATGAAGTCTTTATTTTCATGTTGGTGTCAAAACACCAATAAAATGGTGAGAAGAAAAAAATGTCCTTTTTAAATTTTCTTCCTTTTTCTCCTAACGCAAAATTTAATAAATGTTAAGAAATGTAATGAAAACCCACTCAGATGTTAAACCATGACATAAAAGTGCCCCAGAAGAGACTCCCTTTCAAAGGATTTTCTTTGTCAATGCAGATACGTTGGACCAAGGCTGAAGTTTATCAGGAGTTTTGGGCTGCAAAACAGTTCCTGTAATTTCTGTTAACTTTTTTAGCTTCTGGGTGGAGGCCAAAAATGCATCTGTCTCTTTTGATTTTTTTTAGGCAGCCTGCCATGTGCTGAGATGTTTCACCATGTGCTGCAAGCCCAGCCTTGATATACTGTCAATGCACTTTATACACCAGAGTTTTGAAGAGGGGAGCATGAGGCCTTTGTGTTGTGCCTGCTGTGGCTGGGTGGGGATTGTCTTTGGCTGATAACACATGAATAAAGCTGTAGGTTACAGAAATGTGGAGTGGGTCTAAATGGGAGCCAGAAATAATTACTTAATTTTTAAAGGCGGGGATGTAGTCCCGGAGGACTGCATTCATTGCCAAGTCTTTGAATGATTTGGACCAAGAAGGAAGTGAGTATTTTTTCCTCAAGATACAGAAATGATAGACAAGCACTTGCCTATCCAGTTTGCTGCTACTCTGAAAGATCAGTGACTTGGCTAGCAAAATGGAGTCAAGAAGCTGAATGTTATTCTTTGTGCTGACACTTCAAGATATTAAGCTTTCTGCTGAAAAACAAGTGTTAGCTACTGTTATGTTTCAAAGCATAAAAAGTAGATTATTAGATTTGATCATCTATCATAAAGTAGATGATTAAATTGCTCCTGTGTTTAAATGAGTGGTTGTGATTGATGCCCCAAGAGCTGTGGTCTTGACAGTTGCTGTTGTTGGAAAAGGGGTGCAAGCAGGTGGAATTTAATGATTAAGAACAGTATACAGACTAGCATGTATTTGCAGAGGAAGATGAACATAAACATAGTAACTGCGCTTCTTTTCCTGTTTGAACACATGACTGAGTGAGCTGGTCTGCAGCCGGAATGCTCCTCACAACCTGACCATGACAAAGGCTTTGATACATGAATGTATCTTGGGGCATAAACAGAACTGGGCAGCTGGGAAGAGGGGGCCTCTGCATTTTCGTGTGTCTCTCTGCATGGCTGTGTGATGACTGGGGAAAATGCCTGCATTCTTTTCCTTATGAGCTTAACGAATGAGTCAGATTTCCTGTTAATTTTTAAATCGGTGGCTGCCAGGCTTATGCACAATCTTCAGGATGAATAGAATTAAATCAGAGGAAGCTGTAAAGAGACTGCTAGAGAACCAACAAGGAGTACAAATGCAATAATGCTCAAGCCAACCTCAGGTGCACAGGTTCAGAAGAATTAAGATAAAAACAGCTGGCAGCATATTGACTAAAACACTTCATCCTTCCAGAGGCAAGAGTGCAGAATAGAAACTTCTATGGGATTTCAAGAGCTGCCCAAGCGTGTCAGTGAAAAAGCTGACTTGCTGGTATGACCTGTGAAAAGTGAGATAATGTTGCAGGCAGTAAAGGGGTTTTTGTTTGTTTGTTTGGTTGGTTGGTTTTTTGTGGGGTTTTGTGTTTTTTTTTTCCCCAGAGGTGAGGAATGTCAGTGTAGTAAGGAAATTTAAGGGAAAAGACCTGTTGATCTGTTTGTTGGTTTCATGCTTTGGTCTTGCATGCTTTGTAACTGAAGTGAAAGAATAAATAGTGCTTTAATCTGGAGAAATGGATAGCAAGTCCCTCTGAACAGCTGTGTCAAAGGTTTATGTGGAAATAAATCCCTAGGTGAGTCTGACTGCAAAGTGAAAGGGTGGCTGGTGACTCTGGGACCTTCAAAGTCAGAGACTTTGGGATCACGTCCCAGAACAGGCACAGATTTATCAAGGATTACAAAGCCTTTTGCTCCTTAGCTATCATTTCATCTGACTTGATCTCCTCCTTCCCGTTGTGGTACAGGCAACTCCTCCACACAGCACTGCTCTGCAACCCCTCCAGCGTCCCTCCGGCTCCTCCACAGCTACCAGCCCGCACAGCAGCTTCTGCCACATCCTGTCTCCATGTTTTTCCCCTTCTGCTCCTAAAGCCCATTGCTTTGGCATGGTGTGTCTTGCGGGAAGGGAAAGGGGAATTTAAGCCTCTCTTTTATAATTCATTAGTGGCTACAGTAAGCCTGTGGGAGTTGCCCGAGGCCTGACTCCTGTGAAGGTACACTTGGGAAGGCCTTCAGGGGCGAGACTGGAGCAGCTAGCCCAGCAATCTTGACAAATACAGTACTCCCATTTTTATTTCCTCACGTCCAAGGGACTCGGGTGGTGACATCCGACAATCTCCTGTTGTAGTTGTTTAGATGTACCTGTGCTAAGGCATGTCAGGGTTGGGGAGACATAGCTGGTGTGTGAAACTGTACAGCTGAAGCATCTTTCCCCCACCCGTGACCCTTTCTCTGAGGCTGCTTTGCTGCCACAGCCACTTGTTCAAGATCATTCTGCTAACTGGCCACATGCAAGATGTGAGAACTAGATGCAAGTGCACAGGGAAGTGGAAACTGCCTCCCTTCCCAGCGCTCAGACCCCACGAATGACCCCCCATCCTCTTGCATTACCATGAAAGACTACGAGTGTTACAGTGGTCTATTCCCTTTAGTCCTAGAAAGGACTCAGAAGCCCTGCTGTGAAATCTGCTGCTGCTGAGAGTGACTGTGCGCTGAGTGCATCATTACGTGGTTTTCTCCATTATCATCCTGTGCCCCCAGAGGCATCTGCCAGATCGAATGGGAGAGCTATTTGTATTAGGTACAGTACTTCACGTGGGATTGAGGGAGTATTAAAAGCTGGAGTTCTAGTGTTGTAGCATTGATAATATGTCTGAGTAGAAAAGAAATGGCTTGATTTAGAGAGTAAAGGAGGTAGCAAAAAGAGGGGAAAAAGGAAAGCACTGGCCTAAGACTTAGGAGCCGGGGATCCATTTCTGGTCCGGCTGCTGGCCTTGTCAAATGACTTTTTACAAGTGACATCTTCTAGCACTTCCTCAGTTTTCTCTCTTTCTAATGAAAGGAACAAAACCATGGAAGAAAACACATCTGTGTTTGAAAGGCAGTGAAAAAACCACTGAATTACATTTCTGTCTACAGCTAGGTGCCCTTGAAGTTTGCATCAAAAGCACACATGCAGGGGGAAATGAATGTAGATACTTCACTGATGTGCATTTTTAACATTGTAAAATTTGCAATTTAAACACTGAAGGCCTGCTAAATCTAATACAAAGGTCTTTACATCACATTTAAGTTGAGTGAGTACAGTGTCATTACTTTAATGGCATATAAACATTCTCAAGAAATAGTTTCTATTCTCAAAACAGGGACTGGAAGACTAATAAGATCCCATCTATATGGTCTTCTGAAGGTAAATGTATTTTTGGCTGAGATCACAGCAAGCCTATTTTATTTTTATTTCATATCACTTGCTTTCTGTTTTGTGTAAGTCAGAACATTATTAATATACATAAAGATAATTCTATAGGAGAGCAGTAAACAGTCAGTGGGTAAATTCATAGGTCTTCCATCCTGCCAGTGAGCACTCACAGATCAAAATGAGCTTTGCAGGTCTGACTTTTTGCCTTGCTAGCTTCTCTTTAAATTTAGTTCCAAAGTCAAAATGAAACTTCGTATGGGAACAGACGTATGAGACCATCAGCTGGATGCAGTTTGCATTTAGGAAAATGTTATTTAGAAGTGTTATCATTGAACTTATTGTTTGGGGCATATGCTTGTGGTGAGGATTTTTATTTAGTTGAGGTCTTTGTATTACTTCTAGCAAAATTGTATGCAATGTCTTTATACCTTTATTTTATAGACAAAAAAAAAAGTTTTCAAATGTAGGAAAAAAATTATCAAAACAGCACTTCCCCTCTGTCAAACCCTGACTTCAGAAGGACAGCACATTTGTGAGGAAGATGTGCAGCATCACATGGTGCCGGTAATGGATTGGTGTGGAGAGCTTTGTTGAGTTTGCTGGTGACGTACTTCGCCAGATACTAGGTTGTGTTATCAAGGAGAGGATCTCTCTGTATGTGCCCGGTATCTAAATGAGTGCGCATACCCTATTCTGGGCGTCTATACACCCTATCCTAAGTGCCACCGTGAGGATAAGGACCAGATGGACATTTGGTTTTACTTAGGATGCTGCTTCTTAGGAGCTCCCAATAGGAAGCTGTATGTCAGAGAGCTAATATAACTCTGGAATGCATAAGCAGAAGAACATCAGACAAGCGTAGAAGAGATACTATGTTATAACCATAGATAAAATAACTGGGACAGATACTTCAATGTAGTGACTATTTATGGTTCCTGGATTGCTTAAAAATTGCAGGTTGTCCAGAAGAGAATAATTTAAGATCTGGAAATTCTTCCTGATAAAGAGAAATCAAACCAAGTCAGTTAGTACAGTTTATCTGACAAGAAGGCAAATGAGGGTCTTCCTAGATGTGGAAGCAGTTTCTGATAGAAGATAGATCTTCAGTATAGGGGAAAAGCTGTAAACAGATGCAATGCAAAAAAAAGTATCTATATATTTTTTAACAATATGTCCCTTCAGAACAAATTATGCAGGGAACTAATGGGATTTTTAGCACTTGATATTAAATCAAGAGCTAGCATCTTTCTAGAAAATATGCCATAGCTTAACAGAAGTTCTAGGATTAATGAGAAACTAAGAAGTGTAATGCAGAAATTAATAAGTGCTTACACTGTGCATAAAGACAGGCCAGGTGATCATGATGGTCTCTTTGGATATTCAATTGTACGAGAGTACATAAGAGTCTGCAAAAATTACCAACTGTGGCGGGTAAGAGAATGCAAAAGACTCACGTGCTGCATGATACAGAACGTTTCAACTACCACTTCCCTGAAAGAGTTTTGAAATCCTTTTTCTATGTTATCTGCGGAACTGTAAAAATAGAAGAGAACCTCTGTTCCTAAATAAGCTGACATTACATGCTATAGGACATGCAAAAGACAAACGAACCCTCAGAGATTTCATAAAAAACGTGTCTTGCCCCTGGTAGTGCTGACCCAAGCTGCTAAACTTTGAATGCCAATGGCTTCTAGTAGGAAGGAAAACTGATGACACAGCAAGTTATTTCCCTGACAAAATCATGTTTATTTGCAATAATGTATCATAACTTGTTTGTTTTGTTTTATTTGTTTTTAACTTGGGATTTAAAGAGCTGGAGATAATCTTCCTGTTTGTTGTTGGGGTTTTGTGTGTGTTTTCTTTTCCATTTGTTTTTAGAGAAATTGCAGTTGCCTCTTGAGACAAGGAGGAGTGCCATAGCAGCGGAGAGATGCTTGATGATGCTAATCAAATAGTCCCAAGTGGTTTAGATTACTGCCATGATGCAACCTGATTTCATCCTGTGTAAGTGTACCTTTTGTACTCTTTTTCTGCTGGGGGAGCTGTGCTTCATTGCCCAGGACTGTGGGAAGGTAGCCTGGGAGACCTTGTCCTCGTGCTAGGTCTGCAGAAACAGTGGAAAACACTAATGGCATTCGAAATGCTAGTATCACGCCTGTCCCTTAGGGTGCTGTTTTGCTGTTAGCAGACCAAGCAAAGGCTGCGTCACTGCCTAGCAGGAGTTTAACACCTGACTATCTTGACTTGCTGCTGGTGCCGGGTGCCAAAAGTGCCTCTCATCTCCTGTGCATGGCGGTTAATCTACCATACATGACAAAATGTCCTGGTCCCACCAAAGCATGCTGGGCTCCCTCGTTATGCACAAAATCTTGTTTATGGGTGGAGGGGAACTCACCTTGTATATTAAGCCAATAATCTGTTGTTAGTATAAATTAAATCTCAGCAATCTAATCCAAGAATTATTAGTAAGTATTACAGAGAGAGAAAGAATATATTCTTGCGGAATAAGTATCGATAATGATAACAGTTAAAACCATTGTACACACACTTACTACTTTCTACCCCTTTTCCTGATGTTTTGCTCACTCTCCCTCTGCTCCTGTAGCTCCTAGGGTTGGTGGTTTGACTCTGGTGGTAGCGGGGTGGGTGTTAAGGCAAGTTGTCAGCATCTGGAGTCCCTCACTGGAGGAATATGATGTTCATGGTGATGTTTTTTAATTCCTCACTCTAGGGTCCACTTTAGGTCCTTTTCATATGCTTGTTAATGTGTTTTTAAACATTGTTTTTTCTCTGCTGGCCTGCAAATCCATGTTACATCTGAATGTACAGTATCTCGTGCCTTTTATGTGTTAGGTACTATTTCTTTGTTCTCTTTGTTGCCCTAAAACCAGTTTTGTCCAGATCTGCATTTAACTGACTGCTGGTGAATTGTTTGTACCTGTGTGGTCTCCCAGGCCAGGCTTGTACCCAGTCTCTTATAATCCCATGGCTGTACTCCTCTATACTGCATCCTGTGTCTCTACTTCTCCAGGCCTCTGTTACCATACCAGGCCTGTATTTCTCCACATCACATATTATGTTAGATTTGTAAAACCACAGCAGTACCAGACAAGGACAAATAAAAATTAAAAATATTAGTTATAGACACAATTAGAATTAGAAAATTTAGAGAAATGCCCTTTTACTAGCTATGGCAATACCCTATTACAGGCTACACAGTTAATTACACCCTTATCCAAAATCAGGTGGTGGTGACCCTCTAGAGGGCCATGGAGCAGAGGGTTCCCAGGCTGGAGTGGCTTCCTGGGGCTGCGTGGGCTGGGCGAGAAAGCAAGGGGTTGCTTTGCCCACCCCCTCCGAGGGCCCAGGGCTCTGCCTGAGGGCACGGAGGAGGCAGCTTGCTGGCCGGGCTCCCTGCCAGTCCAGTGCAGGCTCTGAGAGTGTTGTGGCTTCCAATGTACAGCATTCTGCAGTACGGACAGGGGAGTTACAGCCTGGCAATGGTGCTAAATACTGTTGGTTAAGAAAGATCTGACGCAATGAGGTGCAATGAGCTACCACAGGTAGCTGCACAGCCTGAGCATGCTCCTGCTGAAGTGCAGCAGCATTTACAACTGGTTTGTAGCACCTTGGCCATAACTCAACCTTCCTTCCAGTGTTGCTACCAAATGCGGCACAGACATAGTCAGTGAGGTATGATTCAACCCACAGTTGTGTATTTTTTCTTGCATGTAGTATTCAAATAGTTGATTTGTAAATATGCATGCTTTGAAATTATCTACATCAGTATCTGGAAGTAATGAGTGAAGCAATACTTGCAGTCCAGAAACATGAACTTTCCCTGTATTCTAACCGCACAAAGTAATTTGCCGTTCAATTGCTTAGCCTGTTGTCATTTTCTAGTACTTCATTTCATATAACTATTTCAGGTAGTATTTTCTAATATTCAGAAACTGAGAAATAACACTGACTTGTGATCTTGTTTTCCTGATACTGACTGCACTCTGCAGTGCACTTGTTTAGCTGTACTAATCTACTGTATGAGCAACAAAAAGGTTTCAAACGTGATTATTGTAGCCAAACTTGTCTGTGTAGTAATGAATGCACAGTGACTTACAGTCCTGGTAGCGTCAAAGATTTTCAGCTAGATTCATGAACTTAGTCAGTCATTCTCATTCTGCCTTAAACTACTTTAGTTAGCATTATGTGTTTTAAGGATGCAGTTTAAATAGAAGAGCTGAGCAAGAGACAGAGGAAAGTTGGAAAATACTTGGGCAGAATCAAGCCCTGGGTAACAGACAAGAGGTGGCAGCCAGGAAGCAAGATCTTGTTTTGGAGATGGTATCCAGTGTGAGCAAAACTCGGAGAAGACATCAGGAGCAATAGTATCTGTGCACACTCCCCTTTCCTTGCCAGATCTTGGCTGAGTCTTGAGCTTCTCAGCAAACGCAAGGTCAGAACCAGGAGTAGGAATGTTTCACCAGTCTTCAGCTCAGTGGTCTCTGTTCAAGGTCCCATTTAAGTCAATTGGTCTCATGAAACTCTTTGGGATACTAAGCTTGTCATGAAAATTATCTTCTCAGGTGTTGTTTATCTCTAAGACGATCAATTTTGAAGGTGGCAGTGCCTTGTCCTTTTTCTCTGGCCTTAACCTTGAAGCAACAACTGTAATTATTTATATGAACAACCCATATCATTATAGAGATAGGCAGGAAAGAGAGCCTGGGATCAGATAAACCAGGAAGATGGGCGTTTGTGAGAGACAAGGAGGAACACGGAGATAGCTTTATCCACAGCCCACTGAAACCTCCATGTCTCCTCCTGGCCTACAAGCCCAGTCCTCCAAAGTTCGTACTGGTTCCCATCAGCTTCCCAAAGCCCACCTGACCGCTCCCATCACCTTCCCTTACCATCAGCTCCTACCCCACAGAACTGCAAGTGGAGTTTTGCTCACCCAGGACTAGGAAGGTGTGAGCTGGTGCTGGAGTCTGGTCAGAAATTGCTTCGGAAAGCAGGTCTGGCTTGAGTGGGCTGTGGATACGGTGCTTACCACACCATGCGCAATGGCTTTACTGCTCACCGCCCAGTATTCACCTCAATTGATTCAAGTGTCTGGTGCTGCAGAACTATGTCCAATAGAGAGGGAATGGCATCACAGCCATGAGACAGGTAATTTCATCTCTGCATACCTCTTCTCCATATATCTTTATCCTCTGTCTTTTTTCCTCTCCAAGGCTGACTTTGCTGTCTTGAAGTTTTTTTCTCTACTTCCAAATGGCAAGAGCATTTCCAGTGAGCATTCTTCCTGGATGTCCATTTGTCTGGAATAGTTTATCATTCTGGATTAAACATTCAATGTATGTTCATGGAAACACGTCCGAGCCAGGATTTCTCCAGTTTTAGAAACTAGTTTCTACTCTTATTAAAAGTGTCTGCATTTACTAGGATAAAATACAAACCTTCCCCCCTTCTTCATGATCAGGTATCCGTCACAGCTGCCTTCCTTAGGAAACCCTAGCACAGCCCCTCACAACAGCACACCTCCTTTTCTGTGGCATAAGTGGCATTCTGGCACCAGCTATCCATGGCAACAAGAAGTTTGGTCTGCCTATAGAGGTCTTGTTTTTTTAATTAAAAAAAGATACAACTGTTGCTTAAGCTTTTCCTGTGACCTATGCTTCTTCTTCTGGCTCTAGGAAATGAAAATACAAATGTACAGGTCACTCTGAAAGTTGTTCTTCCTCAACCTCACAAACACATGATAGCTTTTGAAAATAAGAATCTTTTTTTGAGGAAGAGCAGAAAAATTAACATTAGCAGAATAAGTACGGTTCAAGAGCAGGAAAATATGGAAATGAAATTGATACAGGCACGCAACACATTTAATGTCAGAGTAGCTTCACTAAAAGACATAAGCTGCCAAGTTCCTGTGCTCTGGCGACTGTGATTTGTTTCTTATTCTTCCAGCACAAATGTGGCATTTCCAGAAAGGAACATACCTTTGTTCCTGTAGAACTACGGGAAAATAACACAATTCGTGTTATCTAGGAGGTTCCTGGAGTGTGTGGAAGATAACTTCCTGACACAGTGAGTGAGCCAACCAGGAAAGGTGCCCCACTGGACCTGTTGTTTGTGAACAGAGAAGGGCTTGTGGGTGATGTGACAGTTGGAGGCCATCTTGGGCATAGCAATCACAAAATGATAGAGTTTTCGATTCTTGGAGAAGTAAGGAGGGGGGTCAGCAGAACTGCTGCCTTGACTTTCAGAGGGCAGACTTTGGCCTGTTTAGGAGACTGGTTGACAGACTCCCTTGGGAGACAGTCCTGAAGGGCAAAGGAGTCCAGGAAGGCTGGACATTCTTCAAGCGCAGGAGCTGTCCGGCCCTATGTGCCGAAAGATAAACCGATGGGGAAGAAGGCTGGCCTGGCTGAACAGAGAGCTTTGGCTGGAACTCAGGAAAAAAAGGAGAGTTTAGGACCTTTGGAAGAAGGGGCAGGCAACTCAGGAGGACTACAAGGATGTCATGAGCAAGAAAACTAGAAGGGCCAAAGCCCAACTAGAACTTAATCTGGCTACTGCTGTAAAAGATGATTAAAAAAGTTTCTGTAAATACATTAGCAACAAAAGGAGGGCTGAGGAGAATCTCCATCCTTTACTGGATGCAGGGGGAAACATAGTGACAAAGGATGAGGAAAAGGCTGAGGTACTTAATGCCTTCTTTCCCTCAGTCTTTAATAGTAAGACCAGTTGTTCTCTGGGTACCCAGCCCCCTGAGCTGGAAGACAGGCACAGGGAGCAGAATGAAGCCCCCATAATCCAAGGGGAAATGGTTAGCGACCTGCTACACCACTTAGACACACACAAGTCTATGGGGCCCAATAGGATCCATCCAAGGGTACTGAGGGAGCTGGCAGAAATGCTCACCAAGCCACTTTCAATCATGTATCGGCAGTCCTGGCTAACCGGGGAGGTCCCAGTTGACTAGAGGTTGGCAAACGTGACGCCCATCTATAAGGGCCAGAAGGAGGATCTGGGGAACTACAGGCCTGTCAGTCTGACCTCGATGCCAGGGAAGGTTATGGAGCAGATCGTCTTGAGTGCCATCACGCAGCATGTGGACAACCAGGTGATCAGGCCCAGTCAGCATGGGCTTATGAAAGGCAGGTCCTGCTTGACTAACCTGATCTCCTTCTATGACAAGGTGACCTGCTTAGTGGATGAGGGAAAGGCTGTGGATATGGTCTACCTAGACTTCAGTAAAGCCTTTGACACTGTTTCCCATGGCATTCTCCTGGAGAAACTGGCTGCTCATGGCTTGGACGGGCGTACTCTTCACTGGGTAAAAAACTGGCTGGATGGCTGGGCCCAGAGAGTTGTGGTGAATCGAGTTAAATCCAGTTGGCGTCTGGTCACAAGTGGTGTTCCCCAGGGCTCAGTACTGGGGCCAGTTCTGTTTAATATCTGTATCAAAGATCTGGACGAGGGGATCGAGTGCTCCCTCAGTAAGTTTGCAGATGACACCAAGTTGGGCGGGAGTGTTGATCTGCTGGAGGGTAGGAAGGCTCTGCAGAGGGACCTGGACAGGCTGGATCGATGGGCTGAGGCCAACTGTATGAGGCTCAACAAGGCCAAGTGCCGGGTCCTGCACTTCGGCCACAACAACCCCATGCAACGCTACAGGCTTGGGGAAGAGTGGCTGGAAAGCTGCCCGGAGGAAAAGGACCTGGGGGTGCTGGTTGACAGCCGGCTGAACATGAGCCGGCAGTGTGCCCAGGTGGCCAAGACGGCCAACAGCATCCTGGCTTGTATGAGAAATAGTGTGGCCAGCAGGAGTAGGGAGGTGATCGTGCCCCTGTACTCGGCACTGGTGAGGCCGCACCTCAAATACTGTGTTCAGTTTTGGGCCCCTCACTACAAGAAGGACATTGAGGTGCTGGAGCGCATCCAAGGAAGGGCAACAAAGCTGGTGAAGGGTCTGGAGAACAAGTCTTACGAGGGGTGGCTGAGGGAACTGGGGTTGTTTAGCCTGGAGAAGAGGAGACTGAGGGGAGACCTCATCGCGCTCTACAACTACCTGAAAGAAGGTTGTAGGGAGGTGGGTGTAATAACAAGTGATAGGACAAGAGGAAATGGCCTCAAGTTGTGCCAAGGGAGGTTTAGATTGGATATTAGGAAAAATTTCTTCACTGAAAGAGTTGTCAAGCCTTGGAACAGGCTGCCCAGGGAAGTGGTGGAGTCACCATCCCTGGAAGTATTTAAAAGATGTGTAGATGTGGTGCTTAAGGACATGGTTTAGTGGTGGATTTGGCAGTGCTAGGTTAACGGTTGGACTTGATGATCTTAAAGGTCTTTTCCAACCTAAGCAATTCTATGATTCTATGATTCTATACTGAGCAGTGCCTGTTTTCCATTTTCTCTCCTGAGAAAACAGAGATTTCTGTTCTTGCAGGAACATTGTTACAACATTGTTTGAGAGCTACCTGAAGCATTTGAAAAAATTGCCAGTTGTTCATTGCGACTTCTCGTCTGGATGTTGCTCCCCACACAGCTGAGCTGCTGGAACAGATCTGATAGGTGTTCCCTACATCATAAAACTGGACACGTTAGTGCAAGTTTTGACAGTAGTTTCAACTAAGCAAGCTGAATTTCTCCAGGAGCAGACTGGGGGTGCTCATACAACCCATCAGTGTTCAGCTTCTGGAACTGGGGATTACATTTGAGTGAGGGGCAATCAAACAACTTTCCTCTAAAGTTTCATTTAAAGTGTGGGTGTTGAGATCACCTTTTGCATCCTTTGTCAAGAATAAGGAAATTTTGTTTAAAGGCTGTTTGGTTCTAGCTCTTCCATTGTTGAGAACAACCAGCGATTTCATTAACAAATACAAAAGCTGAGGGTGCAGAGAGCAACTGAGATTTCTGCATAAGCTTTGGCCTTTGCCCAGTCCTTCTTCTATGCTACACCTAGGTTTCACATGTCCATGCTCTGAGAAACAGCACAGTAGGGCCGTTTGTAGCCTGGCTGGCCATGGATCTGCATCTTCTCCAGTGTCTAATAAGGCTTTTCCTGCAACTGGAACAGTCAGAATGTGTGTGTGTGTGTATGTGCGCGTCTCTCCCTTTTCTCCAATTTCTGATGTGTAGCAGGAGTGGAGCCTGCACTGCAGCTTTCCTTTCAAGAGGAGCTAGAATCTCTTTCTTTCTTCTATCTCTGGCTTTTTATTTTCATGATATTTGTAAAAATTCAGATGGTATTTAATTGAAAATGTCCAATTCGTTCGAAAGTTATTGGAAGGGAGGATGGCCAGTCATGCAGAAGTACACATGCGGGGGCCACTCATGCGTGCACATGCATACTCAACCCCCCCACACCCAAATGGAAATGAAGCTATAAATAATTTTTGTTTTATCTGTAAACTGTGTTTGCAGATATCACAACATTTTCAAGAGGAAAAAAATAACCAAATAAAAGTAGATGGGCAAAAATACAGCTGTTTTTCTTTGCTGATCCCGAGTTAAGTGGCAAAACCAGAAATCAGCGCTAATACAAAAAATAAACATCCATTTAACCTTTTTGTTGTTGTTGTTGTTCTGCTCATCTGGCATAAATTTAAAAAAAATAATAAATCTTTTGGGGGCTGTGATTGTTTTAACCTGCCAGTAACCCCCTTGAGTTCATCAGAGCAAAAGACAGCAAAAGCCTGTTTATTGTCCAGCAGGCTCCTACACATGTTGTAAGCGAAGTTCCATCTGGTCACAACATCATGGATCATCTGGGTAACAGCCAGGCTTCATTTGCTTCATGTCCTGGACAGCATGGAGGCAGCCGAATAGGAATATTTAAATGACTGACCAACCGCAACCGAGTTTGCCCCTGAGGATTCGCCTAATAATGGCTCCTCGCTATGGAGCAGTAGTGGCTCTGCGAGTTGTTTTCTTTTTTAAATGACTCAAGCTGGGCTCCGCAGAATGATTTAGCCTTTTTATTAGGTGCCGACAATTTACTGGAGACACGATCTGGCACTTATCTTGGGAGACGTGGAGGTGGATGTTGACTAAAATTCTTCCTGAAACATGTTTCTAAGCAAAAACCTGAAGAAACCCGGACTGCGTAGCACAGCTGTTATTCGGGGCCTGACAGGGTGCTTGTACGGGGTGCCTTTCACACGTATGCGGAGGGCACATAAAGCGCTAACATACCAGAATTTTCCAGGCATTTGAAATCATTGACACCTGTTTCACACGAGGGCAAAAGGCAGAGAAAGAGGATGCACCACTTAGTTCTGCTTAACCCATGACCTGAACACCTCAGAGAGACTTTTGGCTGCTGGCACTGCCGTCGTGATGGCCGCGGCGGGTGGGCAGGGACCCCCAGGGAAGCACTGCCTCTGCTGCCTGAGCTTCCCCAGCTCCCCAGGCTGGGCAGGAGCAGCTCAGCGCTGGGGGTGCTGCCTGCAGCCCCAGTGGGATGTCCTGCTGCCAGGTGTATGTTCCCCTTAGAAAACTCTGTTCTGCAGATCTAGAGGTGGGTGCTGGGCTATGAAAGGGTGGCAGGCAGTTGCCTGACACAAACGTGCACTTTCAGTAACAAATGTTGAAGGAGGCAGTGCTTGCTAGGTGAGTAATACCCTTCTCCCGGGGCTAGGAGGATATACAAATCCCAACATGCTGCATGAACGGTAATAAGCGCTTCCAAAAATTCCAATAAATACTTTATTGGTGGTGCCCGAAGAAGTGCCCTTTTTAAGCACAGCAGATCTTTTGAAGTTCTGTAGGTGACTACTTGTTTATGATAACAAACTTATTCAGTGAGTGATATGGAGAATGTACCTTCAGAGGTGGCTGTGAGAGGTATTCCTTTCTGCTTTAAAATGTGGGCATCTTCTATTAAGATGTCATTCATGTAAGATCCTGGAGTAAAAATTATCCAGGAAAAATGGCTGAGATACTGCAGTAACATCTATAGAGATGGTGCATGGGCCGTTCCTTTCAGAAAATCTCAGGAAGAAAGTATCTAGATGAGTTACAGAGGCAAATTCTTACACAATTTGCAGTTAGTTGCTGCAGAGGGCATAGAGTATTTGGGGGATTTCACTCATCTGGCAGCTGGGCATGCCTGTGCCTACCTTCTCCCACGGCCAGTCCTGGTGCGGCCAGCAGGGCCACCCAGCAACAGAGTAAGATGTGCTTAAAAGTTCACAAGACTAGACTTCAGACCTTTTCTGTCTGTATCTGTATATATCTCTATATACGTACATCCTGTACCTAAAGATTCTGACGCAAGCATGCACATAAACATCTTTCTTCAGGTAAGTAAGGCCAATGAAACCAGTGTCATTACTCACCGGACAAAGTCATGCCCGAGCCTAAGGCGGCAGTAAATGGTGAAGTTTCACTCCGTCTAATCAAACTGCCGAAAGGAACGTTTCCTTTCCCGGGCACGGCAATAGCGCTACAAATCCGCTTGGAGTCACTGTGACACAGCGGCCGGGCCGGGGCCGGGGCCGGGGCCGGGGCCGGGGCCGGGGCCGGGGCGAGGGGCGGCGGGGCCGGGGCGGCGGGCACAGCCCGGCGGGGGCTGCCCGGCCCCGGGCTTCAGCCCCCGCAGCACGTAAGGGAGCTTTTGTGCGCGGTCGGACTGACAGCCCAGGGCTATCTTGTCCGAATTACTAGTAAATAATGGACCCTTCTTTTTACATTTACGGTAGGTGATGTGCTTGAGTTTAAATATGGTTACGAAAGCAGGTATTAACATAGTGTATTTTGCCAAATGTTCGAGGAATATCTTTATGCTTTGCAAAGCGGTCTAAAAGCAAAGTGCTAATTTGTTAGAAAACCAAGAAAATTATTTTATATCTGCTTGTGCATTTAGATATGTGCTCATGTGAGGTGCGCCGTCCCGTTGAAGGGATGGGGCTGCTCATACGCTCACATGTACCTGCAGACATGCGCTTCTGCGGGGCTGGAAGCTTTGGGAGAAAAGGAAATGCAGTTGGGAAAAAAGCAACTCTCAGTGTCAAATGAAGATTGCAAAAATGGACAGAGATTGACAGAGCACAGCTATTGAGAAGAGTATTGGCCTCAGGCTGTAAGCTAGAAACAGCAAATGGTGTATTTTACTTGAAGACTTTTATTTTAAAACTTCCATCTTTTTCTCTTCTACTGTTATACCGAAAGTCTCACAAATGCTGCAACGTTTAAGACAGATTAAAACACAAAGCATTTTATACACCAGTCTCGATTGAAACAAAGGATTTTTAGCATGCTATTTAACAAGGCGGCATGCTATATAAGAAGCCAACATTAAAATAAGTAATTTACAACAGTGCAGTTGGCAGAGAGGTAGAAAAGCATTCTAGCTGTAAGCAACAGTATTAAAAGTCTAATAAATGATTACCTTACAGTTTCAGTGACTTAATAATTACTTGAACGGACATGAATCCGTTTCAGTTTTGTAAAGAAATCTTATGTGTATTTCAGAGACAGGATGATTTTCCCTGGGCGGGAACAGCATAGTCATGTCTGTCATGAAATATTCTGCTATCCCCTGTCCCTTCTCCACATTATCATTTACAATCCAGATATTAAGACCATGCCGAAGTATTGAATGAGACATTTACGGTACCACTGCTGCCCTAGTTGCTACATGTCTTTTTGTCTCAAGCATTCTTATTTCAAGGGTGACGTATTTGCTTCCAAATGATATCCTAAGCCACCAGACAAATGCATATTGAGTTTGTTTAGCAAAGGATCAAACCAGAATGCAGAACTGATGCTGAGCAGGCTGCAGTCGCAGGCTGCAATTCTCTGGGCAATTCCAGAGGGGCTGTGGCAATTGGTATTTAACAGTGTTTGTCAGAAGGGTGAACATGATGTAAAATGCTGAATAGAAGGAAGCTACTGCCATTAGCCTATTAATGACAAGGGATATTTTGAAACTAACTTAAAAAATACACATCAACCCTTGTCATTCTGAATAGACAATATATTGTATTTCTGTGTAAGACTGATGACAAGTATAAAATAATAAAAAAATCATTTAACTCACCAAAAACCGAAATACTTTTAAACAATAATCATCACATAATTATGATCACAAAAAATATCCTCGCATGTATTTACATTTCAGATGAACACTATTTTATGTTTAGCAGTGATTCTTTTATTTGAAATTGTTTTCAACACTGAAGTTTTAATGATTGTCATACACTGATCTTGTCAGCAGAATATGCTGAAAGAAACCAGAGGATTCTATCTTGAATATTGTTATAAATATAGAATAGGACACCGGTATTTTGCAGTGTTCCAAGTGTAAAACAGCCTGCGGTGCTGTGCAGGAGGACATCAAAATGGAGACTTCCACAGCTTCTGGAGGAATCTGAAAACCTTTCCCACATAACTGTTCAGGAAAAATGCTATGTTTTGCTCCTGCCTGGGTAGGATCTCAATCCAGCTCCCGTAGACCTGACTCTTAAGAATGCAAATGGCAATATTTAATTATATCAATTTTTTCCTTCAGCTACTTACTTAACCTGAATTATGCTTTCCGTCTGAAGCGTAATTTGTCTCTGCTGAATGGCATAATTTCCACTATCTGTGTAATTAAAAATGAACAAATGCCAAAGTTTCCACTGTGGCAAATGACACATTTCATTTGGTTTATTTACCTTCATTCTGTCTGCTCAGTCCAGCCCCAGTTTACATGCTATCTATTTCTACAGCAAACCCTCTTCTGATATATTACATTTATGAAGGTGGTATATAGTATTTGTGACTTGCTTTAGACTTTTGCGGATTTCATAAAGAGCCTGAATGCGGAGTAGTTGAAGAACCTGAAATATTCCCAAGAAATACGGGTCCAAGCAAATGTGGACATTTTCAATTTGAGCATTTTTAAAATGAAGATAAACCCTTCAATAAACTTCCATAAATGTGCAGTCACTTTTCCGAGAAGTGCTGTTGCAGAAACTAAATTAACTGTAATTTAGGATTGTTTATACTATAAATGTGGTCATTTGGCTCTTTTAGCAAGTGGTGACAGCTTAAAATTATCCAAATGAACTGTATGACAGCATTTTTCAAGGTAATTGTTGCGCTAATTTTTTTATTTGCTAGATAGAAAGTACTCGGTGTTCAATAAAACACAACTTTAAGGAATTAATGAATTGGTGAGTACTGTAAATACATAAAAACTTCTTTAACGTAATCAGAAGCACTCTCTGACCCGTCAGGTGAAGAGCTAGGTCAGGTAAATTTTACTATATGCTGCCGATACCTATTATGCCATGAAGGAGTCTTCAGCGCAAAGCCTGGAGTCTAGTAGCTGGCAATGAAACTGCTCCAAATCCCAGGTAATTATGTTTCGCTTTTGTTTCTGTGATACTTCCTGGGTTAAGCCACTGACATTAATTTGACCTGAAAATTGCTACTAGATTTTAGGGGACATGTGAGGTGTTAATAATTTAATAAAGGGCAACCAATTCCTTGTGTTACACTCCCTAGCAGAAACTTTCAGGAGCTTTTAAAGCTAAATACGCTTTATGCCCCCAGGACATTCCCCTGGGGCACCTCTGGGGTGATCACTGAGCTGCTTTGCAGCAACGGGGCTGCTCCCTCCTCTTTGCAAGGAGGTGAGGTGCACCACCTCGGGTGACCCCTCCCTGGAAGCAGAATGAGGATTAATTAATTAAGAATTGGGAAGTGTCCCGAAAGGGTGAGGACACTGCTTTTGGTTTTTCGTGGCCATATGAGAATGGAGGAAACTGAAATGCAGCCCAGGAAAGGGCAGGTCTGTGGGTGCTCATGGAGATGTGCTACCGGCTCCCAGCCAGCCCTCCACCTTTGGCCCGGTCAGCACTGCTATGGGGAGAGGAGACCTGACCCTGGAGCGGGTACAGGGACTGGTGGCCGTCCATTGTGGCCTCTTGACAGGGACCCCTCAGCACAGAGCACCTCCGTGGGACTTGGAGGAGCAAGCATGTCTTGACTTCGGCAGAGGATGGATCTGTCCTGAGGAGGCCAACACTGTTGTAGCATTGCTAGAACATCTGCTGTGGCTATTGCTTCATGGTGTACGACGCATGAAGAGGAATTACATTGCTCCCCTCCACCCCGGTTTGTAAAATGTTGCAGATAGGCTCGTTTGCATGTGAAATCTCATGGTCCTTCTCTGTGTTGAGCTGCTCAGAAAGGACAGGCTGGGCTTTAGGATGGTGGAATGAAAGCTGCCTGAGCCCATCAAACCCCAGTTTTGCTAGGGAATGTGTCCTTGTGCCTTAGCCCCTCAGCATTGTTGTTATTATACTTGCGTTGGACTGAGAATCCAGTTTTACACCATCTAGCAGCAGGGCTGCACTTTGCCAAAGGCCCTTAGAAAGCAGACTGGCTTGCCAAAAAAGACAGATACCTCTTCCTGAGACTTCAGTAAGGTGAAGACTCAGTCTAAGGGTATAATCCTGCACCAGGGGCAGGAGCCAGGGACAAAAATCCCGTTCACCCCAATAGGACTGGATTAAGCTCACCACGTGAAGATTTGGAGATTGGTCTCCCAGGGACTGAGCAACCACCGTAACCTGTGACTGCAGAGACAGGAGTGATGGGAATAGTCGCACTTCTGACAGAGCAACATCAGGGAGATTTTCTCCCAAAAGACATGTATTTTGCTTTGATTGCCTTAACTTGAAAAATATCTCCTCACATATTTGGGGGCTGTTGTGGAAAAAAATGAAAGAAAATGAGAAAAAATGAGAAAATTGAAAATTACCTCTAAGAGACAAATTGAAATTTTTAACTGGTAGGAAAGTATTTACAGTTTTCAGATGAAAACTAACGTGTTGGATGTCAGGTTTTTTTAGTGTCTGCTTTATTTGCTTTCCAGGTTTTTAAAATAGTAATAATGATCATGATCTTGATAATCCTATCTGAAAAAGGTGACTCCTGCAGAGATTTTCAGTTAAAAAAAACCAGCAAAATTAATTTTCTACTCATCTATCTTAAGTAATCGAAGCAACAATATAGATAGTTTATCTTTGATAGCTCAAATTGTTAACAGTGCTAAAAACCCTGAACTTGTTATCTCTACATAAAGATAATTTAAGGGACAAAAATGTTATTTATATTGCTATGTGACAAAACCAAAGCTCTTCAGACCAAGACTCGCTCTCGCCAGCTCTAGCATGAGATTGCTTCTTCTATCTTATATATGTGCATATTGGCATGCATTACAAATACTAGGCTGCCATATAGATTCACAAACTCACATGATGATCATAAAATCTGTGTCTCTCTTCAGTCCCCGGCAGCGTTTCCCTGTGCCCTTCCCCACCCAGCTGCCACTCACTCGCTCCGCCGTCCTCTTTCCCAGCCTTGCCAGTTGCTGTGATGTTAACGCTTCTCTTCAAAACCTTCACTCTGCGACCATGTGAGCTCTGCAAAGCCTCAGCTGCCCCTTCAGAATGAGATGGGATTTTCTTGTCTGCAGAGGTGGTGAAAAGAAGCTGGAAAAGTTGACCCCTAAATTCTGCCTCCCAGAGTTTTCATGGATTTTAAATGAAGCTCATACTATTGCTCGTTTTTAAGCATTTGGAAACATCCATTATGTTTTGTTTTGGTTTATTTTGGTTTTGTTTTTTTTTTTTGTACAGTTAGGGCCCCAGGGTTCTTCTTTATTATTTCTCTCAGGTGCTGAGGGCTCAAGTGTTTGCTAATGAGCTGTTCCTGTCCTTGCTTGGGATCAATCCCATAGCTTTGTTCACATCTGCCTGGTACCATAAACTCTTTCATTGCTTTCTGTTACTCACCAATGTGAGAGGTGAGGCAGATATTTTGCACTTCTCAGTTTTTATTCATAAATATCTGACAGGCTAGCCCCTGCCTTTTCACCTGCAGATCCCAAAAATATTTTATGGAGTCCAAAACGTAACTTATCATAGATATTAATAAATAGCAATCTCTGTCATTAGGGGGGGAAGGGGGAGAAGAAAAACAGTGAAAACAGCAGAGAAGGGAGGTTAAAAGCTCTGCAGATAACCTTTTTTGTTAGCACTGTGAGTATGAGCACTACAGTAACTTGCTGACCTTCTTATTTTATATATCTTCCTGTAAGCCTTCGCAATCAAGCCTGGCAGAGACCAGCAGCCAAAACAATTGGGTTCAGTCTGGTCTTTTGGGCAGGCTGGGCAAAGGCGGCTCTCTGGGAGAGCACCCTTGGGAAGTTTTTTAGTTGGGCTGTAACTGCATAAAGAGAAAGCACATTCCCAATAGTGCCAATGAATTGTGGCACCACTAAACAGTGATAAAACTGACTTCAGCAGTTCTGAGGTTGAATGGCACCAAAGGCATTGAAAGACAGTTTTCAGTATCTCATTCTTCCCTACTGATCTGAAAACGTAAGAGAAAGAGAAGAGGAGAGCATTAGGATGGCCATTTATCCTGCAGGGAAAGGAAGAAACTCGGCTTCCTATCAAAAGCGCCAAAGCTTGGTTTTTTTGCTTAATGCCATTTCATACATTTTTGCTGCAGGGTAGGCTAAGCACTATTCCCATTACATTGCCTGGGACAGGAATTGTTAAATATCATGTCCCGCATAGCTGTGCACCGAGCAAGTCCTCACGCTGAGCTGGGAGCGGATCCCATGGCCGGGGGATGACATCTCCAGGGGCCGGGAGAAAGCAGGGGCAGGCTGTGTCATTCCCTGTCTCCTCGTCCTCCCCGGTTGTGTCTCCTGCTCGGGCTCCTTTCAGCCTTATTCATGAGCAGATCACTGAGGGAAGGGGACAGGGAAAGTTATTTGCATTCCAACATTACATTTAAAAGCTATAAATTACTGGCAACTATAAACAATCTCCCTGCTGACGGCACCGCTCATAAAAATCTGGGTTTGCGTATGTGTTGCATTCACATGTGTGTGCGCATATTCAGCCTTGAGGGATTTTTCTCCTGGTTATGACAACGGTATTAATTCTTCTGGGCTCTGAATGCAATGCCCGATGCAATGAAGATTTTTGCTGCTTTTTCTAGTTTGATGTAGATCTGGCTGAAAAGTAGAGTCATTCTCACTGCTTTGAGTTAAGTTTCGGCTTTAAACTGGGAGAAAAGATTGTGGAGACCTTGGCTAAAAGCTAGACAAATGGCAAAAATGCTTTTGAACCAGTGATATTTACTGTAGCCGGAAGATTGCACACTCCAAATTACTGCTGAAGAGGAAAAAGTGTTAGGCAGAGGGAAAAAGGAGGCAGAGGGCAAAACCATAATGTTTCCTATGTGTCCACAATCTGACTACTGAGTGCTTGGGAGTGGGGTTTGCAAATGAGGGGAAAACTGCCCCATTTCTGTCACTGCTCTGCCCCAGCCTGAATGTGAGAGTAAACTGAGAGTGGTGATGATGAGAGGTCTGTATCTTTGCTCTGCAAAAATCGGTCGGGTACGTATGAGGGGGTCACAGCAATGCAGTGATCCTTCAGCCTGGTGGATTCTTGGGATCCAGTGTGCTTTTCAAAGCTTGCTCAGGTCCTTGGTTTGATGCATAATGGGAAGAATGAAATTCTGCTGGAAAAAATCAGTCTGAGTGTTTCATATGTGTTTCATATATATATTCTCTTAGGTAAATGTACAATAATGAACTGCCAGATTTTTCCCTCATGGGATTTAATTCCTGACATTGCTTCATCTTGTAGGTACATGTAATGTCTCCAAGCCGGCAGAGTCCTCAGTGCTTGTGCTTGGGAGGTTTGAAGGCTTTGACTGTCACACTCCATTTCTGCAGCAAGCAAAAAAAAAAAAGAGATAAATCCATTGCTGCTGCAACAGACTCAGCGTCATCTGTGTACATCGAGAGTGGGCTGCGTATGCTGGGGTGGCCAGGGAAGGAGGGGTGTTGCAGCCCACCATTTCATAACCAGATAGGGAAAGGCGAGTCTGCTGCGAGTGCGCTGGAGGCATTCATGGCAAGAACCGCAGTCTAGAAGAGTTCTTGGCTCAGGAATAGCTGTGGTCTGGGACAGTTTTTCCCGCCGTTTCAGCTAAGTGTGGTTAAAACTATCTGTAGAAAAACCACACATGAAACCCTATTAGGCCAAGGTCACGAGGTAAGGACGGAATTCTGCTATGAATAACACAACCTCCAAGCAGGGTTAGTATTTTCAGCCTCCAGGCAAGACCCTTTCTGTCTCCAGCCAACGTTAGGTACAGTGTTGTGGCTCCTCTGCTCCAGCGGCATGTCCCGTGTGGGAAGACCGAGCATGCGTGGCAGGTCCTAGCACTCGTGTCCCAGCTAACAGGCAAATTGCTAGTGATAAGCCACTCGGGAGTTAGTGCCGATGCTGGACTGAGAATGAGTGTCCCCATCGCACCTTTGGAGCACCTCAGAGAAAAGTAGGGCCCAGGCACAGAGATGGAAAAAATGAAGAGGTGGGGAGAAAGGGTGGAGATGGGGAGAGCATGTGCTGCCAGCGAAGAGCCGGAGCAAAGGGTTTCCAGTGCACTGGTCACTCTCTAAACGCAGGGCACCACCCTTCCCCCGTGCCCTGGTCCCCTCTAAGGAGAGGATGGGCAGGAATTGCACGTGTCGTCCCACAGGCTATTTGGAGATGCATTTTTTTTCCCTGGATCTTGCTCTCTGTGGCCCAGTAGCAACATTTGTCGTGTCATTTTCCATGCTTGCATTGGGCAACTAAACCAAGAGCGGGAGGCATGGTGAGAAGGGTGCTGTGTGCTGGACACCCACCCGCTTCTCTCCAAAGAGGGAGGCATCGGCTGGCTGGGCCACCTCCCCGGGAAGGGCAGGGCTTTCCTTAGCGCACAGGCTGCGCTGAGGCCCGGGTAATTCATCTCATCGCAAGCCAAAATTTGGCCTGTATCAGCTCAGGGCCGTTTCAGGGCAAAAAAAACCCTCTGTGGATTTGTGATGGTTTGGTATAGCAGCATGAAAGGAGCATGAGCTTGGACGCTGGGAATCTCCAAGTGGAAGCTACAGTTGAGAGAGGATTTCCTCTGCGTACCCCTCCAGCCCCACCGGCCGTTACTGGAGGAAAGCAGCGAAGTGAAAGTCAACTGAGCAAAAGTAAGCCAGGCCTTTACTTGCGTGTCTGCCTTCCAGACGGCGCTGTGATCTTTTCCTGAGGTCATCCGTCGCTGCGCTGCTGCTCTTCACGCCTACCCGCAACACCAGACCACCTCTCCAGCGGGGTTATCAAGGTCTGATCTCCTGCGCTGTGGATTAAAGCAAGCAGCGTTGTGTGCGCTGGCAGATCAACGTCCCTACGCAGATCTGTGGCTGAAGGGGATGCAGGCAAGGAGCGTACGATGCTCCGGTGGCTCCCGCGCCAGGTGGAAGGGGTTGGTTAAAAACCTGAAAAATCAGAAGCGGGTCCTGGCCAGCCCTTTGCGGGCGGTGCAGGGGAGAGAGAGGCCCTATAGATCTCCATGAGAAGCGCCACTCGCTCGGCAGGGAGAGCGGAGCAGGCTACGCCTGCGGTTCACATCTCTTTGTCAATGGCATCCAGCCCCTGGCCTTGGGAACTGACTGGCGGCAGTTTGCAAATGTATGTGCTTGGCTGGGAGTCTGCAGTTCCCTTTGTCCCGGCGGCGCAGGGGGGCTAATAGGGAAGCCGGAGCGTGTCATCCCCGACTGCCAGAGCTTCCAAGCAGTAACATGACGGGCAACTTTTCAGACAATATCCAACATGAACATTCAAGGCTGAGCCTATTCTTCTTCTAGACACTGGTACTGACTGATTCCACATGCTGTTTTCCAGACTCTGTTGCCGTAACAAGCTCCAGTCCTGAATATGGACCGTCCTCCCAGGGAAAAGTCCCATCGAATTCGAAAGGGTCGAAACCGTTTGGGATCATTAAAAGCTGAATGGCTTTGAACATGGTGTATAATGCTGTAGATGTAAAGAAACAAAGTATTGGTACAGCGTTTCATATAATGTACACAAAATTATTTGTATTTGCTCCACTCTGCTTTGCACACCCCGCTCCTGGTGCTTTACATGCCACTTGCATGGATGTGTATGCAACTAAACTGTGCTGTGCTGCACCATGTTTTAAGGTGAAATAATTACAAGTTCAAGAGTGTTTGAGATGGGAGTGATAATGGCAGAGGAAACACGCACCTTCTCTTCACTCACAGGAAAATCTGAATCAGGTGGCTGTAGTGAAAAATCTTTTGGAGCTTTCATTGAACTTCAAGCTTAAGGTGAGAAATTTTGTTTTTCTGGAAGGCTAAGTCTTCTCAATTTGCTAATGGGCAAAGGCCATTAGTAGAGAGACCTTGTGCTTCCCAGATTTGATGCTGGATCCCACTGCTTCCAGGCAGTTAAGCTTCAATGTCACCCCTGCCTGCCACTGTCATCGCTCCTCTTCCAAACCTCATGCTGGTGGATCACATGTCATGAAAGCAAGGCAAATGAAGACGCAGGTGTGTTGGAGACTTATGGATGAGCTATATTTAGACTTACATCTAGTCTTCTGATGAGTGCACAACTGCCACGGCTGACCGGATCCAGTGCTGGTGATGGTCCTGCTTTGAGTGGGGGACTGGGCAACATGACCCCCAGGGACCCCTTCCAACCAGCATTGCTCCAGCCCGTGAGTCCATGATACTTGACCTGGTAGAAGTATGTGCTGCCTACACTTGCAGTAAGGTGCAATTCCCTTAAACCAGCAGATAGGACTTGTAAATAGCTTGGAAGTTCTGCTGAGTTTGGTGCTTTCTTACCGCTTCTTTCCATGTTGCCAAAAGCTAAACATAAAAGCAGCCCAGGACAATTTATAGCTAAAAGGCTCAGTCAGCTGGGAGTGCTTTCTCCAGCACTGCCCCTCAGCCTCCTGAAATGGCTCCAGTGGAGACTACCCTGAGTTTCACCATTGCTTCTCTGGAAAAAAGCTGCAATCCCATATCCCTGTCTGCAAACGCTGTCAGGTGACTGTGAAAGACAGACGTTTTTCAGTACTGCAGTTACAGCTCCGATTTCTTCTGCCAGAAACACAGTAGTGGTAACATTTGATTTGCAAATCTGGCATACAGGCATCAGCCTGGTTGAAAACAATCAACAGAAGCCATTTCCTCAGTGCAAGTAAATATATTGACATGTGTTGACAATAAACTGATTTTGTGCACTTTTGGAAAGGCAGACGGCAGCTCACATGTTTTAACTGCTTAGTTCCTCTAAAGCAGTATGCAGAAAAATATCTTTCATAGGCTATATAAGGCAGTTCATCTTTCATATCTCTGGAGCAGTCATGATGTCCTCTAATTACAAGAATATGATTTTTACGGAGTATTCATGCTGCACTGAGCATGACAATAATATGTTAAAAAGTATGTATAAAGCATATGTTTTAGGATATGTGATGGAGTTAGGGCTGTTAAATAATAATTTTTATCCTGTTACTTCCAGTTAAAATATATAAAAGTATTAGTAAAGGCTTAGAAACCATTTGCTGTCTTTGTTTTGACTCTAATGCATTTGTTCCTTGCTGAATGATTAAACAGCATAAACGTCCTTCCACTATTATCAATAATCAAGAAATACGCGACTTTGTAATAACTGAGGCCCTGATCCAGCGAGGCCCTAAATCTCGTGTTTAATTGTAGCGCTCTTGCTTTGAGACAGGCTGGCGGGCGGGCCGGCACTGCAGCACGGCACTGTATGCGGCTGGCAGCCCAGGCTGGTGGGAAGCGCCCGCTGTGCCCGGTGCTGCCGGCAAGCCCCGGCCGGGCAGCCCGGGCAGCAGGGCTGAGCCACTTGCCCTCAGGAGCCAGCCCCCCGAGCCCTCGCGCCTGGGGCGGTGTCACTGCCTGAACTGCCGGACGGGGCCGTGCACCCCCCAGGCCAGCAGACCCCCCGTGCGAGCACAGGCGCAGCCCCAGGGGAGATGCCAGCATTGCCCGGGGTGTGCCTTGAGCCAGTGGGGGGGTGAGCAAGGCTGGGCATCAAAACAGCCCCCCTTTTCTCAGGGATGTTTTCAGACTGCAACCTGGCAGCAGCCTGCTGAAGGGGGAGCCGCCTCGTTACAATCACAAAAAGACCAGGAAAAAAAAAAAAAAAAATCCGGTCTAGTACTTCTCATCACTAGATCTCAAACTGAGTCTGTCCACCGAAATGCCCACCTCCGTGAAGGATTGTCTTGCTGCCTTGAGGAATCAAAGAGCGAGCTACCAACCTGTCTGGCAGATTTAGGAAGCAGACCCTGACAGAGTGGCTTGTGCTTGGCCAGTTTTCTGGTAGAGAGCCGAAAAAGAAAAGGCTGCTGGATCCTGCCCAGGTCTCTGCTGGAGCTTCAGGGGCCGCAGTGGCCCTCCCAGGGGAAGCAGAGCTCCGCTGCTCTAATTGCAGGCTCTTCCACCAGCATTCACCTGTCAGCACAAGGTTGTGCCAGCACATCTATATTAGGCGGAAATTGGAACGAATCCCTAAAATAGCTCTTCTCTGTTGTAGGGATGCTGTGCCTGCGTGCCTTCGGGTTCCCAGCTGCTAAGCTGGAGGGAGCATAACAGTGATTTTTATGGTGAAACTTCTATTCTTCATGGTTAAAGAATTATTTTTGAAACCAGCCAAAGCCTGGGTGAAACTTTGCTAGACCGAGTCTTGATGTGGGGAAAATGACCTGCCACGACAATGGAGAGAAGTCCTGGATCTGAGCCTCAGACTTCAAACAGGCCAAAATCTGGCTGCATCTCTCAGGCTTTGTGAACACAAACATGTAGTAAACGGATGGGAAGAACTCTTAACGTTGCAACCAAAGTGCCCCACCTCTGGTTTTGGGCAGTGTTAAGGGAAGCAGGCTGAGCATGCAGTTGCGTTATCTGAGGCAGGGAGTCCCTCTGCAAACAGGGTGTGATCCTGTCTCCATAATGATCATAGCGCTGTTTGCCTGTCAGCGGATTTTCCAGTAAGTCCTAGTTTCTCACTCCAGCTCTTATCAGGGTTCACAGTCCGCAAGAGACTTTTTTTTATGACAGCATGGGAGTTTCTTCCCTCTTCTCTGCTCCAAAGAATACAAAAAGTTAGTCACTAGAGTAAAACAGATTGGTTTTACCCACTTTCACTTTTCTGTTTTAAATTTTTGTTTGTAACATGGACATTATAAACCCCGCAGGGAAATTCTCACTTGCAAAAAGATGCGATCCTACGACAGTCCTCTGCTGCAGCTGTTCCCGTACAGGCAAAGAGCTCCCCACGCAGTGGCTGCTGCACTTGAATGCACTTGCCGAGACAAAGACCTAACGTCAGCCTCCGCTTTGGAAGTCACGGATTTGGTGGCCGCTGTGTCAGAGGGAGACGTGTTTAAATAAAAAGAGTACCTTAAACACAAGCTCTTCACTCCTTCATAAGACCAGTGTGATGGCAGCTTGTGACACTGCTGCACAGATGGGTAGCGTTAACTCATCGACACCTTTAGAAGATTTTTACCTCATCACCTAAATCAGTACCGACACAGGCAGTCAAATCTGCACCCACTGTAATTGTATTTACTCCTCTAGCTACTAATATTGCCTGGAGAGATCTGTGGAGGAAACAGACACTGAGTGTGCAGACAGGCTATTTGCTAAAGGCATTAATTTGCTAATTAATGAAGTGTCAATGCAGCTATTTAGCATTACATTTAGGCTGTATTTAACTTTAAGCATGGGCTTCAACCATTTGACGTCAAGGATGCTGCTAGTGCTGAGTTGCCACCTGAAATTGTAGCAAGCAATTCTGCATTGCGTTCTCAGAGTACTGGCTTCGCACAGGCTACTGCCCTTTGAAGACCAAGAAACGTTTTCTGTAACACCAGGATAAAAAAGGGGATCACATTTTTGAAAATTTGGACCCATATTGTCTTGGGCTGTATTTTACAAATGAGTTAAGACAGATATTGGTCAGCACAGCTGAGTGGAAAATGTCAGTTGTTTTTCTTTGTTTTGTTTTTTTTTTTTCTCCTTTCTCATTTCTGTCAAAATTTACAGTGCTTTATGTTTTTGTTGTCACTACAGAACTAAAACTGAAACAGTAAATGCCTCAGTTTTCAAAAAAGCAGTTTCAGGTGAACATTTTGACTGTGGATAAAAAAAAATCAGTTGACTAAAAAAAAGGGAAAATCTTACAGAAATTACTTCAATTTTAACAGTTTGCATTTTCTTCCATTAAAAAAAAATACTGAAAAAGAGATTTTTCTGCAGTAACTTTATGTCTAAGAATCATTTCTCATTTGAATTACTGTTTGAAAAAGGAAAAATTCAGCCGACTCTCATTTCAAGCTGCCTGAGAACAAGTTCCTCACAGAAGGGAAAAAAGAAAAAAAAGTGCCTTTGAAGCACCAAGCTGAGGGGAATAATGGCAATTCCAGTCATCTCTAAAGGTCTTCCCCAGAGATTATGCTTTAATTTAGGAGAATTTCACAGGGTGTATTCCCTCTCATCTTCTTGGGCATCTCCTTAAAACTACCCAGTTTATCTGATCTGAAAATCGTACTGTACTCACTGGCGGCACCTTTTCATTCGTACAACCCCGACCTGCCCCGCTGTACCAGAGAAGCCATGGCAGCCTGTTTAAAGACAGGGCTGGGCTGTAGCAAACAGTTAAAAAATTATGAACAGCACACTTTCTGCTCACATTTTAATGGAAAATAATTGTTGAAATACTTAATTTGCCCAGACATGGGCAAAATAAAAATAATGCACAAAGTATTTGTGCATTATTTTAGCTTATATCTGCCATTAAAATCATTGGTTTAAATGCTGTATAACTCACTAAAAAAAAACCCAGTTAGAAACATTTAAAATATTTCACTGTGACTCCGCTTTGCTCTGGAATTAAGAGAGAAAAATCTCTCTGAGGTGTATGAACTTGGTGTGATAAACCCAGAGCTCAACAACCATTGCAGTCAAGTGGAAATCCCGGTATTTTTATAAAAAGGACCATGGCTTTTAATATTAATTCAGTTCTGTTATCATTTCCTCAGAGCTCATATTAAACAAAGAAACATGCTGATAACATTAGACTGAGTCAGAATTTAGCATGGACTTGTTTTTATAAACATAATGGAGAAACAGTCCCAATTTTTTATTTTTTATAAGCACTCAACTTTCCCAAATTGCAGTGGTGGCTGTTTTGTTTCAGTACCGTTGGCAGGCACATTTAGCGTTACCCACACTCTGTCTCAAACGATGCAAACAACTTTCCCGAGCTATTTGCAAAGAAACATTGCAAGTGATTTGATTTTACTATCGGTATGATTGAATTCTTTTGCAGCACAAGAAAGCAACTAGTTATTTTACCGTGCCAGAAGATTGGTAACTATTTATTTACACATTTATTATCTGCTCCACTCTGAGAATAAAGAATGAGCCTGAACTACAAAAGCTGAGCCTGCATGAAGGCCCATCAGTCTCTCCACACTTCTGCTGTCAACCCTATTATGGAGGAAACATTATTCAAACTGCAGGCTCCAAACTCCCAGGTAACTAGAGACAGCAGGAAGCTCTGTTTGATATCAAGTATATTCTTTATCAACCTTTTTGTTGCGATGGGAAGAAATGATCGAACTTTACTTTCATCTTGCTCTGTCCTCACATCACCCAGTAGGTGAATTGCTTTATTGGTGAGCCTTGGCCAAAAGCTCTTTGATATACGCTGCCCTTTGCAGCCATAAATTTTCCATCTTTCAGACAAGGTTTGAGACTTTCCCTGTCCTGCTATTCTGCCCCTAAGTGATTAGATGCTCTTTTCAAAATGAAAGATGAGCTTTCAGGGAAACTCTTGGCCCTCTCCTAGGTACCATAAAATAGCCATAATTTGATTTTCCTAGCGCTGATAAAAGTTGCGGGTTTCAGACCCAGGCTCATCACGTGGAAGCGGGTTGGTGCTGAGCCTCGCGCCAGCACAGCTGCAGCACGGAGGAGCGGCGAGCTCGTCCCCGGGTGCACGGCCGAGCAGAGAAACTGGGGCATGTTGGGCATGGTCTGCTGGTGGCCCCGTGCTCATGGCCGAGCAGGGAGCAGAAAGCACAGCACACCCTGGCCGAGCCCTGCCCGCGCTCCCACCTCTCACGCCTGCCTCTGCCCCGTGCCGCCCCACGCCCCGGCCCCGCTCTCCCACCCTGCCCCTCGTCGGGAGCTGGCAGGGAGATGAACAACCGCGCTGCATGGTGTTCGGTTGCTTTTGAAGTGACCCGAGGCAGGGGTCTGCACCCTGCTCTTGCTGCTCACCCGTGGGAAGCAGATGGAGGAGTCCCTGCCATGGGGAGCCGCCAGCAGCCAGCAGCCACCGTGTGCTGCACACACGGCTTCGAGGAGCAAGTCACTTAAAACCCCTCATGCTCCAGCAGCAACCTCCAGGTCTTCAAAGGTGCCAGCTGGAGCTCTGTGAGCCTGGACACTTCATCCCCTGCTCCAATCTACCTCTGTGACATGGGGAATATGGCAACTAACCGCTTCCTCTTCTGCTGTCTGGAGGGATTAAACACACGGGCAGAGTTAGTACGGGAGCAGTCCCTGCTCATACAGGGTTTTGGACATAGGAGTGTCGGGGATTACTGAGGGTTTTTTCCCAGGAACATCAAGAGAAGAACCAGCGAAGAGCTGACGGCATCCTGCCTTCAAAATTAGATGCCTGGGATTTAATAAGGACAGCTGGGGAATTCTTTGTTTATTTCTCTCCTGGAAAAGACCAATGAAAACGATTTTTCTCTGTCTTGCCAAAATATTTCTTTGACAGCTTTTGAGTTTTCATTAAGAATGGAAACATAAAATGTTGTTGCCTGGAAACTAAGCATAAAAGCCTTTCAGATGACAACAATACTAACGTGTGAACGTTTCTGCTCAAACAGGAGTTTTGAAAGAAAGCGGTAGGCCAAGCACCGACTGCGTTATGCCCCCGACTCTCACGAGATGGCCAGCCCAATGCTGTGGCCTGACATCCAGGCTACCACGTTATTTCTCTGTGGTGTTACCCTCGCTGTGACTCAGATGCTTGGTGGTGGCTGGGGACTATAAGCACTGGTAGGCGAGTGGGGAAGTCCCGAGTTAGGCTGCGTACTCCTCTGCTCCCGGGCTGGCTGTGCACCGTGCTGGTCCCGCCCAGAGCAGCCCAAAGTCTGTTCCCAACTGCGGTGCCTGCCAGTCCTCCTTGAGGCTATGAAGATGGGCAGGGATCAGTGAGCCAGAAATAAATGTGTTCACACAGTCTTTCAGCGATGACACCAGAGAACTAGATGAGGGATGACAGAGGACTTGACCCACTGCCTCTGTGTTGCTGAAAGGTCCTCCTGGCACAGGGGTCGCGGAGCTGATTAATCAGGTTTTACCTGGTGGTGGTGAGGATGCTAGACCTTTACAGCTGAGCACATCTGTAAGTGGTAGAATTCAAGCAATGGTCTGAAATGGTGTAAATTCGCTGAAACATAAACCCCACGTGCTCAGGGAAGGTCAGTTATTTGGAAAAAACTGAACTAAACATGCTCTGACTGCCTACGTTTGAGATGACTACTGCTTTTAAAAAGGTTTTTAGCCTGTGCAGCCCCCAACAACTGAAATGCCTGCACAAGTTGCTCAGCTAACACCCAGACTCACAGCCTTCGTTCCCCAGCTCCCGAGCACTGTTTCAGCTTCCCTGAAATGTGGATTATGCCCTCTGGCCCCATGAGATGCCAGTGTCCTGCCAAAATTAACCTATTAGTTGATTATTCACTTTTGAATGGGAAACGAATAGCAATGTCATTCAGTGTTTCCAAGCCGGAGCGGCAGAAAGGATGCTTTCTGGATGAATGGAGGTCATTGTGCACGATCTCTGGCATGGGGCTGAGCGTACACATTGGGAACCTTAAAACTAATGTCCTTTGCTGTAAGAATAAGGGCCAGCCCCCTTGCTCAAGGGCGACGATGGAGACGGTCGTACTTATAGCACCTGTTTTTGCTAGAGGACGTGGTTCTGGTCTCGGTTTTGGCAATTCAGTGTCGGGGTGAGTTCCAGTTAAATCATGTGCTGATGCTGGAGCAGAGCAGGGGTGGAGGGGATCCGAGCGAGCCCACCGACTGCCCGCTCAAGACCCCGGCTCTTTCGACAGATAAGCTGTCATCTGGCTGTGCTTGGCCGGGCCGGCCGGGCTGACCCCAGGCGCGCTGCGAGGACCGGGGGCCAGCAGGCTGCCCGGTGCCAGCGGCACCCGGGCTAAGTGGCTCCGGCCAGAGCCCTCAAGAATGGAGTGGGTCCTTCAAAAGGAGACCAACCTTCGACCCTCAGTCATCATTTTGGCCATCAGGTCAACAGTTGTTCCACAGAACATGGGCAATTGTCTTTCTCCTTGTGTCAGGAGGCTCTTGAAACATTATACGAGGATAATTAAGTGGTGAATAAGGGTCAGCGTGGACAAATAAATCAAACTGATAGTTTGAACACAGACTGATTGAGCAAAAACAAGGAATTGTGCCATGCCTGTTAGCGCTGCTCTTGATGTTAACTGACTTTGTTAACATTACATCCAAAGGCAGCAAGTGGGAAAGCTTTGTGAGGAATCAAAAGCTGAGCAAAGAGACATGGGCTTTAATTGTTCAGCTTTATTTTTGAAATAAAGACATGCAGTGCATCAATTTAGCTGACTTTAATGGACCACAAAACTGAATCTATTCTTTAAAATGCTAATTGAGTTTGAAGATTCTCGCCTCTCGCAGAAGAGGGATGCAAGAAATGCCAGTGCCACATTCAGACGTGTCAGGAGCTGTCGTACAGTTTCATTCAAAGCAAATGGGTAAAGCGCATACCATCGGGCATGTGGAATGTGTGCATATAGCAGGATAATCTATCCACAGAGGAGATGATAGCATCCAGGCAAATAACATGTCTGTATATACAGTCTCATACAGAGGTATATGTCTTTATATGTATGATAATACAAAATTGATGTGTGGGACTTTAGTACAAAATAAAGGTCATTAACTTATTTTAAGAAATAAAAAAGGGTCAGTCAGTCCTTAAAACACTTTCTTAAGTGAAACTGTGTCTCCAGAGGTTCATGTATTTCTAAGGAAAAAATGCAGTTGGACATGGGGATATAGAAGATACATTTTGCTCTCTCATCAGTAAAAAGAGCACTGGGTACAAACCATACTAGCTCTGGCTTCCAGGATCAAGGTGGTGTATTTAAAGAAGGAAACTCATCTTTCCACACGTGCTAGTAATGTTGCATTAAAAATTAATCAGTGTCTTTCCATGCTGCTATATTTCATTATCAACACACATAGCGATTATTTAAGTAAACTATTCAAACTGGTAAAAATCAGTTCTGAAATTCAAACACGATTTTGTTGTTTTTTGTTTATGTAACATTGACACTCTCTGAAGTAGAGTTAGCAGCAAACAGTAATAATGTCATCATTATTTTCTTTCTTACTTGTAAGGTACTTTGCATGGGACATTACAGATACATAAAATGTGTCTGCCTCAAATATTTTACAGTCTAGTTCAGACAAATTTGAAATACGAGACCTAATACACTAAAGTTCACAGCTTTCATGTGGCTGGGGCCTGTTATTTTTCCACTGCAGGTCATTATACAATATCTTTGCCTGTATTCATTTCTGTGCTGCAGAAACTTTCCTTCTGACCAGGTTCCTACAAATTTATTATTGCTGGGCTTTCACACTGCAAGGCGCAGAATTACTTCCTAGACAGGACGCTATGAATGCTTCAACATAGGGAGCTGACACTTCATGTCGTAACTGGACCATACAAAAGCAAGTAAGTTATAAGAGAGAAATTTAATGATAAGCATGTAAAAAAATTCTATGGGAAATGTATCTGCGCGGCTACATGAATTACGAGGGTTTGCCAAGAAAGGTGTAATGGATTATGGTGGAAGATGAAGGGGAGCTCCCACCATATCCAATCAGCCTTTTACTTAAAGGTCAGGACATTCTGTCTGGGTCCACTTGAGTTTTTGATTCTGCCGTTTCACTATTCAGTGGCACAATGTAACTGTCAGTCTCAACAACGGTTCCTCGAGCCACTGGCTCCACTGCTCACAGGGCAACACACAATATTTCACAGCCACAAAACAATTCACTGTCTGCATAGGCAAACCATATGATTTCCATGGGGAGCAATATTGACACACCCTACTGAGCGCTCTTAAGGGGACTCTTAAAAGAGTTACATCTTAAAAAAAAAAAAGAAAAAAGGCCTACGGCTCTACTATTCTTCTCTATGACTAAGTTACCAAATAGCATTTTAATGTTCTGTCTCCATGAGTTGAAGTTAAATGCAAATATTCTCTACGCCTTCTACCCCCTTTCTCATTTTACCAGAGGGAGAGGGTTTTACTGCTATGCAAAGTCTTTCTGGCCAGTAAGCAGTAGCACGATAGATACTGGGAAAAAATTTAGCACACGAATGATGGTCTGTTTGGGTTTTCCCCAGTGAGTATTTACTGTGTTACATTACTCATTTCCAGCTCTAAGATAAATCCAGAGACTGGTACGAATTTATAAACGCAGAGGACCCTGCTGATGGCGTGTGGAGCACCACAGCGCTGGGGCTCTGGTCTGCTCCTCACCCCCTTTGAAGGGAGTTACCTGCAGAGAGGTTTGTGAGGACCGGGGGGATTTGCTGTTACACAGCAGATTTGTTGTCCTGGAGGTCGAGAGGGAGGAACCAAACGTGGAAGTGAAGAGTAAAGGTACCGAGAGATGAAGAGTCACTGCAGAAACCAGGAGGCCCAGCTGCCCTTCGGAAGCCCTTTAACTAGACTTTTATTTAAGTTTTAAAGTCATGTACCTTGCTTACGACAGGCTTAACGTGTTAGGCAGCAGGGAGTGCCACGTGCCCCCGCCTACCAGCAGACCGCTACCCAGGCAGGTTTTCTACCCTACGCTCCTGACGCTGCCATATCTTTTTAGAAATGAATTTTCTCTCATTGTCCCCGCAGCGCTTTCCAGCTCTATTCAGATTATGCAGCCAACTGCAAAATGAAAACGGCGTCAGACCATTGTCGATGCCTTGCTCTGGCCCCCGATTTCGGGGGAAGCAACATCCTGACGCCACAGAGAAAGGAGAGGGGCGAGGGCTGCCTCACCGAGACGCGGGCGCAGAGGGCTGCATCGTTGTGGGGTGAGATCCTGGGTGCCGTGCAGGCTGCAGCCAGACTGCTGCCAAAGCAGTTCAAGGGATGCAGGCTCGGCTCGACGCCAGCTCTGCTGCCCTGGGTGGGCCGCCTTCGTGGTGCCTCCGTGGGCTATGGTGCTCGTGAGCGCTACAGAGAGACATTTCTTGCAAGAATTGCACTTGGGTGTTGACCATGATTTGGCAGGCACCTTCCCAACGTTTGCACGCAGGGTCTGTGTGCTCGCGTGGGGCACGGCGCAGTAGAGGCTGGCTGCCACGCTGAGCAGCACGGATGGAGTGGAGCAATGGCTGGGGCTTAGCACATTCCCGAGGGCCTTGATATGCTCCACTCACAACGCTAGAAAGCTGCCTTGCCTAAAAGGCAGGTAACCTGGGGGACTGCTTCAGCCCCCAGTCCTGATTGATTTCCCCCTGCCAGCTGCCCCCTGCTAGCTTAAACATCAGCTCCAGCGCCTGGAGAGGGCACGTTGTGCTGCACAGCCCTGCGAGCGACAGCAATCCACAGCTCCTCTGAGGACATGCGGCTTTGCAGCAGCGTGGTCTGAGCCTTCAGCAAGGTGCTGACCCACTCAAGTACCCCCGCCGCTGCCAGCGCTACACTATCCTATGGCTGAAAAGCTTCCCACCGTTAAAAGGGGGGATGAAACAGTCTGGAAGCTGCTAAGAGCCCAAGGGAGCCTGATTTGTTTTAAAAACAACATGGTGCTTCCAGAACAAATACTGCAGGGTTGTTTTTTTTTTTTTATCCCTCACTGTAAAAGATCTATATATAGTTTTAGGATTTCCTGGGTTTGGGTTGCTTTTTTTTTTCCTGGAAAATTATTATAAAGCAGAAATTTTTTCTCCTGATGAGCTTCACTTACATTTCAGCCATCTGTTGCCCGGGCAGCCCCAGCCAGGGCTGGTGACGGTGTGATATAATGGTCCCTTCTGGCCTTCAAAGCTCTGAAACCGGTGCAGCAGGATTCTGCTCAGCAGCGAGAGCAGGACAAACATATGGACCAAGCTCCACTGCTGCTTCTTTGGTCATGCTGCACGGCTGCTGGCCAGCACACGCTGGCCTTCCTTGGCATCTCTGCTCAAGCTATATATTGTGATGATTTTGCTTTGTCAAGCAGCAACTTGATCCCTAATGTTTGCACCAAAAATGGGATTGCAGACACTAGTGTGACAAATCTGGTTTAATCATTGAAAAATTGATGTTTTCCCACATGCAGTGGATGCTGAGGTGCACCATGGTACCTCCTTTCCTTCCCGTCAGAAAGGACTTGGCATGAAGGAAGAGAGTTCTGCACTTGTCTTGCATTGATTTCCGGATGAGATGTACTCAGGTTATATGAAAAAAAAAAGTTAATTTTCCTTTGCAAGCTATGAAGGAATCTGAAATTCAGGCTGACTTCACAGTTGCTGATAGATTTCCACCACTACCACAAAAAAAGTCCCTCCAAGCCACCTTTGCTGAGCAGCTCTGTTGGATGCACGGAATCCCACCTTCTTTGCCTGGGCTGTGCTAGTTCTGCACTGTGAGTGGGGTAAAGCATTAGGAGATCTTTCTGCTCAGTAAAATCTAGACTATTTGCTATTTAAAAGGGGTACTTAATACTCATGTACTAGTGTCAGGTGGGGAACGTACAGTCTGTGGCTGGATATAGCCCGTGATTTCATCTCATCCAGCCCATCACTGGCTGGCAGAAGCCCCTCTGGTGACCACTGCCAGAAGAGTGTAAGTTAGATTAGCCCACAGGCTGCTCTAAAATTAGCCCGAAGCTGGGACTCAGCAAGTCTTGGGGATGAGCAAGAGCATCTGAGATCTGTCAGTAACTCCCTAATACCTGCCTTTTTGCACTGCATGTAATTTGATTAGAGCAGAAAATCTCGCTTTACCGTGCAGTCACCCAGGATTATATAGTTCGTTATTGAGCAATCAAATGCTGCTATTGGCAGAAAATAGTTGAGGTCAAATAGACCTTGAGGTCTGAGTCCTTGTAAAACTCCTTACACCAATTATAATAAAGTTAGGAGTTCCCTGAGCTGCTTCTGCAGTGGGAGGAAAAGAAAGAAAAGGAAAAAAACCCGGATAATAAATAACACTAGAAGCCAAATACACATGTGTGCGCAGTGTAGTAAGGGGCTGGGTTATTTATGAAAAGAAGCTAGCCATAAATAGACTTGTTTCTTGTCAGGAAGGATATGGTCAAAATATCTCCTACAAGATGGGAAAACTTGCATGTGCAGCAGTCCATGACAGGCACATGTTGCGCCAGACAGCCCCGCACTGGAACAGTGCTTGCCTGATGGACATCCAGTGTCGGAGTGATTTGTGATGGTAACGGCTCTGTCTGTCGCCTTCGAGCCGAGGCAGCAAGAGGCAGATAGTGGCTCCAAGCGCTGTAACTTATTTCTTGCTGGCTGGGAGCTGCTCAGCCATGCTCGCTTGACCGGAGGGCTCTCCTCCCCCTCAGGTGGGTCCCACCGTTTTGCCCGGCAGAGGAGGAAGGTGATGCCTGTAAATCTGGATTAAAATTGCCCTAACGGATCTGAGAGGCTACAATAACACAGATGCTGCCAGCCTTGCTTTCCTTGATTAGTAGGCAGCCGTCAGTCCCAAAGGGCGTCAAGCCCTCCACGTATTTTTGGTGTGAATATGGTCCTGAGGCACCTCACAACCTGCTGTATATCTTTCCTCACAGCTCCCCTGCAATGGGGTAGGACTTTTCTTTCTGGTTCACAGGCAGAGAAAACAGGGCTATGCCTACCTGACTAGCTAGCTGCAAGGCTGAGCCTCTTCTCAGCCCCAGGTTCCCCTGTTGCTGAAGTCTCTGGGAGAGATGCTCAGGGCTTTTGCCTGATTTCCGTGCCTGTCCACACATCCTTGACGGTTTGAATGTATGTGTGCGCATTAAATCCTCATGCAACCTGCATGGTTCCCCAGCTTAGTTTCGCTAAGTGGCCGAGCCGGGGCTCTCCTCTCCGGGGTTGGCACCCTAATCCCCTGCTTCTCAGATAGTGCCCTGCTGTCTGCTTTGTCCCCTGGCAGAGCAAAGAGGAGCAGCGTTGCAGTGTATCGTCTCCTGTGCGGAGGGAGAGTCCCTGGGACCTGCCCCATGAGGACAGAGCTATTCAGCCCTAACCAGACTTGGAGTATTATTGCCGACGTGCAATACGCTGTGCCCTCTGCAGCTTCGGAGGATGCTGGATGTGTGATTTCAGACGTACTCTGAATTATTAATCAAAGAACAAAGAATGGGTCCAAGCTGCAGACCCCCGACAGTCGAAAGGAGCACTGCCATTAACTTCCCTGAGAGCAGAATTGGGCACAAAGTGCATGTATCTGTTTTCACCATAATTTTAAAATGCACATTGATACTCTACACTATGGAGTCCTCGCTGTGTATGTGTTGGCAATGGATTTCCTCAGCATATTTGGGCTTCACAGTGTCAGAGATACCCAGGAATGATGAAAAAGAATAAGGTAGATACATGGCAATGCTCTTTTTAAAGCCATATTCATGTTAGTTCCCATCATGCCTTCCTCCAGCGAGATGACAGAAGCAATCATAAACTGGGCAGTTTATTTCCCCCTTTGTGTGCCTATTCATTAAAACCAGCCAAGCCTTTAAAAATGCTCTAAAAACCTGTGAATGGCAGGGGCGAGAGGGTGGGAGGTAAGAGGAGGGGGAAAGGAGGGGGAGGAAACTCCCTAGGAGAAAAGCACCAATTCTTCTCCTTAGCTTTGCGTGTTCAGCCTCAGGAACACGTGAAACTTTCGTTTATACTCCAAAGCCAGGTAGGTGAGGGAGCTGCTATGCAGCAGGCTAGTAACAGGGCAGCACTGCACTTCAGCTGGCACAGTGTCCCCGGTATTAGCTCTGGGAAGACTGAAACGCCAAAGACTATCGGATTTCGAAAAGTAATTCATCTCTCACACCTGTATTTCTCCCCCCCCCAACACACACTTAACGCTTCCATAAAAGTAAAATGTGGTGATGAAATAGTTGCTCTGGAAAAATTGGAAGGTCTGATTTGCAATATCAGATATATTAATTTGGTTTTGATTATTTCCGTGCTGAATCAAAGATATACCTTCACTCTGTCCTTTTGATTTAAACATATGATTTTTATATACACTAAGGACACATTAGACCACTCCGAAAGCACAGAGGGGCCTTAATATGTGAGTAAATTATTTTTTATACCCACTTTAAGGTCTATTTATTCTAATCGAGCAAAATCCTAACTCTACTGGAAATCAGTGGGAATTCTGCCATTGACTTCAGAGGCTCCGGGATTTTGCCCGAGCGCAGTGTCAAATGATTTATATAGAAGTGGCCACCAGTCTTTTTTCTAGAAATTGTGATCTAAAGGTTCGAAAATCCCCTTTTACTGTAGAAACAAAGCAGACGTGTGCCTGATTCTTTTTATGTGGTGCGGGAGTATTCACTGTTTTCTGCTTAAAAAAATAAATCAATTAAGTTTCACAGTATTAGCAGACTCCCCGGTTGCCCAGGGGGGCGCAGGGCGGGGTGGGGGGGCGAGAGAAGCTTGTTTGCCGCTTGCATCGGAAGGCGTTTGGTGTACAAGACCGTACAGGAGAGAATTTTTTTAAAAAAAGAGAAGTTAAATTTAGCCCGTAACACGGCACAGGAGAGAATGTCTCCCCGGGGCGCCTCTACGCCAGGCTACAGAGTGCCATCCCCGGGCTCTAACAGATGCCCAGCAGAGAAGCTCCGGGCCCTAAACCTCACCGTAGTCTCTTGTGTTAATGAGGACTCTTGATGCAGTTTAAGGTACACTGGTGAGCGGCCCTAAATCAGAGCTGGTCCTGCTCAGGAAACGTCCCGGCGGCTGCGGAGGCGGGTCTGTTTGCATTCCAGATGTGGCGCCTCCAGCCTGCCTCTGACCAGCATTCATTTCTGCACTCCACAGCTGGTCCATGTAAATGTGCCATATTGCAGCCCATCTGCTCGGAGAGTGCACAGTGGCACATCTCTCTCTGACAGTGGACCATTTTATTGAACGCTATAAATATTGAAATTCATGGGCATGAAGCAGCAGATTTTTAATGTTACTTAGAGAGACATTTGAGCCACAACCTTTGGCAGCAGCACACGCTGCTAGTATCTCAGTACACTGCGCGCCATTTGGTTCAGACTCATGAACAACTTTTCCAGAGATTTCATGGCTCTCCAATCCCAGGTAAAATGGAGTACAGACCCTGTGGGATGATATTTAGTGTGAATGTCACCCTGCATACAATGTGCATTTGGGATATGGACTTTCCAGCCCTGTGCTGTGTTAAACCATATGTTAATGTTTTCATACTCAGAAAAGATTAGATCGGGGACCAATAAAGTTTCAAAACTACAAATAATAGGCTAACCGAAATGAAATGTGAGGTATTCCTAAGCCTGAGTGTTGTTTTTTTTCTCCCAAAGTCTCTGCAGTTTTTGTTTTTTAAATGGAAACACTGTATTTTGCAACAAGAAACTGGCATATTCATATTTTATAAGCTAATACATGTAAATTTTGTATTAGCGAGTAAACGTCTCTTTTAATTTGAAATTCATGGCGTCTGATCTGGAAAAGAAGCAAAACACCACTTTGCGGTTTTCTATTTGTCAAGTAGTCCCTAGTAAGTGTTCAGTGAGCTGGAAAGAGCCGAACCCCAAACTAGGGTAAATGTATATATTATTTTTGATGGTTTTTTTTTCCTCTTGCCAAGCCAGCAGTTCCTGCAGAGCATCAGGAACCAGCCTTTTCCCTTTTGGAATCAAAAGGAATTTTTCCATCTACATTAATTAGAGAAGGATCAGGCCCTTAATGAGAGAAACTGCATTAAAAAGGGAGAACATATTTGAAATTCTCTAAAATGCTTTGAAAAAAATCACGTTCGTTTTTATGTGGGGTGTTGAGCCTGCCATGACATCCGCGATGTTTTCCATTCCTGGAGCTGTTCAGGCAGTAAATAACATCGCGCTCGGCAGGCGGTAGCTCCGGGAGTGGGATGGGACGTTTGTTTTATTCAGAGGTGTGTATCCCAGCTCCTGTGACAAGCAGGCTAAAAAGTTTTCTGAGCATGTGGAGTGAAGTGGGGACTGGGAAAAAAAAAAGCAGAGCAAGAGAGATCTGCTGAGGATGTTGTCTTGGCACGTACGTTTCTCGAAACTGCGCCGCTTTTTAAGTTCGCTTCATTATCTCTTTTGCAGTTGCTCCATTGTCTTCATTATAATTTAAAAAGAGGGAGGAAAGACGGCATCTTTAATAGTGAAGTCGTACCGTTTGGACAATAAGCTGTGTCACTGCTCAAGCCGGTCCCCCAGTTCCCAATCAGCAGTGTTATGTAAGGTGGCAGGTTAATAAATGCGACACACTGAAATCATTTGTACCAGATTATCTCTCCTTCCAAACTCTGACAGATGCTAAGTCCAGCTGGTAAAAAAAGTTTATAGGCGAGTTGGATCTGGGGCCTTCACACACTCCACAATGTTGGCTACCAATGCTTGTTTTAATGAGTCACGAATTGCCTGTTTATCTTCTGCTCCCTGCTGTTTCTGCATTTTCTCTTCCAGAACAATCCTAGAAACACATGCTGCTACAGACGCTGGAGCAATGTGTGTAGACATTTGAGCCAAATTATTATAAAGAACTCTTTCTTCTCGGATATTAAAAAAAAAAAAAGGCGAGAATTGCACATTGCCTAGCAAATCGTTATCTCAGATGTTCGCTGTGACATGCTCAATATGGCCTACCAGAGAAAGTTGGAGACATTTGAAACCTTAACAACTACACAAAATGACACTGTAATTGGCGGGTTTTGTTGTTCATGTTCTGGCTCTGCGAAAACTGCTCTAAACACTTTGTTTAATGATGTTACATTATGACAACACATGGCTTCTATAGAGCAAGTCATCGCGTTGAACATGCGACATCACAGGAAGGGGAGTGGGGGGCCAGCGGGGCTCGGCGCTGGGGAGAGGGGCAGGGTGCCCACGCGTGCCAGCACACACGCGTGCACACGTGGGGAAAGGGGCGGCCCAGAGCTGATGCGCTCCCATGGACGGGCTCCTCTGCCCATCCCAATGGCTTAAAGCCAGCTGCCATGTCTTTCCAGGGGAGCTGCTGGCTGTGGGGTGCATGGGGGCACCGAGCCTCTGCGATGCGGCAGCCTCCATCACCCTCTGACACTTCTGCTGCCATCGTTGTAGCCCTGTTATTTAGACAGGCCGTGCCGACTCCACAAAGCAGAGCCCTGACACCGAGGGCTCTCTGGGCAGAGACACGTGCCCTGCCACCCAGCTGGGCTGGGAGCAGCCATGGTCCAGAGCTGAGACTGTCTGTGCCGGAGACAGCCGGGCTTTGGAGCAAGCCACCGCATGATGTTTCCATGTGGGTCATGTTGCCCCGCAACATAACCTGAGGATCTTTAGCTGCCGTGATCCTGTTTAAAAGAGGTTCCCCTTGTACTCTCTGAAATAATGTGCACGCATGGCATGGGATGCAGATGCAAGACAGCCCCATGTCCACAGAGATGCCCTGCGTAACTGTACGGGGAGCCCCAGGACAGGCAGGGGCACTGCTCTGCTCATGCAGCGTGGTGAGGTGCTGCATCCCCCTGATCCTGCAGGAGACCTTCTGCCCAAGGGGACTCAGGCTCTCCACGCCTCGGCAAGGGGTACATGAGGGAGGGCAATGGCACAGGGTACGTCCAGGAGGGCTGGCTGGGCTTCGGGTAGATTCTTGAGGAGCAGAAACAAATGTGTAGGGATTGTTCATCACATGTTGCAACACGATCCTGCACCGCCTCCATTTTGTCTGTGTGTGCTGAGCTCACGGGGCAAAACCACCACGTCTGATGTCTTTGTGGAAAGGGGGCCCGATGCTGTGAACCTCGGCACAGCCTCAGCTTCCTTGGGCGCGCTGAAAACAGCTGGATGGAGCATCTCTCCGGTGCCACGGGAAACTTTCTCTAGCCGCGACCGCTGCATTTAGCGTGGCTTTGCGCGGGGCTGCAGCAGCGGCTCCCCCGTTTGCAGGTTTCCCAAGGTCTCTTTGTGTGTCAGCTTCCCGACTGAATGGCCTCCCTGACGTCCTCAGAAAGAAAACAGTGAGGAACTCATTTTTGCCAGGGCTTCTGGTTATTAATAGAATGTTTCAAATTTGTCTATTCTTTGCACATGGGAAACTGTATGGTCATTTGGCAGATGTTGAAACTCACCGATTTTATATCCAACAGCTTGGAAAAACAATGGATGTCATACTCTGTTTAACAAAATATATGCTAGGCAGAGTCCATCTTCTGTGCTAGCAAAGTGAATCTTACTCCTACCAATCACTCACTGTCACGAAGCCGAAGGAACAACCGTAATGCCGTAAGATGATTTGTTTGCAGTTCTAGCTTTCACCTTAAACGGTGCAGCTCTCCCATACAGCCAAGATGCAGTTATTGCCAATGCTGCCTTACATCTGCCTTCTCTTTTTATTTAGCTGGTTTAGCAATATGCTAATGACAGGAAGAAAACATACATATAAAATATTGTAAGCATCAAGACATGGAAGGAGAAGGTAAATTTGGCTCCCGACCATGAAATCTTATTCTGCAGTTGCCTTCTTAATGGCATCTCTTGAGGTCAGTGGCTTTGAATTCTCCCAATTGTATAGGGTCACTCTGGCAGCATTGACCAAGTAGAAAAGATTCAGCCAGGGGAAACAATGGCAGAAGTCACCCTTTAAATGTCCTGCCTTCTATATCATGCAATTGATTCCAAGGCTCCCCACCACGATGTCACTGTTTGACCAGTTTGCTTTAAAACAGCTTAATTAGCTGAAAGGAAAGCTATGTCTGAGCATGTTTGTGAGAAAAAAACAAAAAGCTCTCGCCTTTCAGAAAGCTCATGCTCTGTCTTGTCGGAAATCTCTGGTTCTGAAATGAAACAACATTCCTTTCATACAGAGTTAAGTCCCTGACAACAAATTTTCCTGGATTGGGGAAACAACCGGTTGCGCCGCGCGCTGATGTTGGCAGCACTGGTTTGGTTTGGTTTGGGGGCCTGAGTGCTCTGCACCTCGGTTAACTGCAGGGACGCCGCGGGAGGAGATCGTGGGAGCTGCAAACAGCTCCATCGCTCCTGGTCTGAGAGGCAGCCGGGACTGGCTGCTTCAGGGCTTCGGAGCCACTTGTGTTTTAAGGTCCAGGCCATCAGCTAGAGAGGGTTTGAATATGCAGGAAGGAGCAACAGAGGCCTTTAAGTGCTTAAGCCCAACTTCTCTTATAGAGTTCTTCATTTTCCCAAACCCCAGGCGCAAGCAAGCCCAGACAGTCGGTGGGAAGAGAACTGATAGGAGCGGGAGGCAAGGCACCTGGTCTCCGTCGGGAAGAATCCGAAACCGGAGGTCCCAGTCCTGCCTTCCTTAGCCTAACCCATAGAAAGTGGTGCTGCCTCGGGGCCTGGGGGCATTCAAATACTCAAGGTACCAAGTGATGCAGCTGCTGAAGTAAAACACACAGAGGGATGTGCCGCGCTGCCTTTGGTTTCCCTTTTTGCTCCCTGAGCTGCAGCGTTTGCAGTGAGGTCAAAATGCAGCCTTTGGCCCACTACGTGTTCTTTCCAGCAATCAAATCTCTCCTGAAGGAAAGAACGTGAGCATCGAGGGGCTTTGTTCTGTGATGGTCGTGGCAGCTTGTCGGCGTTACCAGGCTGCCAAGCAGCTCTGTAAGAACTGCTGCCCCTCCTGAGGGCTAGAGGGAGGTTGGAGTAATTTGCCCAAGGCTTTAGGAAGAATCAGTTTCAAAGCTGGATCTGCTATGCAAAAAATAGAGGCACAGTTTTTCTGTTCAGTCTATTAATCCAAGGTTCCTTGTCAGGCCTTTTTGCGTGTGTATTTGCAGGGTGTGCCTAGCGCTAGTACTGATGGAAAATACGGGAATCCAGCATCAGAGGTGCATGGGGGAGTGAAGTACATAAAGCCAGAGCAAATCACAGAAAGAGCCAGTTAGACAGAGAATAGGATTAGGTCAACATGCTCCCTGAGACTGCCTGCACATTGTGATTTTATGCATGTATGTAGCTACACCAGGTTCAGTGAAATTATGTGCTAAATGTATTTATGAAGGGGAGTAAAACTTTGCAGAATCAAGGTCTTAGTGTATTTTGTAACATTTTGACATCCCTGTCATTCATTTTCCTGGGCATTTATGAGAAATTTCAGTCTATTGCAGCTCATTTGTTCACATCCAGAAGAGAAAGAGTATTATTAAATCGTTTTGCTTTCACTGCAGGAAGGATTCTGGCTGGGAAACGAAGTAAAGATATACCTCACTGCTGAATTAAAAGCTTTAGTTAAAATGTTTTCGTTGTAAATGTTTTTTTCCAAAAAACCCAAACATCTTTTAATTCTTGTGCTTATATTTGAAACAATATGCTGCTGAAGATGAGATATTTATCAGCAGTTTTTCCCTTCTCGGCTTTATAGAAAGGTGAAGGAAAGGATGATTAAACCAGAAACAAAGTCAGTAATTAGCAGTATAAATCTCTCAGTGATTTCAGTAGGTCACGAAATTAACTGGTACAGGCTTCGGACACATCTGCTCTTTTGGCAAGTGGTGCCCTCCGTGAGCCTGCTCATTGGCTCGCACTAACCATACGATGGGTCTCGGGGAACTTATTTGCGCTCCCTAAGCTAAACACAGCGCAGCGATGAAACCCTACGATTTCTAAAATGCTGAAGCACGTACGAGGGCTGAGCGTTCCCGGTAACTGAGAAGCAGCCTCGCACGGCTCTGAAGCGCTGTGCTATCGCCCTGGGACCCCTGGAAGGAGGGGGATGCGAGAGTTTATTGTGTGTGGCTGCACGCTGCTTTGCAAGGCTCAGATTCAGGAAATTATTCGGAGATTTAGGGAAGAGGGACCTGGCTGCTGCGCCGCAGGCTGCTGTCAGGAAGGGGGCTATACCCACAAGGCAGCAAGGACAGCCCCAACACCAGAGTTACTGCTTGGTTTTCATCCTGGCCAGAGCTTCACTCTCCTGGTGGCAGAGCAGCAGAGAAGCAAGAGGCTTAAAGCACCAGAAATAGGGAAACGGCGGGGAAGGGGGGAAAACAAGAGTTCTACCTCCTTTCAGCCTCAAAATGTAAGGGAGCAATGCAGTGTCGTATTGCATCAAGTCTTGTCGGCTGTCATGTCAGGCCAGAGGCCAGAGGTCAAGTGCCTGCTGCAAACCCGTCTCGGGGCTGCTTGTCTCCAGTAAGCCGTTCACCTCTTGGCCTGTCGGCAGGCAGGTAAAAACGGCAATAAAAGCTGTCAGTCCGACCTGTTTGCCTTTCTCTAGCTATCGTAATGGATGTCACTCAAAGGCTCTGAATTGACTACTCAGCCCACTTGGGAGGATGAAAATTCTTGAGCTGCTGTTCCAAGGGATTGCGCTTGGGACCCCGGCCCCTTTTCTCACAACTCAGAATTATGACTGGGCTGTGTGGCGGTGTCCAGAAACAGCAGTGCTACGTGAAACCATCAGAGCAAGGAGAGCTGGCTCTGCTTGGGCTGGCTCCTAATTCATGAAGCAAATTCAGCTGGCAACTTTCACATTCTCACATTTGTGTAGAAATCCCAGAGATCCACCAATTACGGAATTCATGGCTGTAATTCCAAATACCTGAGCTTTATATGCAGAAACCCTAGACCTAGGCTGGACTCCTGTACCTTAGGGAGACTTGTAGGGAACACAGTGTAGCAGTAAGTGGGCACATGCGGCTCTTTGAAACCCAGTAGAGTTTGCTTCCTTTCTAGTTTCATTGCAAACCTCTAACATCCCAAGGCCATCAGTGCAAAGGCTGGCTGTAGGATCAGAGAGGGGCTAACAGATTTTGCTCAAAGCAAAGCATGCCAGTGCTAGTCAAGTGTCCGCTCTTTGGGTATTTGCACGAGGGGGAATGTTGAGCACTTCCCTAAAAGCAGGGCTGGTGGCTAGCTGTGCTCCACAGAGGGAAGCCTGCAGAGCCATTGTGGCACCAATTCTGTCCTATTCCAGAAGGAAAAGAAAAAGAGAAGCAAATCAAAAAGACTTACTCTTTCTGAAAACTCTCCTCATACTTTACCATTTCATTTGAGTTTTCTCCCTTTCTTTCTTTCTCCCATTTGTTCTCTCTCCAGACATAAAAGAATATAAAGATGGGACAATCGCAGAGCCGGAATGGTGCTGTGTCCTGCTACCATTTCTTCTGTGGTCTTTGATATGGTTTAGAGTCTAGAGCATAAAAGCTGTCAGTGTTAGGGAACTTGATGCAAGTTTAGTGTATCTACACCTCAGCATCTGTGTGTCATAGGATGTTTGGCTTTATGTAAGAAGTGTTTGGTTTTATGTGTATCTGAAACTCGTATTTTGACAGTGTTCCTGAAAGCTTTTTGGTTCAATACGCAGTTTCCTGTTATGAGGACTCACCCACATATTATAGCCAAAGATGGGGAAATTATTATCCTGAGCCAAATATACTCCTCTATAGAAGACAAACTGAGCTTCCAAATCTCCTTTGTGCATTTTCACATGTAAATATCTCCTACTATTCAGATTGCTCTTTGAACTGTATCAGTACAAAGTAGTTGGTGACAGCCTTTTGATTCCTGGTTAGTATTTTACTCCACAGTCTCATACTGATTTCACCGGGCTGGGCACTGGATGCTATACCATACTCCGTGAGGATAGCACAGAGTGACCACACGGTCGCCAGGCTCCCCATTTTTGTAACAGTCCTTAACTGTGCAGGTTGTTACTGCACCAGTGAAAGGTAGTTAACTGATCTGGGTGAAGTTTATTGAATTGCAGCTTTGCAGGGCGCAGGGCAGCCAAGCCACAGAGAGCTGGGGGGATTAGCAAGCTGGAGCAGATGAGAGCTTTCATCAACGCTGTGGTGAGGAGGCACAAATGCCATATCTTGGCTTGAGGTGCACTGAGATGCAATGGCTCAGATATGTGTGGGGATTGTGTTATACTATATAGCATCACTGCCTTCAACTCTCCCGCACTGACTCAGCAGTGGCCTGCTAGCTGGAAAATCATCCGGTTCCCTTTTATGGCCCTGTAATATTTTTAAAGCTCTCCAAGGGCCTTAAAAGAGTAAGCAAGTCCCAGGAAATCCTGTTTTGCTGACAAGCTATACTGCTGTGTTCTTTTGGTCTTGCCAGCAAGTCTCAAAAATCACTTGATCACTAAAGAGACACAACTAAGACCATTGGAAGTGGGTTAGAGAGCTCCATGATAAAGTGTGTTTGGATTATTTTTCTGTCTTGGTAAATGAGATCTAAATGGATCCATTATACCAAAGCACAGCATTTGTTTCCCAAGGCCATTAGGCACTTTACAGATTTCATCACTGGGGCAGCAGAGCTGCCGAGAGAGCAGAGCTCTACCTACAGAGCTGCCGAGACGCCCGCCCCTGTTTCTGCTGGGCTTGAGGGCAGAGCCCAGAGGGCTGTGAGCTACCGCTTAGGTCCCTGCTCACCATTGCTGCCACTCAGTTGCCCTTGACAGTGAATGTGAGTCCCCAACCAGCCTCTGGAAACATGCAGTTTTAGAGACACAGATCTTAAACTCCATCATCTGCCTGCGCCCGTGGGAGGTTTGCACCCTCTGCTCCAGCCAGTCCCCCCGGCTCACGCGGATGGAAAAGCAGGAGCCAGTTTGTGTTTTCAGGGCACCTTGTGGCACCCGCAGACCCCTGCGCCCCCGCAGAGGCACGAGGTGCCCTCTCCCGCTCCGCCTCTCGGTTCACAAGACCTGGACGTGAAGATGGCGACCGCCCTGACGCACCCCGCGCGGTTCAAAGGGAGGCAGTTCGCAGGGGAGCTGATTTTCTTTCTCTTGCACCGCGGCCATTGTGTGAGTGTCAAAGGAGCATCCCTCTCATCTCTCAGATTGATGGCATCATCTAGGACTTCCAGCATAGACAAGATAAACTAAAGGCTTCTGCAGACAGGTATGTAACTGTGGAGACAGCAGCGCTGCAGAAGAGGCCTCCGATCAGGGGAATGTTTGTCCCACAGTCGACTCTCTGGCATAGCGGTCACCTTTGACATGACTTGCTGAATAGGAGTTTGTTTTCTAATTTCCATGGTTCAGCCTTAGGCCACGCAAAGTAAATACAAGTAAACGGGCAACAGTGTGTTCAAAGGAATATAAGACAAGTATTTGCCCTCTCGGAAGACAGTTTGGGTAGTGTTCACATGTGAATCAATCTGGTTTGGGTCTTTGAAGTGATTTTGATTAAGAAGAGCGGGGCAGAGTACTGAAAATCAATGGGGTCAACAAAACATTGCCCATCTTTGGGGCACACTCCGGAGGCAAACTGCTGGCATGCTGCTGCAGAGCTGCCAGTGGTGCTGTCGTGCATATGTGAACTCCCAAATCATTTAATAAGAGAGGCAAGAGGCCTCCCCTGGTACCAGCACCCAGCCCAGGCAGCCCAGGAGAGGGGTGCTGTCAGGTCAGTGCTTGCCACCATGTCCTCTTCAGGGCTCTTCCCTTACCCTGATTAGCCTTGCAGGCACATCTCTGAACGTGACAGTGCTGTGTCATCGGGCGTGGGTCAGATCAGGGGGTTTAAGTGACTTCAAGCTGTACTTAATACATAACGAGCTTCAGTCCCTGCCTGGATGTGCCACTACAAGTTGTCAATCTCTTCCATGCAATCCAGGATGGAAACAAACTCAGGCAGCAGAAACTGAGACTTGTGGTTTCGGAAGATGTCCTTTTGCAGGTTGCTTGAGTCGCAAAGGGAAGCCTTTGCCAGGAGCTTTAGGCTGTTTCCAGCTCACCACAGCTGCCAGACTGGCTGTCCTGTGAAGGGCTGTTTTTCTTTGCTTGTTTGTTGTTGTCTTGGTTTTAAATAAGTGCCTTATTTTTCTGTTGTTTTCTTTGAAGGAAGGAAAATATCAAGTATCGTAATTAATGTTTCTTTAAGTGTTACAGAAATACCACCATGCATATCCTATCAAAACGCTGCCTGGCTAGGAAGCGCGTCATGTGGAGACTCTACCTTTCCCTGGCACCTTAATGCTTTTACCATTATATGCAACTTTCCTTCTGCTAATGCACAGCATATCCCCTTCAGGGAGACAATCTGATATTTTTAGCAATTTGTGATCTGATTGATTTGGTCACTATCACTCTTCTTCTGAAATTAAGAGTGTGCTAATCCTATACATAAGTAAAGACTATTTGTCAACATGAGTGACACGTGTGGGATGAGACTTGTGGATCCCAAGTGTGGCTGGTCAGTGATCATTCCACTACAGATTTCGCAGTGCGACATGTGAAGTGACTTCAGCAAAGACGACAAGTACGCTCATTTCTAACTTGCTTGTCTACAGTAATTATTTATTTCCTGTGCTTATTAGCAGTAATAACTAAGTAGAAACTGTGTATATCATTACAGATTTTAAAAGGATTTTAGTATCTTTTAGGATAAAAGCAATCACCTGAACAAAAGAAATCCTTACTTTAAAATAGGCAGATTCTTCTGAAAAGCTGCAGATGAGAAAAGCGCATCTTTTGTGCCTGGCAGACTCATCAGGAAAGGTAGAGGCTGGTGAAGGAGAGGATGTGCTGTTCTTGTAACACAGGGAAACTCAGTGTGCAAATGAATGTCACAGAGCAGGCAGGCGCAGGCAATTTCATAGTGGAGCTCCTGAAATCCTGCTGAAAAAGCCTCGAAGTAGCCGTTCACTTATTCATAGTTAGCCTCACTCCCCTCCAGCAGTTCTGCTAACGTGGCAGGACTGAAAGGCCACTTCTGAGGTGAGGGAAAGGCACCTGGTTGATGTCTCAGCCATTTTAAAGATGAACGTAAAGCTAGTGAAGCCAGTCCTGAAACCCAGTTGCCATTTGAAATCCTGGTAGTGCCTGACTGAGCCTGAAGAAATGGGGCAGGAGCTGGCATAGGCACATCCCTGTAGCTACTGGGGCCAGAGCCCTGGTCTCCCCACGTATGAGCCTGGCCTTCGCTGTATGAGCGCAAAACCAGGCGGGGATAAGCCAGGGGGAGAGGGGAGCTTCTGTGTGGCTTATCCCAGTGAAAACGCAGAGCCTTCTCCAAGAGTATTGCACTCTGCAAACCTCTCAGGAAGGCTGTCTCTCAAGCCTGAGCTTAGCAAACATATGCACATGCAGACACATGCAGACACACCTGTATACACACACACTACTCCCCGAGGCTCGTCTTGCTGCTTGGTATGTGGGAGCGTGGGATAATGTATGGAGAAAGGCAGCAGCAACCAGAAGAGAAAGACAAGCAGGAGCAAACCAAGCTTCCTTGAGTTGCTTCCTCGGTGGCCAGGGCACAGATGTGCTCCGCCTGCTGTCTCGTCCTTTGTTAACTCCGTCTCCCACCTCTCTGAACCTCATTAACGGAAAAGAGGGCACTGATTATTACCCTAAGTGATAATCCAATTACTTGGGATAATAAAGTGCCTGTGTCTTTATACAACAGAGTTCAAAGCAACCACAGTTGGTTGGAAAAGGAGTGAAAAAAATCACAAAAACACCCCCAAAACTTTTTCCCTCCCCTGACCCATGGATTCAGTTTCTAGCCAGCCCTAACCGCTGGTCACAGCACCCTTCTGGGACAGCCTCCTCCGTAACCCATTCCCTCTCCCAGCGCAGACCCCTGACATTCCCGACTGACACCGGAAGGGGCCCAGGGAAGGAAAACAATGGCGAGGGGTACAGCACATAGGCTTGGGGGACAGGGCAGCTGAAGCGATCCTGGGGTTACTGTCGATGTGAGCCTCTTACCACGTGCTCGTTCCTGCGGTGTTTTGCCTCCAGCGACTGCAGACCCCCTCAAAGTGCCCGAAGCTGATATCACTGGGTACAGAATTTAAATGCTATAAATGTAATTTCTTGCCCAACATGTACAAAAATAATTTCAATTCAGAATGATGAGGGAACTTCTCACATGGCTAATGTCACTGCCCGTATGCCCAGGCTTTGAAGGTGCCCCTGGGAAAACCCTTATGTCTTTTGGTAAAAACAAGCAGTGATGCACTGCTAAATAAGACTCCGTTTCAGCTGCTGATGTTCTGGCACCAAACCAGAACATCAAACCAGTTTCTGTTTTACAGAAACAATTACTTTGCGTGTCTCTGGAAAGGAAGTCCTACGAGGATGAGATAAAAAGCAAAGCAAGTTGATTTATCCATGCCAAAACAACTTTGCAGAGACATTGCTGTGATGCAGCAGTGCCAAAAAAGTCTGTATAAAGTCCCGGGCTTTCCCGATTGAAGGAATCCAGTTCCTAAGAAAGATGAGCGGTGCTTATTTATTTTGCTTTTTGCTTTCTCCTGAGGAAGGAAGATTGTGAGGAGGGTGTGATTTTGGTGGAAGCTGAGGTTGCAGGAGTAATGGGAGGGCACAAAGGGTTCATTGTTGGGCCAGCAATCTGTCACGGGGAGGGCTGTCAGAGGAGTCTCCAAGGGGCCGGCAATGAAACGCCGCCACTACGTCGCAGGAGACTTTACCTCACCTTGGGCTGCCCAGCCCTGCTCCCCGTGTGGGACCACCCGCCAGCAGCGGTGGGGCGGGCTGACCCGCCGCCCTAAATCACTGGCAGAGGTAGAGCGGCACGCAGGGCGAGAGGGCCTGCGGGTCGGGCGGGGAGAGAGCCGAGATTTATAACTATACAGTATTTCTCTCTTTTGAAAATTAAATGGCATGTTAGAGAAAATAAAAGAGGGTTGACGGGAGGGGGTGAGCCCGTGCACAACCAGGTCAGCCTTTGGGGCTGAGTGGACGAATGGTTTAAGTACAGCAATTAAGTTATTGTGGTGGAGGGAGAGAGCTGCACCATGAAGGGCACGCTCGGTTTTTGCAGGTCTCTGGTGGAGCTCCTGTCCCGAAGCCGGGAGCAGCGTGCCGGGGCTATCAGTGACCCTCCTGTCCCCCAGATGCCTGCAGCGCAGCGCGGGCAGGGATGGCAGCCTGCACCCACCGATGCTCCGGCCCTCAGAGCGGCTTCGCTGGGCTCAGCTGCCAGCTGCCTGCGGGGACACCAGCCCTTGGGCTTCGCCGGTGAAAGAGGCTGAATTGGTGAAGAAGCAGGTTTTGTGTTTGCAAAGACAATGAAAGCTTCGAGTTTTTCATCAATACCTGTGCAACCGGCATTTTGGTGGCTTGTGAGGAAGCATTTGGTAGTGATTTACTTTGGTAAAACACATTTGTCCCCTGGGACAGGAAACGAAGTGCCAGGCAAGAAGACCCTGCTGCACCTTGGAGCCTGTCTGAACGTCCCAGGCCACCGACAACTGGTGTAAAGCAGCACGGCTTGGCGGAGGGCAATCCTGCAATGGCCAATTTACATCAGCTGAGGATCCAGGCTTTTGTATCATTAAAGACATAGTAGAAAAAATCTGTTGTGAATGAAGGAAGCTCTGGCTAAAAAGTCCCAACAAGTTAGCTCTTTATTCTTTATCAGTGAAGTCTGCACACAATGAAAACATGGACAAGGGAAATTTGCACAGCATTTAACTTAGGTCAAAAAAACAAGTAATTTGTTAAGTGGCAAGGGCACCAACGCGTGCCATGTCACGCTGGATTTTCTTTAAAAATAAAAAAAATAACAAAGTTAAACTTTCAGTCAACCTGAAAATATTTGCTTTTTATGGGGGCAGTGCGGAACGAATGGGACAGCAAATCTTTCTTCGGTTGCTCGTTTACAGAGACTGAAAAGCTCTATAGAGACAGTGGGAAAAGAAGGAAAAAAGGAGGGGTTGCAGCGAGGGAGGGAGGAGGAAAGAAAGAAAGAAAAAGAAAGAAAGAAGAAAGAAAGACAGAAAGAAGGAAAGACGGAAAGAAGGAAAGAAAGAAAGAAAAAGAAAGAAAGAAAGAAAGAAAAAATAAAAGAATGAAAGGAAAAGAAAGAGAAAAAGAGAGGGAAGGGAAGGGAAGGGAAGGGAAGGGAAGGGAAGGGAAGGGAAGGGAAGGGAAGGGAAGGGAAGGGAAGGGAAGGGAAGGGAAGGGAAGGGAAGGGAAGGGAAGGGAAGGGAAGGGAAGGGAAGGGAAGGGAAGGGAAGGGAAGGGAAGGGAAGGGAAGGGAAGGGAAGGGAAGGGTGGAGACGAGGGTGAGTGGAAAGGAGGGAAGGAGGGACAGAGGAAGGAAAAAAATGCATAGGAGCTCTGAGGTTCTTTGCTAATACAATATTATCAAAGACAGTTAAAAAATATACCAAGCTGAGAAAGCAAGCTCCTTGGACTACCTGTTGCATTTCTCACTGATGACTGGACAGGGATCTCTTGCAGAAACAGACACTGCAGGATCAGGAACTCATATGGAAGAAGAAACGTGAAATCTCCCCAGGAAGGAAAGCAGGAACTGTCTAGAGGGAAGAGGGAAACCCTGATGCCCATGCTGTAGCATGAAAACTTACAGGTATAAATTCCAATTAAATGCTGGGCATTCATTCTCTCTAATTTTTCCAGTTTAGCTGATTTGCTCAAGTTTGGAAAATATTACAAATGAACGACTTGTGAATTCTCAGAGGAGTTGATGACTGGTCGTTGGAAATGCGTTGTTTTACTGAACTCACCTAAACTCATGTAAAAAGGGGAACCATCAAAATATATATTCTCATGTTTTGCTATTATTTTTCCCCCCTTCTGGTACTATTCCACAGAAATGAAAGTTTTCCCTTCCCCTTTCAAATATGCATTCCCTGATCCTTGTCATTAATAATCTTGTTTCTGTGCTTACTTTGGATTTCTTCTCCAGTTTCTCAGAATATTTTCATCCCGTCCCCCTTATTGACAACAGACCCTTGTTCACCCAGCAGACATATCTATTTATTTACATTTTTAATTTCATTCTTCCCTTCCCTTTCTGAATGCAAGTTCAGAAATCCAGACAGCTCTTACTACCTACCTATGAGAACGTGAAAGCCCATTTAATCTGCACTTGCTGGCCAGAATCGCTGTATTTTAAGCTAGCAAGGGTATAATCTCTATAGCTATGTCTAGTTCCACCTCTATTTCCATCTATCTCTATCTCTATCTCTATATTTAATATACATATGCACATTCCCAGTGCTTTTGAAATGTCTTTCATCCTATGAATTGCTGCCCAAAATGATGAAGTAAAACAACGCTGTGGTATAACCTTGCACTGCCTTTTGCTCACACTCTGACACACACACACAGGAGCACGCACACACACACACAGAGACACAGCCGCGTGGGGAAAGCAGGAATGCGGGCGAGTTTTGACCTCCAGTGTCCGCACAATGAGCCACGGACGATGCAGAAGGTTGGCTGCTTCTATACAGACCTGCTTTTGTGCTCTTGTCCAGGGCTTGATCCTTGGAGCCCTGTGTGCTCAGTAGACGCCAGAGAGATAGATGTGATCTGTTAGCCTCATCCAGCGCCGGCAGCTGAGCCATTTTCACACAGGCAGGCAGGTATGGCAAAGCCTGGGTAACAGATGAGAACCCATGGGGAGCTCTTGACTATGGAGAATGAAAAATCAAAAGAAACCATATTGGACACAGATACAAAAGGAGTCCCCTGTTCCTTTTCTATCCCCCCTTGTTTCTTTTCTCCTCTTCCTTACCAGGCTGTAATGAATGTGGAAAACTGCTTCCCCCCTCAAAGTATTTGAGGACATATAGATTCCAGATGCTATTCTATGCAAATACTTCCACCCTTCCCTGCCCAGCAGCATCCTAAGTTAACCCTTCTGCCTAGCTGTGTGCTGCCCGTCGCTTTCCACGCTGTGGTAGGAAAGAAAAAAAAACCTTTAAAAAAACCCCTTAATCATTATTCTCAAAGGACGGATTTACACCCTACATAGTACATTTGGGCTCAGCACAGCTGCAGGCACAAAGCAGCAGTTAACACATTTCTGGCATTGAAGTTAGTTTGACGTTTTAATCATGTAACATCATGAAAAAAAGAGAGGTTAATTCCTAATAGTGTTAACACCCTGAGCTCTCTCTTGAAATCACTGTTTGTAGCATGTCCAGAGTCAGACATTTGTCCCAGTGAAAACAGTCTGTAGAAGACTTTTAGCATAAATGCATGTAATTTCAAAGGAATTAAAGGAGCATACATAAAGCACAGGAAACTTAAAGGTCTGTTCCTCGGACAGCTGTGAGTCTTTTGTCTCCCACTGGCAGTTTTGTGAGCCTTGCTTCACACCAGCCATAACCCCAAATGTTTTTGCTTGGTAGTTAATACAGGAATGATTGCCTTACTCCTAGTGACTGCCACTTACGTATGAGCCTTCTGAAAGCCTTTTCCATATCTAAAAAGAAAAGAGAGATGCGGAGAGCAACAGGAATAGCTAATCTAACTGAAATAACTTTTCTTTCCAAAGAAAAAGAAATGCCTCTCCTGAGATTTTATCTCCTGAGACTCTTCTGCCTCCTAAAATTGCTTTCATGGGCTTCCTATTTATAATCCCTTAGCTCATGAGCATGTCTATCTGGATGCACATACCCCAGGATCACCCTAACAAGAGCAGCAGTGCAGCTTTAGGGTTTTGATCAGTATGAACTACAATTTGATTTAATCCCTCCCTGAACTCAAAAATAGATCACTTAGTTTTGTTGTGACAGATTGATGGTAAGATTTGAGAGAGTACTGTAAGAGAAGGAGGTCTCAGGTGTGAGCACAGAAGGCTCAAACATTCAGACATTTATTGATAGACAGATATCTTCTCCTCCACCAAATAAATACACTTTTTGCACAGCTCTCACACACTGTGATTCCCAGCAACAGCCCTCTCTGCATCTGGTCGTGTGGGAATGACATACTTATGAGGCTGTTTCATTAGTATTTCATTAGGCTTTCCAGGGTTTCCTTAAGTTGTAAAGTATATTCTGCTCCATGAAATATGTTTTCTGTAATTTGCATTTGAGGTCCAGCATCAAGATGACACGGACTCTCTGTATTGACTTGCACTAGGCGTCAAGAACACACAATACTTCTTTACGAACCCTACTTTGATCATACAATGCAAAAGCATCTTAAAAGTTGGGGGTTCTTAGCACTTTGGTTGTAACCTTTTTTTTACAATCTTCCTAAAAGAAACCACAGAATGAAGAAAATGTGTTAAGCAATCGAATGAGTTGTGTGTTGAAATAGTTTCCCCTGTTTCCTAAGTGACTGGTGGAAGGGGTCTAAGGACGCTCATCAGATTTTCCAAACAAGTTTGCTCCTTCCTGTTTCAAGCAATTAGCTGAATGGCAGTGAAGACCATATTTCTGTTTATTTACATATTTAATCTTGCATGGATAAAGTCAGATTTTTAATCTATTGCAACTCTCAAGTTCCTTAAAGTGGAGGTCTGGTATTTACTTACCTCACATAGATGGTGTGATGCTAGATTAAGAACTTTATATGACTGTGAGAGGTAGTAACCATTTTATTTATTCTCAGTCATGCTGGTTTTCTTTAAGAAGCAACTGATAGGAATCCCCTGAAGGATGGCAAACTTGAAGATGAACCCGAAGCAGTGAAAATTAACTGAAGAGATTAAAAAACCCCCACAGTTTGGCTACATGTCTATGTGTAACAACTTCCAGTCTGTGCTGGATTTACTCCAAACCCAGAATTTCACTGATTTTGCTGATTTGCAACTTCTGCTAACCTGATGTCTGCCTTAGAACCCATGGGAGTCCTGTCTTTCTGTTGACTCCAGCAAAACATTCTGATAAAAAGTAATCTCCTTTCCCTGAGACACCCATTCTCTCTGATCTTTATTTCTGTGGTGACTTACCAGGCTCCAGTCTTGCTGGTCTTCCTGATGCAAACCGACAAATAGAAGCATAAAAGCAGCAGAAGCATCGCAATGCTACCCAAAAGCCTCTTCTCAGCCACAGACCTGTGCCAGTCTTGCTCCACTGGGCATGAAAAGGGCAATAGAAACAGACTGTGAAGACCGGTGGTAGTATTCTTTGTGACTTGAATTTGGTTGTGAGCTATGAAAAAGGTCTTCCATAATTCCTCAAGAAACAACCTTCTCCACACTTAATGAAAGCAGAACAGAACCCACCCCATCACAGGTGCAACTGGACAAAAACATTAGAGGTAAATAGTCACTTTTAGCTAGAAGATGGGGAAGGGTCACCTCATCTGTTTCTCTCCTCCATACAAATCCTTCTTGTTTTACATCTGTGCTCTAAAAAAACATGCATTGGGGGTGGGGTAGGTTGTTGTACGTGTGACTTTGTCTCTGTAAGTGCTTGTATGTGCCAGAGTTTGCTGGCATTTAAATTTCCTCCAGGAACTGTGTTTCTCTCAACATAGAGGAAGTGTTTCTCTGTGTATCGAGTACCTTTTTCTTATCTCCACTTTGAATCCTTCAGTGAGAGCTTATTGTGCTCCTCCGTAATCTCAGTGCCTGCCTTGTTCAGGTTTCTGTATCTCAAAACAGCCTCCATATGCTCTCCGTACCTCCATTTGGTGTCCAGACTCCCTGCCGTGGCATATCTGTGTCCTTCCAGGCTGCAACTCCTTTCTCTTTGGAGACACTCTCCTGCCTTCTTTCTGATCTGGATTTGGGATTTAGTTTATGATGCTTCTCAAACTTCTGGAAATAGCCTAAACTCAGAAGTGGTTCAGCCCTTACTGACTGCCTTGATTACCCAAACTGGTAGGAAAGCTGTCTTTCCAACAAACTTCACTGCTGAAGTTATCACAGCAAGGTCTTCCCTGGATGTGCTGTTTTCTAGTGACAAAGATGAGAAATCTCAGAGACTGGGAGCTTGGTAGAAGTAACGGAGGCAGCTCATCATTAAAAAAAATGTTGCTCACCAGACTCAGCTGATAAATGAGGGACCCCCAAATACTGTAGCATGTGCACTCGGTGTTCTAGGTGTTGCTGCTACGGTGACTCTTTCCTGAAGATGGGTGGGTCAATTGGCAACGTGGAACTTAAGCAAGACATATGAAGAACATTGAAAACGGTCACTAATCCAAAAGCCATAGAACAGCAGATGTTAGACCTAGGAAATGGCTGATGTAATCGGTCTTATATCTGCATCTGGTAAACTGGTGGAAACGATGTGGAGGATTTTGACATTTGTAAAGGTGGATTCATGCTTATGAAAATTTTTATATTGTCTTTGGAAATAGATGTGGAACTCCATGGAATGAAATGGAGCTTCACAGCTTTCCCAAAGTGCAAGAACTAGAGGTCTCCAGCCTGGGAGTGGCCCAGTGCACAGATATTCAGTGTGCCTAAGAGGCAGTGTGTTCCACTGAAATGAGATCCACTGACCATAAATACAAAGTAGTATGTATGAGAAGCTTTATTGGAAATCTAACTGCTAATGGAAGAAGCTTGTTGAAACCTTCTACTTCTCAGAATCTTGTGGTTTTTATGAGGTGGCAATTCACAGATACAAAACCAGTCCAGCACATATCATCATCTGAATGTGTCAATATCATAAAAAATAATGGAGAGCTCCTTGATCTAATATAGTCAGACTTTCCATATGGCCTGGCATAAAATGTTATGAAAGAATCTGAGAATTAGGAATGAAAAATATTGCTGAGAGACAGGAAACAAAGAATAAATGGCATTTTGTCATTGTGACACAAGCTAATGATGGTCTCTACCGAGGTTACATGCATTATGTTTCATGTTGTAAAGCTAGTTGGAGAAATACTGGTGCTGGGACTAAATAGTTCCCCACAAACGAAAATGTCTCACAAAATCTGATCAATTCAATTTGGAAAATATCTGGAGAAAGAAAAGTTCTGCCATTGTTCCATTTGAATGATTGGGAAATAAAATATCCATCTTGCATTTGAATAGATTTGTTTTCAAAAAAAAAAAGAATTTGTCTTCAAATGCTATGTTGTGCCATTTTATGACTTATAATTAGAAAAAAAAATCTGAATTTGAAACTTGATCACGTTTGTGTAGATGAAGTATTTTAGGTAAACCAAATGATTCTTCTTCTATAATTTTCCTTTATAGATAATTTCAAACTAAAGACCCATGCAAGAAACACATAGCACGTTGGCAAAAGAACTGTGGTGCCAAGAATTGAAAAGTTTATTAAAGGAAAAAATATTATACATATTAGAGGAAAAATATCAATGTGCAACTGCAGTCAAAGAAACAATATTAAGGTACAATGAAAAATTGACAGGAATAGTATCAAGACCAGTGCTGGGACCTGTTTTTATAACAAAACAAATGTCAAGGAGATAAAAAAGTCTGGGATTGCCTGTTTTAGAAAGACAATTGATAAAGGAAAAGGAGAAGTAGGAAATTCCAACCACGACCAATAATAGACTAGATGGAGCTGGTGTGTGATCTGGCATGGTATTTCCAGAGTGGCAAAGGCCAAGCAAGTAGCTCTGGTAAGACCTGCCTTAGAGTGGCAGCATGGCTTTGAACCGTGGCTGGGATTTGAGGATCTGTGTTTTAGAAACCCCTGGTGTTATTTCTGCAAGCTGCTGGGAGAGGGCAGGTCTGCTGGAGGGAGGAACTTGTTTATGAAGAAGTGAGATTGGCTCCCCAAAGAAAAGCATATCAGATAATGGGGGAGGACATTGCTAACTCTTTCAGATGCCGAGCTGGTCGCCCATTCGTCTCGGCTCCTTCGGTCCCTGAAGCACCATCACAGGACAGTTCTGCTTGCCAGTGCTGCCATGCTAATGGCTTTGATGAGTGCTAAGTACACTCCAAAACAAAAAGCAGCACTGGTAGATGTAAAACAGGAGATTGATTACTGACATATTTTACTATTGACAGCTCACTTCTTTCTCTCCCTTTCCTGTCTATAATTTCTCTGCAGAATAATTTGGATAAGCATTGCTGTATCAACATCTACATATAAAGCAGGGGAAATGTTCTTCTTCATGATGGAGTGGCTAAAAAGAGCTGAAACTTCAGGTTAAATTCATCTGCTGGGCAAATTCCCTTTTTAAACCTGCAAAATAGCAGCGACAAAAAGTTCTTGGAACTCATCAGCACAGGGGGCAGTTTAATTACAGACTTGGGAGTAAGAAAATAATTAAAATGTTCCATTTAGGAAGCATTAGCTCTCCCTTTGGGGTTCACAGAAGTGTTTGAAGTGTTTAGGAAGGGTTCTGATTTAACGCCCAAACAGTGAGGGGTTCGTTTGTCAGTGTTGCACTGTCACATAGAGGGTCGCTTCCTTCAGTGATAGCCCAAGCTGTCCATGCAAAGTGCATTCAGAGCTCGATATAAGCTCTGTGTAAGATTAATAAGATTTTCCTGATTTTCCATATTTTATCTGTATTTCAGAGCAAGTTGGCTTGCCCCACCAGTTAGGGAAGGGAAAAAGCAATCGCAGGCGATTGTTGTTCCTAGCTCTGCAGAGCACACATGGAAAATCATGTCCTGAGCGGTGCAACTCATGTCCTGCATGGTCTCATCTATGGGCCGGGCAAGGTAATTTAATTTCACTCAGACCCCAGACATTGCTGTTATTATTTATGGCATTTTGATCTGTGCTTCCCCACCAGTCTATCAGCATTAAAGAAATGGTTTCTCATCATTATGGTGCCTCATGACAAGAAGGATGGTGCTGAAGTGACTGACATCACCTCTCCTTGCTCTGTAACATATGAGGTCATTTGCCCATCATATTCATTCTCCTGGAAAAAAAAAATAAAAACAGCAGTTCCCATTCCAGCCTATTTTGGGAGTCTTTCCTTACCCAGGTTGCATTCTGGGCATGAACTGGATAAACTCAATCAATGCAAAAAAGGCTCACTGATGTCAAATAGATGGTTCCTAGTCCCAGATGTGTCATGCTCAGTTAGTGAATAACAGAGTGTCAAATAAAGCAATAAATCTTCTTACTTGCTGACTGCTGTGCAGGGCTGCCATGCGAAGACACTCACATGCTCACTAATTCTGTGTGATGAGTGAGGCTGGCTGCATCCCCATCATTTCCAGAGGCCAGCAGAGAGGTGCAAACATACTGAGTTGGGACAAGTGCTGGATCACTGTCCCTTTCTCCACACCTTGAGGCCATTATTGGAAATTTGACAGCAATATGCCATGGAAACACTGTCAATTTTAAGCTTGATTTCAGCGAGGCTGTTCGTGGTGCAAGGTGGTGCCTAGAGCAGGAAGAAATGGTGCAGATGGGCTGTGTGTTTGCTAAATAATTGACGTTGTTCTCACTTCTTAGCAAATATTCATGCTGGGGGACACTCTGGCGTGCTCTGGGCAGAGGGTACCAATGGATAGGGCTCAGGGAGGAACTCCAGCATGGACCGCACTGAGTCCTTCACCCATGTTCTGGATGAACCATACTGAAAGAAAAATGAATGCAGTATTTGGGGCCAACCAATCTTTGAGGTCTGTGTTCAACCCCGGGATGAGAAAGCTGAGGCAGCCTAACGAGATGATGGGTATTGACAAACCTGTGGCTGAAGGCACTGATTCACTCCAGACAAAAAGCTGACAGAAAGGTCTCTGGGCAAAAGCATGAGAGCAAGGAGTCTTAAATACCTTCAGGACATTTCAGTGGGAAGGCAAAAGCAAGGGATCAAACCTCAACAAGTTGTTGCACAGCCCCTGAGTCTTAAAATATTTGTTATTGCTGCCATGTGGTGATGATCTCCAGTTGATAGTGGCCTGCCTGTAAAATTCTGTTATCCAAACTCCTAAATTGTGTTAGGACTGTGAATGGAGAGACTTCAAAGAAACCTTCTTACATCATGCAAGGACACTGGGTGTCATAGCTGGAACCCATTAAAAAATTAGCCCTTAACCCTTTCTAGTAATATGTAATCAGGTGTTCATGTCGATAAGCCAGTATGAGGCATCATCAAGAAGCAAAACCTGAGTATTAACAATTTCCATTTATGCTTCAGCCCCTTGTGGCAGTGGGGTTTGCCTGTGTCCATGCCTCTGTGTGGTAGCTGACTCCGTGTCTTTCAGTGAGGGATGTCTGACTTGCCTCACATTACACTTTGCTCCCCTGTTCAGTTTGGGTGAATTATGCTGCACACTTGCCATCTCCCTTTTTTTTTTTTCTGTCCATGCACCTTTAGGTGTACTTGAGAAAAGAAGCAATGCTGGAGGCAGAGAAGAAATGTAGTTTTTAAGTTTACTTGAGTTGTCAACAGCTAATGTCTCTGGAGACCCAGAATTACCACTGGCATGAAGTGTCAGCACTTGGAAATGAATGTTGTCGTTTAACAGGGAATAAGCAGGCTGCCCAGGACCACTGTTGGAGTGCCTAAGGATTTTGCTTTGAAATAGTTACTGTAGCCTCCATTCAGAAAAGCACTTGAGTCCATGCTTCATTTTAAAGTTTTATTTTAAAAATTGCTCCAACAGGACTTCAGTGCATGCACCTAAACCAGAGCAGAAGAGGAAACCTCACTGCCAGGAAGGACTGTGGACAACTGCACTCTTTGGCCAACACCAGCGGCAATGGAGAGCTTGGGCAGCCTGCCAGTCCTTTGTGATGTGTCTGGTAGATTGTGGGTGGGTTTCTGCTGTTAATGATGGCAGAAGGAGAAGAGAGGCAACAAGACAACACTGCAAGACTTAGGTTTATCCCTTGGAAGTGTTTGCAACTTGGCTATTTTTCTGGGAAGTGGGTTTGGATTTGGGGTTCACTTCTTTCTGTTTCAGGACAGTTACAGCTGGTGAATGTGTTCTGGACAAAGCAAGGTGACTTCCTTCAACTGTCTTACCTCTACCTTAATTTTTCTCTAAGATTAGTCTCACTGTAAACAGTTCTTCAAGTCTCTGGTGTGCTATACAGGTAGGAGTCCCACTTCTATGAGGAGAGCAAGTGCATCATTGCTATTACAGCCCTGATTCAAACATGAAGGTGCATAAGCACAGCTTTTGTTTAAGCATGTCACTAAGTCCATTGCCTCCAGAAAGTTAGGTGTGTGCAGAATCGGGATCTCTGCCCATAAAAGTGAAAGGGATAGCCAAAGGGGACTGGGAGCATGGTCAGGGGGCAAAGCAGAAACGGAAATCTCAGTCTCTCTTTCCTGAACCACAGGCCAAAACACTCTGACTCCTTTCTGAGATATTTTGTTTCCTGTCTATCACTTAACATGGAAAATTTGATACTATTTCACCTTACTGAAAATAAAGGGTATGTTTTGTAAATTCTATAACAAATCCTTTTCTTTCCTCCTCTAACTCAAATATTCAGTCACTTTAAAGGAGGTAAAGGGGGAAAAATAGAGGGAAAAATGAGGAAGTGCAGCAAAGGCTTTGATTTGTCTGTGGCATAAAACTGGATTATAATGTCATTTGCTAACTGACAGATCATTTAGTGTCCTGGAAGAGTCTGTTTTCACACCGCTGAAGCTCTCACAGGGGAATTCTGTGTGGGCTCCTTATTGTCAGAGCTATTTTTCACCCAATTTGTTTCCAAATGATGTCTAACCTGAGGTCTTCCCACTGAGAGGGCTTTAAGCAATGATTAATGAGAAGTGTTTTGCCAGACCCACCTGGGGAATGGCCCATCTGCGAACTCAGGTAAGATGGAGCTGCCTACAAGGCATTGGCTTGTGAATGGCAGGCAGCTTCCCATTGCTTGAGGCATAGCTCACAGCAAAGGCAAGGTGTTCACTGTTTGCGTCTCAGTGATTCATAAAAGGACTGGAGATAAATGTCACTCACTCTATCATTAACGTCTAGTTTGAAGAAACAATCTCCCTCTCCGGGGACTGATCCCCTTCCTGTTCCATATTCAATTATATTATGCATTCAGCATATGTACAGCACCTACGTGGGATATATTTGAAGAGGCCTAAGATCGCCAGCTGTGCTAAGTCTATTTAAAGGTGGCAAGTTAAAGCGGGCACGTTTTCACATGTCCACCTGGCTCTCAAATACTTTCTTGTTTGAGCTACGAGCTCTCGTCCCTTCCTTCCAGTGGTGCCTCTGCTTGCAGCTACACATTCACCCCTACCTGTATCAGCTGCATGGTAAAGCAAGTGGGAAAACTGTGATTTTTAGTCTATATTCATTTCAACAATTGGACAGGTTTGTTCTGCCAGAAAATCCAATTATCCCTGACCTCCAAAATGGAGATCTTTTCGAACTTGACCCTCTTAGTTGTGTGTAGGCAGGACAACCTTATCTTTTACTTTCCTGAGAGACTTCTCATGCGCATAACATTGCTAATAGTAAACGTGAATTTCTTGGTAGCTGCCTAAAATGATCATTAAAATGCCCACATAAAAGTTAAGAAGCCCTGAAAATTTGGTTTCTCTCTGTATTTATGAGGCTGAAATCTGAGCATATTTCTTACAGAATAATTTCCCTCGCCTGATTTATGTGGAAGCTCCAGGCTCAGTCATCATCTGGAAATACATTCCTATACAGTCTGTGTCATTTAAATGCAGCATCCTACTGTCCCGTCTGTCAAGACCAAAACATAATGGGTCCAACTGTCTATGAATAAAACAGATTGTTTGTAGGGAATATTTATTGCCGATAAAGAGCAAGAGTTTATATTGGCAAAAGCCGTCCTTCTTGTAAATAGCTAGAGGCTCCCGACATCCCCTGACTTTCAACAGCGTTTATTCTGTTGTGGATCCAAAACATTTCTCATTCACGGCTTGGCAAGACGAGTTTGACAATGGTTTTCTAACCAACTGTTGTGACACCGGCGGTGCATTTTGCCTGAAATTTCACCTGCAAAGCCATCTCCCACTTTCTTTAACTACTTCTCTTGCCAGCAACATGTTTACCATGATTTAGATGTCTATTATACGCATGAACGACTTGTCTACTTAATTTCATCAAAAAAATGAACCCTCATAAGTGGCACAGATGCTGGTATGATGGTAATCAAATTAGTTTTTGGACAGGTTTATGGCCACTTGCTGTCAGTTAAGCTCTCTTTGGCTATCTTCACTCCTAATACAGTTTTGATGGTGATTAATGGCTCCATTAATACACTGTTTGTGCTGTGATAGACACCACATTATGGTCTTGTTTGCTGACCACAGCTGATCATGTATTTTTGTAAACTCAGTTCTGAAGAAAATATTAGTCATATTTAACATGTCATCATTACATATTGCCATGCAGAAGTCACACGGAGAGACCTTGCTCTTATACCCTCCTCACCACGGACGAGCTTCTGTGCTGCTAAGAGAGGCAGAAGCCCCATGAAGAATGTGCTTGCACTAAATGTTCATCAAGTTTCCTCATGCTGGGAACATGCCAAGGATCTCGCCACAATGAGTTTTCCTGGCTAGGCTGCCAGGCTACTCGTCCTCCTTTTCTCTCTCACATCCTTCCAACTTAATTTCTTTGTCTTGAGATCCAGGAAAATGGGTAGGGTTTTTTGGTTTTTTTGGTTGTTTGGGTTTTTTTCCCCTTTTCTAGACATCTCTCTGCTCATTTTAACATCCTCCTCTCAATTCTTTCCCTTTCACAGGCTTTTCTGAGCTGTCCACAATCAACAAGTGAGTCTAGTCAAACCATTTCTAACTCATTTTCATCCATTGTCACTCTACAACTAACTCTATAGAAACAGGGTAGAAATTGATATTTGGAGGATATAACGTAATAAGTTGTTGGTCACATTAGCGATGGACAAATTACAGCTGGAAGGAGACCATGGGAGGTAAAAAGTGCCACTGAATTTCCCACAATGCATGCTGGGACTCAGTGCAAGAGCAATGTCTGGGTCAACTTCTGATATTAAAAAAGCTGTAGCTATTTTTTAACCTAAGAGTCATTGTGAAGCAGACTTTATTTGGGAACAGTGCTGGAGACCCTGGCATTTTGCCATCCACCCTCATCTTCCTGCATACCCACAGAAGCACACATGTATATTCTCAAACTATTTGCTTGCAAATGAAATAGCGCAGGGCACTGGAACAAGCCCGCAAGTTCCTTTTTATTAGTCAGTGAGGAACAGGAAGAAAATGATGACCCGGGAAAGAGGCAAATGGACATATTAGAGATATTTGCACTGATTTTTTAAAGTAGTTGAAGAAATATGGGGGCTTTGTTTTGTTTTCCTCCAGTAATTAAGCCTAGTTTCTTTCTAGCCATATTTGATTTTTATGTTCATCTGTGCACTCACCTAAACCCCACCCACTTGCTCCTCTGCAAATATTTATTATGCAAATGGTTTGTTTTGAATTGGGTGATCTGAGCAGATGCCCATTTCTGCATAACCGTTCTTTAGGAAAATTGCAGACTAGGTGGGTAACATATTATTGAACTAGTTAAATAGTTATGATTGGTGTTGAATTGCTATAAATGCTCCTTGTAGAGTTTTGGTTTCCAGCAGCGATGTTTAGTCTTTTTCCGCCTACAGTTACCTCTAACTGCATCCCCCTGTCAGGCCAGCACGTGCGATTCTCCAGCCCTTTCTCTGGAAGCAATGGCTCTCTCCACTTTCTTTAAATCCAATAAATTTTCCGTAATATCCCTTCACATAGGCAACCAGGGTCCCACTGGCCACTAAAATTGCTTTGAACTTTTATTGACTTTATCTTCTGATAATGAAAATCTTTATTAAAAACTGTTACAAAATTTTCCTCCTTCTACAAATTCCGAATCCTGTCTGGCACACCTTAAAACAAATGCTTCATTTCCTCATGTCCTTCTGGACTTCTGATGAGTCCAGGAGAAAAAAAAATGAACAATTTGAGGACATCTATGGTTGGAAGAGTCAGAATCGAGGGGTGAGAGGGCACAGCTTCCACAGTGCAGCCATCTGGATGGGGCACAGCAAAGGCTCAAGATAAGACAGTCAAGAAGGGAGAAATACTAAAGTCCTGTAGAGATGACTCATTTCATCTCTTCATCTTAAAGGTAACCTAAGAGCGAATTGAATGAGGGCAGATCATTTGCATACATTCACACAGATGAGCATATACTCAAATATGCATACACATGCATACACACACACGTGCTTGTGCACATACATGTTTACATATAAACATATACAGTTTCTACTAAACAAACGGGCTTCCTTGGCCATTCTGTCACCTGATTCCCTCTTCCCTTATTCAGGACGTTTTTGCTAAGGCAGTCACGTACTTCCTTTTTTTTCCTAAACACTACATAAAATCACACCTCCAGAAAATATCCTCCAGTTTGTCTGATACAGCACTGTTATGAATCAGGTGAAATAACCAGAAGCCAAAGTTATTTCACAGGCTGTCCTTCATTATCCTGCTACATTGGTGGCTCTCCCCATTTAGCACCTGCCATGCATACAGGTTACAGACCTATTGTGAGACCTTGGCATTATTTTTTAACTTGTTTATTAGAAAGTGAAAGAGATCTTGTTCTTCCTCACTGCAATGAGGTACTTTCCTTCCCTCGGACCTGTAACAGATACTTTCAGTGTGTTGTAAAATCACTTATTTTGCATAAGAACAAAAATTTTTCAGTCTGTTCGAATCTCAGCTATGAAAATCAAGTGTGGCTTCAGTGTAGTAATACATATTGTTATATTGCTTGAGAGTTAAATCTAAAGAGGCCATATGTGAATTAATATAACAGGAAAAAAGCTTTTGTGACATTTTAATTAAGTGATTGAATAGAACCAACAGTTAACCATTTCTGAAAAATTCCCTTTGGGTTACATCCTGAATATAACAAATAACAGAAACACCTATAGTTCAGAATTCACAGTTTCTGTGTGAATATGTAAGTTAGCTTACCTTACTTTACGTGAATAAGATTTTTCTTCATCACTGTATTTACTTCTTCTCTCCGCTTTTCAGTGGAGAAATTGTATGTGTTACATATACACACATACAATGCAGACATGGATGCACACAGATGTTTACACATATATTTACATGCTTCTACACATAAACTTCTTCATTAAAAAGTCAGTAAACTCATATTTGCTGATGACTTTTGTCACTCCGTATAATAAGATTGGGTGATGGGACAGGATAGTATAATCTATCAGTATAATCTGATACTTAAGAATTTTTTCAATAATTAAAATGTAGGTAAAACTACACATAGATGTACCCATGTTTATGGGTAGATGTACACTTATCTGAAGAAAAAAAATCTGATTGCTTCTTGCCACACACTCATATAATATGAAAATGGAAGAATCTGCGACCCCCATCTACCTTGCATGTCCAAGGTGACAGTATAAGGAACCCCGGCACTGATCTCTTTGCCAAAACCCAGTGAGATGGTTTACATAAAGCAGTTAGGAATATGCCTTACGTCTTCATAGCTTTCTGTTTTACACATACACATGCGCATACACACACAAGATGATAACTTTGTGGAAAGGGTTTTTTTTAGGTTTATGTTAGGAGAAATCAATCAACAAATCACATCAGATCAGAACTGACTGTGGGTGTTTTGAGTCCACAGAGAAAATGCTGGTTCTCTCTGAAGACACCAAAAGCCGGTGGGCTCATTGCATGCGGCTTGCTGGAGCCTGGCATTGCTGGTGGTGTGCACCAGCCGTCCCCTTGCTGGCTTTACTGGTGAGCTTGGCAAAGAAAGACAGCCCACTGCAGGCACCGGAGATGCTCCATCTGAACCCAGCCTGGCCTCTCCACCCGATGCAGCACCCACATCTGTGGTCTCACCGTGGGAGGCTCCCAGATTCATGCAATGGAAGATGCAAAAGAAGCATTAGATGGTTTAGTCTGACCCCTGCCCCCAGGCCCTCATATTTCACCCAGTTATTCTTGTCCTCAACCAAATGACTGTGTCTGAGCCGAGCACAGCTCGTGTTTGGCTATAGCTTGGTCATTACCCAATGTCATGGAGGGCCACTTAAAATTGTAAGAGATTAAAATCTTCTTGTTTAGGATACAGATCAGCAATACCTGGGGAAACGGGCAACACTAGGCATCCAAATTACCACTGGTAGCTTGCACTTCAAAATCAGGCCTTCCCGGGCATGCACAGGGGCCAACAAATACATACAGGGAAAAACTCACAAGCTCTTTGAAGGGTGCATTTCAATACTGAAGGAAAGGGGTATAATAGGTGAGCACGCTATGAACATGTCAACTAACTTTCATTTAAAGACTGGTCAATTTTTCCCACTAAAACAGCTTTTCAATGGAAAACCACTGGTTTTGACTAAACCTTTATGAAAAGTGTTTTCTTTTCCTAGAATATGTCTGTTTTTCAGCAAAACCTTTTACGAGAACACAGAGTAATTTTTTGGCCCAAAGTACTCAGTTTCCCAAAGGAAAAGAAATAGAAATCAATTCTATGAGATTCACTGAATAAATTATTTATACTAAGTTATTTTATTAACATTGGTCTTTCCTCCACTTTGAACTATGGGAACTACATGGAGTCCATTTAAAAGCAGAATAATTCAGTAATCCTTTTGACATCCCATCCAACAGCATTTGCTATTATCCTGCTACACCATTTGGTCACTGCTTTGTAGAATGGCAGAGATAGAAAATATGGTGACATAACCCCCTTTCTGTCCCTTCTCACATGCCAACTCCAGTGTTTGCCAGAAGGTGTTCCAGTATCTTGATATCTTTTTAGCCCCTGAGATGCACTATTGTGCTGTGTTATTTTCTTAATTGTACTCATCTTCATCATTCAGAAAATCCTTCATCGCACTGAAGATTCTAGCCCACGAGGTCAGAGTGAGATCAGCAGGCTTCACGAAATGGCGTGGCTCACAAGACTTCACAAGCGGCAGCGGGGACACATTCAGTCTGTGTGCATTGCACTCTGCTACCACCTGATCCAGAGGAGGGGTGCAGCTTTACTGCTGACTTCAGTGCAGGCTGGAAATAGCACCCCTAGGACGGGGCACCGACTTCGGCTTCTGCTCGAGAACAAGACGTGGCTAGTCCATCACCATGAACGTTATGGAAAAATAGGCCTGCAGCTCTCTTTCCTTGCTTCATTGCTGCACATTCATGGGCAGTGGCAGGTTGTGATTCTTCTCTGCAGCACTAACCAGGTTTTCTTGTTTTGGCAGGAGGGAAAAAACATTATTATAAGTCGTCAGAAGTCAAGAATAACCTCAGAAGAGTTAATGCCCTGTCATATCTACTGGGGGAGGGTGGTGATATTGTGTGTGTGGCCATTTCAAACCATTTTTTCAGATCGCGTCAAAGTAAAATCATTTTCTGTGATGAACCACGTTGTAAATGGATGGGGGCTCGGGGGGAGGTGGGAGAGAGGGGAATCAAATTACATTTGGAAACAAAAGCTTTAACTTCTGGCACCTAGACAATTAGTTTTTGCTTCTTCTGTTGTTGGTCCTCGTGGTTTCATCTGTAATATGTATGGTGATTGTTTGCAGCCTGGCAACAGCGTGAAGTTGCATGGGGGAGGGAAAACTCTAGCCCTTGTTAGCTGGGATCCAAACTTCAAAGGCTTTGGGGACATTGAGCAGACAGGTTTCAGCCGCCGTTAAGGCAGACATGCGAACAAAAGGGCTCCTTCCATTGCTGTGGAGCAGGGGTGACTTTTTGGCCCATTTTTGTTGTTGTTTTAATTTTGTCGGGGGAGGGGGGAGGAAAGCTCCTGGCACCAGGGACGATGCTTTCTGCCCATGACTGCGTGCCCTTCTCCTTTCCGCGTCAGAAGCAGATATGGGCATTTATGGCCCCATAAATCACGGGCTAAGCCATACATGAGCAGCTGGTACATGTGCTAATAACTATAATTATTAATCATGTCGATTTCACACCCTTCAAATTTCCGCGTAGGGCTTTCTGCCGGAGAGGCAGCCCCGGCGCCTTGAGCTGCTTATAGTATGAAAATATGATGAGCTGATGGTCTTTGATGATTGTCCTATGACAGTATTGATCTCCCTACAATTGGGTTTGTGGGGTATCGCTACCCAACAAAAGTGGCTCTCCTCGCCTCCTGGTATATATCATTGTCACACATGCCCCATTGTTATGGAGGAGAGTGAATTACTTTCAGTATTCGTCCCAGTCTTTAGCTACTAGGTCACCATTATTCTAGCCTTATGTCAGTGTGGGGACATTTACTTTGATGTTTTCTTTTGTATCTTTCTTAGGGTGAAAGCATTTGGCTATATAGAGCTGCTCAAAAAAAAAAAAAAAAAGAAGAAAAACAAGTCAGCAGTTCAGGTTGGGGTGCCTGGTGGGAGCCAGGGAAATATTCCTCCTCGTGGGCGCAGGCATCCGACCACCCTGGTCTTCGGTGCTGGCTGCCTTCGCCAACAGAGGACTTCACCCAGCAGCAGCCCGAGCACCGTGTCTGGCCCCAGCTCGGGCCCTGGCTGGCGACTCTTCAGCCACCGAGGGGGAGAGAAACCGAAGCAATCTCCCCCTGGCCTCACTGCTAGCACTTTGCTGTTTAGCAGAAGCGAGATGCGGCAATACAGCAGGAACAGCTTTATAGGTGACATTGCTGGAGGACTGAAAATAGCAGTAACTACAATAACCTCCCTTACAGCAAAATAACCCTCGAGGCCGGTGGGAGCACCTCTCGGGCTCATGTGCATGTTAACGTGACACTGTGGTGGCCAATCGTCTCCCACTGGCCTGAACAAGGGCATGGGACTCTCCCCACTTGTTCCAAAATCTGCACGGCCCCCATCGGGCAGCTTCTAAATTGCTCCTGCTGTCTTTACAGCTGCTCCGTTCCAGTGACCCCCGGAAGGGCCCGGGGATTGTCAGGAGAAATTTCTATTAATCAACCCCAAACAGACTGTTACAATTTCACACTTTTTCTCCCGTCATTTCACACATTTAATGAATTTCGGGGTCTGCTACTTTCAAAAGAGTTACATTCAAGGCCACAAAAATTAATTAATAATAATGTACAAAAATAAAATGCTGAAGAAAACAAACAGCCCCCCCAGCTGACAGCAGCACGACAGGGAGTACCCCTCCCAAAGCGTTACCGAAACAGATCCTGAGAGGGGCTGAAGGGGAATGTGGTGCAATTCAGGCAGGAGATTCCTGCTTCCTCTGGGCCCGATCCTGCCCTGTTTTTATCGAGAGCCATTTTGTGTTTGACATCACTGTGAACTAAATAGGCCAGGAGTCAGTTAGGGACAAATCCCACAAACCTTATTTGCTTCAGGGCTGTCGCCCACTTGCACTTACCCAGGATTGAAAGGCAGCCTGCTATGTCAAAGGGCCGCGTGATCCCACAGCTGGTTACTGTGAGGTCATTTGCTCTTTTCCCTGGGGGCGTAAACACATCATGGTTGCTGGTGAACAGGGGTTCCAGAGACTGGACCACAAGTCTCACCTCCTAGTCCATCACCTTCACTCCATTCAGTGGTGCTTGAGCCCGCTGTAGACTCCAGAAACCTTTGAATGTTACCGAAAGCCTCTTCTCACTCCTGAGCTGACTAAGCCAATTCAGTTTTCCACGAGGCAATAGTCCAGCTTGCTTCCTGATGCTCTTTTATTCGTGCACAGCAGAGCCAGGCTGCCAGAAATGGAGCACAGAGTGGGACTTTGTGCAAACAGCACCCACAAATTGGGCTCCAGGCAATGAGTTGCCTCCATTCTCAGGTGCCTTTGCTAAGGAGGGAGATGGCTGGGGAAGGAGGAAAGCAATGCGAGAGCAGGGTGGGCTTTCACAGGCATGGCTGATTTGCATTTGTTGACCATGAAGTTACAGATGTATTTTCACCTTGAGGCTGAATTTTACAATCCTTATGTTTTGCCTTGGGTGTACTACACAGGCCAATGACCTCCACCTGCAGGTCTCCAAATCTATGTAAAGGTTTACCTTAACAAAGGTTGTTGGAGATGCCAAGGAAGTGAGCTGAGCACTCATCTCTCTGGACTGAGGACAGGAAAAGCACTTTCCCTGACTTTGACATCTCTAGCCATATGAGGCGTTGCTCTTGAGCTCTGCCCATGACAATTTGTACCTCTTCTTTTTCCCTTTTCCCCATGCAAGTCTAATGCAGTGCAGGAAAGAAGCAGCAGAAAGGAATCTTAGCAGTTAACCATAAAAATAGAGTCATCTAGGGTAGAGAGTGGGATAAACCAGTCAAACCTCTGACAAGTAAGATTATAATGCCTCTTATTGGACATCCATTAGCAACCGCAGCCCCCCGACATCACTATCTACGTGCCCACATGGTCCCTCCCCACGGCCTCTGCTTGCTGCTCTCCCTGTGTTACGCAGGCACCACCAGGCAGGCATACGCTACTCACTGCATCCTAGACACTACAAGAGGAACAAGCCCATAGGGCTGGGTGGCCACGCTTAGTGTAGGACATGATATGGACTTGACAGCTAACCAGTGCAACTTGTGCAGTAAAGTCTCAGCACGATGTGCTTGGCAGGTATGAGCAGAGCGAGGTTCTCTGAGCCCATCTGGAACCACTGGATCCACCTCATCAGTGAGACGGCATGCAAGAGTACAGCTCAGGTTGAGGGATGCAGACCAGCAATGAGAAGAAACTCTTCCTGCCCAAGGGGTACTAGGGACTAACAGGATTTTATTTTGTGTCGTGTTGGTTTGGGGGATTTTACACTCATCTGCGAAGCAACTCTTGATCCCAGCCAGTGTTAGGTACCTTAGACTCTACCCAATACCTCAGAATTTCTGCAGGGATGCTACGAATTGGAGACGGGCAGGTAATGGTTTTCCATTGTGGAAATACATGCTTTTTGAGATTTCTCATATTTCTAGCAGGGCACCCCTTCTGACTCTTGCTTGGAAAAAGTGGGCATCCCTCTCGAGCATCCAGCCCTTCACTGAGCAGTGTCCTGTCAGGGGCTGGAGTCGACAGAGGCTTAAATCCCTGCTGTGAGTTGGCCTCTCCCATTGCAGCCAAGTGAACTCACACCTGGATTATTGCCCAATTCATTCCAGCTCCTCTGTGCTTCTGGTAATCTGACAAACGAACTTTCATGGTCACTGTAACCCCTTCATGACAAGTTTGTCATGTGCTAAATCTGTGTTTTCCAATATTAATTCTGAGCTCGCTTTTGTTTTAGCTTAACTCAATGATTTGCCATCTCCTAATTCTTGGCATATTGGCCTAACAATCTCTGTAAGGAATCTTCTCAAATGCAGCAGATTCATCTATAAATCCAATACCTTGCTTTACAAGGAGAAGGACTTCTCTTGGTCATCCATCTATTGTTATCCCTTCATGCCTCTACACAGGTACCCTTTCTTTTTCTCCTCTGCATGATAGCTGTCTCTATCAGAGACTGGGTGGCAATGTCTAAACTAGTAACTATGGTCAGAGTGTGGGCTCAGGCACCATCCCATAGTCACCCCCACTGGGTAGTAGTTAGTACCTGCCTCAGCAAAGCTCTGTTTGGGTCAGGCAGTGCTTTCCTAGGCAATGTCTCCATTTGGAGGATAGTATGAAGCGCAGACTGTCCCTGGAGGGTGCTGTGCACTAGGTCACGCAGGTTTGAGGAGAAGAGAGTTTAGTCATATGGACACGAGCCTCATTGTGCCACTTAAACTTGGAGCCAGAAAACACAGTGATGGTCCATTGTATTTAGTATAGATATCACCTGCAGCCCTCGTATGAGCATTTTCTATGTCTGCTGCATGTAAACAGCCCAGAGCTCAGTTTCAATCTGGGGAGTCATAGCAATTGCCCAGATATTCAATGTCTCAGATAAATTATTCCACCTAGAGTTTACCAGATTAGTCTTGTTCCTCTTGTCTAGTCTATCGTCTTGTTCCTCTTGTCTAGTCTATCTTCTTGTTGCAGATAGAAGGCAGTATGGATACCCCCCAGAGAGCAGTTCACTCCCATCCCGAGATATACCCCAACTAGGCAGAACAAGGGACCCTTTGGCAGTCCCCTGACAGACAAAGAACAAATGGGGCCACAGCGATGAGCTGAGAGCACAACCCACATGTCTGCACAGTTCAAGTTAGCTAAGATCAGCATCTCCCCTTCAGAGCACGTCCTGCTCAGCCTGACAGACACCCTCCTGTCACAAGCCAAGGACACTTTGCTTTCTGCCTTTCTTTGAGTTTCATCATCACATTCAGGCCAGTACCCCCACTCCTGCCCTCCCCAGGCATTCACTTTCATTTCAGAATATCCTAAATATCTTTGTGCTTGCTGATTACTAGTTGTGCCGTAAATGACTCTTTTTAGAAGGATGCTCGGTACCCTTGACTAAATTACTTCTGAAATGTGACGTTGAGGGATGGAAGAGGCTAAGTTTACAATAGCCTGAAGTTAAAATAGTCATCCTAGTCCCTATCCATATAGGCAGTGGAGAAAGCCAGAGCTCTCCGGAGGGCTAGATAATGGTTCTCAGAGTGCCTAAAATGAGACTTAGTACATTTGGGCACTTTTGAACATTTATCCAAGCTACAGTGAATCCCCATTTGCTGAACATAACTTTATTGCCAATGTCTATAGCAAAAATGCCCCATGGTTTAATATGGCAGTTGGTTTCTTGAATAGAAAAGGTGTTTATACATTATTCTTGCATGGATGACAGTATTCCTGGAATATGTTAAAGGTTTGCCTAGTGGTCTTTATCTCATGGTCTGCAGTGGTCTTTATCTTCACGCTCCCACCACCCGGGATTTCTGATGCTGGTCTCTCTGGGCTGCCACGTACAGCAAAGCGGTGATTCAGATTTCTCTGGCAGAAAACTGTGAGTACTGCATTTGCACCAGTGGTCTGCCTGGTGCTCTCCCCTGGCAGCTTCCCTTCCAGGCTGAGTGATTAAAACAAGTTCATCTGCTATACTTCTGCCAAAGGTCCTTGGTGCCGCGTTACAGAGGAGTGGTGTGGCTGTGAGGTGCCAGTGTTTAATATGTGACACAGGTCGGACTAAATTGTTGTATCAGGATTGTTTTTTGTCTTTTTTTTTTTTTTAAAAAAAAAAGCCCTTATCTGAAAATGGAAATCAGTACATACAGTTTTGACCTGTGTATGAGAGGGAAGTTTCTGCATTGTAACTACTTAGTTTGAGGACTTTCAGTTCTTGGCTCTTAGGCCTTTCCTATTCCCACGCTGCTTGTTTGCCTTCTGTCTCTCTCTCCCCTCCATCCTCCTCATTTTTTTCTAATACATGTGGTGATATGAGGAGAAAAAACAAAAGGAGGGAACGATGGAAGAGAAAAAGATGGGGAGAAAAATAAAGATTTTGAAATGTGACCTTTTTCAGGTTTCTGCTCTACGTTTTTAAGAAGTTGAAATCTCCTGACCTTTAGAAACCCACCCACCTTTTTCATTAGCTTTGGCGAGGTAGATCAAGCTGCTTGTGCATGACAAGGGTCACACATTGCATCTCCTCAGTGACTGACGGTTTAGGCTCCTCACTAGCGCTTCTCTGTGCATTACCCCAGCGGTGACAGCCACAGTAGCAATGCTGCTCTGCTCTCACTTCTGCCCCCCTAAATCTGCTTCTTCACTTTCACTGTACAAATAAACAGAGAGAGGAATTCGGCCGCAATCATTCTCTGCTTTCGGAGGCTTTCCACCCTCCCCGAAACAGCCGAGTCGGCTCCGCTTGCCTGGCAGCACGGGTTCAGAAATGCTTGCGAGGGAGCTGACGCTTCCAAGCTGGGGGTGTCATTTTTATTTGCCCGCTGCTTCCGCGGGGTAGGAAACAACAAAACGCCGGGAGAAGGAGCGGGCGGGGTGAATGGGCTTCCCGGAGGCTGGCTGGCCCCAGGGTGCAGTAGGTGTATATAATGCCATTCAAGCGATTCAGGCCAAGAGGGTGCGGCGGACGGGCAAGGCTGCTCCCTTTGAAGATGCTTCTGTCGGGCTGGAAATACAGGAGAAAAGCACAGCTTCTTTCAGCTGTCCCCTTTTGTGTGCTTTCCCATACGAAACTATGTTGCCACCGCTGCTCTGCACTTTGTTATTATGACAGGAAAAAATGAATTTCTAATGAGGTATCTGTGCCAGCTGCAAGCACCTTGTGGATCTCCGTGGCCCAGGAGCTTTGTCAGCCGCTCCTTGCTAAATGCTAACCAGCCTGGGGGAGGACGAGACTGTCAAAGCACAGCCCCCATGAAAAACCCTTTTCTGTACAAATCCAAACAAACGGAAACACTCCAGTTCCCCTAATAAGCTATGCTACGACATGTCCTCATTTCACAGTGATCAACTCCAGGGACAGAAAGGGCTCGGGGAGGCTTTGACAATGTGTAAGGAGCTCTGATTTTTAGAGGCAAGGAATGGTACATTTAAAATTGATTAATACCCTCTGATTCCCAGAAGGCTTTTCATATGCAACGCAGGAAATGTTTTGCTCAGCCCCTAAAATGCAGCTGCATCTCCCAAGGCCCGCGTCAGCTCTCAGGAAAGCCGCAATAACACAACCGCTTCGGAAAAGTCGCGGAGAGAGGGTACCACGTCCACCATCTGCTTCAAGCTGCTGGGCAGGCTGAGGGAGCCCGGGGCTGTTCCCAATGAGGATTTCAGCGGCCGGTTCAGAGGCCGAAGTTCTAAAGGTTGTTCGGATGTTAGCACGGGCTTACCCAAGCAGCACAGAAATGTATTTGCTCTTTCGTGGCTTGGCCCATGCAAATGGCTCCCCCGACGCTGCTCTTCATCATCCTTTTGCCGGTGCAGGACCTGGCAAAAGTGCAGGGCAGTCTTGCCCTCTCCAGCAGGGCTGCGGGCTGAGGGGCTGGTGGGGCAGACCTGCACGTGGGTTTTGCTGGGGATCCTGCACCCCCGTGCCTGCTGGTCGGGCTCTTTCGGTTAGTGAGGTAGTGAGTAATTCACTCCAGGGAGGGGAAACTGAGGGGTTTTGAAGGAGCCCTCGCTATGACTTTGAGCCAGATCTTCAAAAGAAACCTCTGTGTTTCCCTTCTCAGAATGAGCTAAAGAAAACACAAAAGTGGATGATGAGACTCTGCTGAAACACAGCTTTGCTGAGACAACAGCTTTTCTGTCTCTCCTTAGCCAAAGGCACTGTATTTTTGCATGGATTAATCAGCCTTGAGCATTTGCACGGTGAGTATTCACACTGTACCTGGCCTCCTGAGGGCTTCTTTGTGCCGAGAAACTAAGCTCAAAATGCAGCTTCCCTAAGTCATTGAATGGTCTTCAGTATCTCCGCTGTCTTAAACAAGCCTTAGAAATCTTACCAGCTTTGACAGTGACTACTCATATCCTCTCCTTCTGCGCATGGTGATGGACAGAAATAAATGACCGAGTGAGTGAGTGACTGAGGGTAATGTCTCTGCAGGTGGTGGTGACATTGATGGAGAATGATGGATGAGGGTGACAGGGCTCCACCCCACCCACTTGCCCATGTGCATGACAGAAGGTCCTGCAAGCCAGCCCCCGCTCTCTGAACAATGCCTCCAAGTAGGTATTTGGAAGAGTAAAAACAATGGTTTTGGCTCCAGCAGTGATTGTGCTACAAGTTTGGGGCCATTTAATGAGTTGCTAATGTGAAAATAATTTTCTTTTCTGACTTCAGAATGGAAGGAGTAAAGACAGATGGCCCCAAATGCAGGGAAATGCAGCCATAGAATTGGTAATGGCTCTGCCAAGGCTTGAAAGGCAGCTCGTCAGGAAAAGGGGACATTCCTGCCACTGTCAGGAGTTGACAGAAACCCTCTGACTTTTTTCCTTCTCACCTGTCTGGTTGGGACATTCCTGCCAACGTCCACCAGACATCATCGGACTGGGGATTGCTATCACAAAGGCTAAGCTGCCGTTTCAAGTTGAAATGCATCCTGTAGAGGGGAGGGGAAGAGGTTTCTGGCATATGCTGGAGAATGGCAACTGATTGCTAATCCAGATACAGGGGGAAGTATTCCCCCTGATTGATCGTTTGATCTCAAGTGTCAAAAGAAAAAACTACAACTCTTGGGAGACCACAGGAATAGCGTTAACGACTGCAAGGAATGTCTGTGTCTTGCAGGGTTTTTTTGTTTTAGATGCAGATTGAAGTTAAGAAGAGACATTTGGCATTTAAATGGGAACTGTCAGTTCTTCTGTCTCTACCAATTCAGCTTTTCTAAGCTCTCTCACGCATAAAAAAGTTACTAAAAAAAATCCTAGAAAAAATCTAGGAAAAATTGTATTTTTATAAATAAATACTACTGAAATCTTAATGCAAGGAAAAAAAAAGTGAAGTGAATGTAGTTTAATATTAAAGGTGATAGTAAAAAGTAAGTGCATTTTTCAGCAACTGGATATCCAAATTAATTTGGTTCTAATGACCACAAATCTGGTAACATCCAATTTCCATGACGTGCCAGGTCCTTGCCAGCTATGAATGAGAGGAGCCGCATGACCAATAATTTCTACCCTTTCAGGAGGGTAGCTCTTTTTGGGCCGCCATTCCCTTTAAAACCCAGGGCTGGGATTTCATAAGTAGGAAATTGTTTCCAGTGCCTGGCATGACCTGGCCGCCTTAGTAAACAAAATATGAAGTTCTCTTCATTTTCAAAAAGGAAGCACTCAGTGTTTTCTGAAACCCAGGTGCCTTCATGGTGCCCAAAAGGGAGGTGCCCAAAGTTCTGGAAAACCCTGCTGATGCCAAGGAGCATCGAATAAGCAAAGAAAGAAGCTCTGAAATCCCACTTGGAAGTCACAGGAGAGCTAATGGTCGCCATTTACCCTTGAAAGATGTTCTATAAGCTCCAAGCTTTACCCTCTCACTTTTGCTTACAGAAGCTCCCAGAGCAGAGATGACAGGTCCTTTTCTGTGGCACCTCCATTCCCTCCTGCCACAGACAAGCCCACTCTGGCCCAGTCCTACTCACACTGAGCACACAACTGTATTGATGTCTCTCGAACCACATAGTATATATTTCTATTAAAAATATCTAAGGTTGTTCCTATAATTCTGTAATTATTATGTAATTTATGAGTATATAAATTATGATTATTTGTCTTCCTCATCAGAGCACCTTTCTTCTCAGCCAAGGAGGACACGGGTAAGCAGAGACAGGACTGCCTGCGCCTCTGCTTTCTGACACAGTGGTCAGGACCTATAAGATGCTTTGACTGGAAAGAGAATTGTTAAACTGTGGGAAACAGCTCCTGTTATTTGCTCAATATCCTAAAAGGCCATCCACATTATACTCCCTCTGCAGAGATGGGTCTTTGCCTGCAAAAAAGCCTGGGAAGTCCTGTGCTGGGAGATGGACAGGTCACGTAGGAGGGACAGCTCCCACCCATCCAACTGAAAGCACAGTCAGTCAGCGTCGGCCCACCTCAGAGGAAGGAGAAAAGGAAGAGAGAAAGAGCAGAGCTGGTTTGGCAGTGCTGGAGACAGGGGAGGAGGAGCTCCATGCTCTGTGCCCGGCACCAGCGGCGATGGGGCCCATGCTGCAGGCGTGGCTGCCTTAGAACAAACCACGGCAAATGCTGCTCACAGATACATTCACCCTATTTTAAGTAGTGGTTATATTTAATTCTGTGGCTGTCTCCTGTGCCACCTCTACTTTAGGCAAGGTCCCCGACGCTCCTTGCCCACCCAGCAGGATGATGCCTAGCCAGGTTTGGTCCTCTGCACAAAACCTAATCCACACCCGGGTCGTCCCTTCGAGCCGAGGCACAGCACAGCCTGCTGCAGCTGACAGAGGCGCTGGTGGCAGCGCTCTTAGCAGAGGCTTAGCTGCAAATCTCTGTCTTGTCAAGCAAGCTTAGTACAAATAATTAGAGAGGCGTGAGCTAATCCTATCAGGCTAGATCGTGGCCAGATCTGGTGTGGGAGCACGGCACCTAAGAGTGAGAGAGGAGTCTACTTTGCTCCCTGTCTGGATTTGCAGTTCCCAGGCTCTGGGGAGCACTTTAGGGCTTTCTCTGCAAAGCTCCTGGGGGAATCACATTCCCACCCCATTCTCTCCTACCCACTGTGCCAGCAAAATCTTTGCAACTGTAGAAGACTGCAGGGGCATATTCAGCACTTTGTAAAGAAGTATCCCTATTAAAGACCTCTGTGGAGGCAAGCTCTAATGATTTGATCTATTGCATGACCAGTTTTCACTCACTTGCTCAGGAGAATCTCTCTTAACAAAACAGTGCCGTGAATCCAAGGCATACAAGCCATGGAAATGCTCCTCATGAATGCAAATATTCCTTAAGCTGGGGAAAGGGGCTGTAGCATCACCAATTAAGATACGTGGAATAGGCACTGACCAGCAGTCCCCTGTCCTATTAATAGATGAGAGAGCCATGCTCCTGCTCCTGGGGAGCTCGCTTGGCGGAGCTGGTCTCTGGAGAGCCAACGTCTACAAAGCGCTAACATCTGGTGCCCATTATTTCACCAGCTCTGTTGTGATTAGTCCATATGATAAGTCTGGCCAATTGCTACTGGTAAGGGATTGCTCCACTCCCTCCACCAGCCTCCTGGAGCTGTCACTTCTGGTTTGTGGCCCCTGCTAATTTGCCACCGCAATTTCCAATATTTGCTCAAATCCCATAAGGAAATCTCCCTGCCTTTCAGACAGAAGGGTAGCACTGATAATAAAAAGGGAAGGTTTATCAATTAACTCAAACTGCTCTATTGAAGCAGGCTCAAAACCCCTCCTATTTCAATTATGTGGGACTCATGAAATGCTCTGGAAAAACTTTTGCTCAGGCAAATGTTTCGTGAGGGAGCTGGTGGGATTTACCCAGGCTTTAACAAGTTGGAGAAGAGGTTAAAAAAAGAAATCCTCCTGCTTCCCGAAGGCTTTTTCAGCCACTGCGATAGCTGGATTGTGTCCACCTGACAGAAAGACTGCTCCTCAGAGGTGTAGGAGAGGGATTTGAGGCCTTCAGACAGAAGCTTCCCCATAATTTTTCTATTTCTTTCTCTTTTGTTCCTTTGCCTGTTCATTCCTTCATTCTCTCATTCATCCTTTCCTTCTTTCCTTCTTTCTTTTGTTCTACAAATGCTAACTGCCACACTCAAACACTTATATTACTGTAGGAAATTTCCATTACCCCCGTTTCACATTACTGGAGGTAGGCTAAGATGAGTAAGTCACTAGGGACCAGAATGGGAACTGCTGTTTTACACAGACTTCTGTCCAAAAACGTGAAACTATTCAATAAATGAATCAGATGGCTTTACATGTTATGAAGGTTCCTTGAGAAGATATGAAAGAAAAAGCCTAGCACAAATGGGCCAAAATAATCCACAATTATACAAGGATCAAATTTTAAGTTTTGTAACTGATATGTAATATTGGTTTCATTAAAAAATTTCCATTCTTTCCCACCCTTTAATTAGGTTCTCTATAATTTCCGTATTAAGGAATTTCCTTGCAAGGACAGCTCTCTCCACAAAGAGAGCTCCAGAATTGAATTCAGCCGAAGCATTAGCTCCAGGCAGTGCCTCGTCTTTGCAGCTTTATTACACATATAATACACTTCACTCCTGAAATGTTCAGTTCAGGGCATGCGTTTACCATCTTTATGTTCCATCATAAACTGATGCCTTTCAACAGTGGATGATGTTTAAGCATAAGTCAGATGTCAAATGTGACAACACTCCACGCTATTGTGGAGATGACAGCACTCAATTTTTTTTCTGCTGAAGTCCTTGCAGTGCTGAGGTGATAAGTGCCACTCAGCTGGAAGGGAATGAAGCTGATGTGTTTCCCAAATGAGTCACAAAAGTAGAACCCACAAATTCCCTGAGCTTTGCACTTTCTTCCTGGACACGTTCAACACACGATTTTGACTGCGCTATCCAGTTTTCATTAGCTAAGAATTTGACCTATGCCAGATCCTGTGTTTCACCACCACGGATTGTGGCAAAGATGGCATTTCTTTCTAATAGTGCTCTGAGGTAGCAAGGATAATCCTGGTTTGTAGAAGTAGAAACTGAGGTACAGAAGAACTAAGTGAAATGGCCAACATCAAGTGGAAAGTCACTGTTTGCATTACAGCCTCAGACTTATCACTCTCTAAGCTTTACAGTATGCTGATTTTATGATCAAAATGTGTACCTTGTCTCAGTGAATGTAGCATGTAGCACCCAGATGTGCACGTCCATAAATGTACTTACATGCATTCACTGAATTCTTGTGTTGTTTAGTGGCCAGTGCAACTAAAAAAGAGGCTTAACCTCAGAGGGTGCCATGTCCCAGACAATGACTCCCAGCAAAACTTGTATTATCCTTAACTGGCCTTGCAGGGATAGCAGGTCTCCTCCCCTTGCTCCTGATGACACTCAGTGCGAGGCAGAGCAGTCTTTTGAGCAGAACCAACATAAAGAGATTTGCTCAAAATCCCTGGTTAAACCTCTCGCAAGTCTCTCCTGTTTATCATGCTAGAAATTATGACCTATAAACAGATGCAGATGCAAAACCAGAGAAGAAGCCTGAATACAGTTTTACAAATTTAAGACATATTTAGCTGTGTTCCCTTTACTAGCAAGGCACTTTGCTTTCCTATGTCAGTGCAACAGCAACTGCTCATGAAAGATCTGGTGAAGGCCGCTGAGAACTAACCAGGGTTGGCCACTTGTCTCACTATCCTGAAGGGCTCGGTCTCCAACTCATGTTTATGAAGTCTCTCATCAGACTTCACAACATATTCAAACATCTTCATCTTCCTCTGGAAGAGGGCTAGGCACGCAGGCCTCGGCAACAGACAAGGAGAGGCAATGAAGGGATATGGTTATTCTGGAGAAGGATAGGAGACGGATGCAGAGGAAGGTGTTATCAGAAAATGTAGAAAAGCTTGATGTCTGTATTATTCAGGGCTTAAGAAACTGGAGACCTGCATTTATTAAGAAAGTCACTCCACAGTGCAGCAGAGACCCTCCTGCACCAGAAGACGGGCTGTCGGCCCCAGGTTTGGCCGACTCCTCAGTTCTTCGCCTGAGCCTGGAGTTGGCCCATATTGCAGGACTCAGCTGATCGCTTTGCACTGTCTTTTTCTTCATATGTAAAACACTGACAGTAATTCATATTTACATACCTCCCGAAAAGCTGCAAAAGTGACTTTGTTTTTACAAAGAATCCAACTAGAAAATTGCAATAAGCTAAGGTGATGTAGTCTGAATTTTTTATCTGCCTTCTTGGCTACAAGAGTGGTCCTTTCTGGTATCGTAACGATCCTTTATGTTTCTTCAGAAATGTTCCTTGCCAGCTTGCAGAAAAGCGGCTAGGTCCCTTTAAGAAGTCAGGAGCAGAGCCCTACAAAAGGTCCATTTCACCATTTTACTAGAGTTTGGGCAGCTCTCACCTACTCGGAGCTCAGCTGCACCAGGCTAATTTCCATAAGCATCATGTGGTGTTACAGAAACCACATTTTGCCAAGCTGTCAACTGTACAGCCTTCTCTTTGCTAAACAGACTCCCATTAAAACTGTCTGCACAATTTGTCAGTTAAATGAGGTACAAGAGGGACGCTCTATTTGCCCCTAATTAGCTGTGCAGACTACCTTTGTCTGTTTGATTAAGTATTCACATTATCAATTTTGTTTAATCTGATTCATTTCACACACCTCCCCAGGGACTCAGCCCATACGGTTAACTAATCTCCGATATCATCTCTCATATCAGCCCGCGGTAGTCTCCCACGGCACGCTCCACCCACACGCACACTGCTCACCAAAATCTTTGCTGGGGAACATGCTTCCTGACCGACAAAAGCGACTCGCCTCCCTGGAGCTGGGGGCTGCTACCTTTAAGGGAAACCAGAAAGAGTCACGCTCGTGTTTGCTATGCTTCCCCAGCACCTTTGCAATGATTTTTTTTGATCTCAGCTTTCCAGCAGCAGCCAGCCGACTCCGGCGAGATGGGATACATGTCCTGCACCGGCACGCCGCTTCCCGCTCCCCACGGACGCCTGCGGTGCGACCTGCTTTGCTCTTCAGCAGGTCTCCGGTCGTAACACCACCGGTGTCCCAATCACACAGTGAAATAATGTGTAATAATGAGGGATGGACTTTAACCAGGAGGACCTGCCCAGTCCAACGTCGCTAAGAGAGAAAAGGGACAGCAGATATTCAAAGACTATCCCTTTGCCAAATCCGTGAGGTCCCGACTGGTAACTGCGCCTTTCAGAGAATACAGCTCGTTTTAAGAGGCAGAAAGACTCACCTGAAAAGACATCAACCGAAAAGATTCCTCTCAAAGCCACTTTTGTGGTTTTGTTCGAGGCACCACTAGCAAGTCCCTGGGGAGAAGCAGACAGTCCTGGGCAGGCACCAGGCAATGGCTAGGAATGAAGAAGTATTGCCTCATCTTCAACGGATGGCTTATTTCACCACAAAATTTGATGCCCATCTGCATGGAAACTGAGTGCATTCCCATGCACACGCCTGACTACACACATATATACGCTTGCATATTAGCATGAGTGTTGTAGAAAATATTTCCAGCAAAAATTTTAAACCTTCTAAATTTGAGAGTTTGTTATGGCTGGCTTCTGTTAGAACTTTTCTTAGAAGATGTTGGTCACAGTATTACTACTGGTCACACTTTTGATGAAAATAAAGCTTTCACCGTTTTACAGTGATAATTTTTGCCTGAACAAAAATCAAATTTTGCATCTAATCAGCATACAAACCCTGCCATACCCTCCACATGCTTTTTGTGTGTTTCAGTGTGGAAGAGTTTGACTTTTAATACTTTCCAGCAGAATTGCAATTTCCCATTTCTCTGTTTTAAAGGAAGAGTGGGATGCAACTTGGATTTATTTCAGCAGGCCTGCTCTCCCCAAATTCATTTTCCTGTGCTACTAATATTGCATACGTGGCAAGAGCAAAAAAAAAAAAAGTGATTAACTCAACAGTCAGTAACAGTCTTCTCTGGGCCTCGTTTTCTCACGGCAGTATATGGAAAAGACCTTTGCAATCTCTTGTCTGGCTTCTGCCCTGTGGTAAGCACTATCAGACAAAATACAGGTAGACAAGCATTGCTGTTGTCGTTACGCTGCCCAGAAATCCCAAGGCTCTAAGTACTGGCATTGGCATTTGGAAAACAATTTTAAATGGTAGGTTGCAATATGAAAATCTGTAAAATAGCATAGATTGGAAAAGCCATGTACCACTATTTTAATTGCTCTTCGTTTAGTAGTGTAATTCAAAGAAATTTATTTTAGGAATCCTCAGCTGCCTCTGTGAGAGTGGTTTATAGGTGAATAAATGCTCTGCAAAATGTCTTTCCCTTTATTGCTTCTGACCACCATACAAATTGTTCTTTTCAAGAGAACAAACTGTTTTATCGTTAATGCAAGAAATTAACACCAAGATCAAACCTTGTGAATTACTTGACTGCTCTTCCCAGCATTAAACTTCAGTGAACAGATACAACTCAGGGTACTTAAAACCAGCAAAGAACATCTGGCTTTTGGTGCTAATAAAATGAGACTTAATTTTTTTTTCATATGGAAAGAAAAAAGGCTCACAAAATCTTTTTTTTTTTTTTAAATTCCTATTTGTACAGATATTTGAAGAAAGAAAACAATTTTTGAGCAATAACTCAAGGAAAAAATGGTATGGAATATAAATTAAAAACCCATTTTGAGAAAACATCCATATTTAGAAGAATACTGTGGTATATACTTGAAGTTAAATGGAGGTATAAATACTGTCCTGAACTGCAATGATATTGAGGAAGTATTTAGCTAAGTATGTAAATGGGCCCAAGACAGAAAGCTGAAGCAATGATACAGTGAAGGAGTCATAGTTAATCTTTTAATTAATATTTAAACTAATCAGTCCCCAGCATCCACACCAATAAATTGAGGAAGTAACTATTTCTGCAGCATGTTAGGATTTCCCTGTACTCATTAACTTCTGTTCTGTGATGCCATTAAGTATCAATACTTATGGCATTGCCATAAATTTTATACCAATCTAATGAGTCATTCTGCATAGACAGAGCATTAATTAAATATGGCAGTGAGTACAGGAGAGTTGTAACTAGTCAGCTCAAGAATTACAACCAGTTGGGGAAGAGTGGCTGAACAGGGGTGTTCAAGGAGTCTGGGCACCAAGGAGGAAGCAGCAAAAGTATCTTCACAGAAGGAGAGAAGATACATGTTCTTACACTGGTGGAGAATTGAGTTTGAAAAGTAAGAAATTTTAGATAAAGAACATGGATGTTTCACTCTCTTAACTATGACCTGCCCTGTGCCTACATCTGATGCAAGACTTTCAGTTTCCTAAAGAATTAACAGTAACGTAAGAATCATCTTCACCATCATCAATCAACAGTAACAGCAATTTTAGAGAAGTACTGAGGAGCCTGAATCATGGGCCACAAACCTTTGGCATCAATGCCATACAAATGCAAGGCTGCGGGTGGATCCATGCAGCAAGGGAAGCACACCTCCTGCTTACAACCTCCTAACCCATCATCACATCGAGTGACACCTTGGCCTACTGAAGCTGAGTATCAATATCTGCCTTTACTATCGGTTTATCTTGAGCTCTGTGCTTAAATATCTGACTAAAATATATGTTTGCTGTTTTGGTGAATGGAGCAAGAACATCCTGAGGCAGCCAAGTTGTAGATAGTGAAATGCATAGGCATCTGTGGCATGGTCAGCCAACAGGCGAGCGCACATGTAACAGAAGAAGCAGTCTGGGGCTGTGTAATACTAAAAGCCCCGAATTGTCTTGATCCTCATGCTGTTGTCAAATAAGGAAAAGATTGGGGGTGTCATACTGAGGTCACATCTGAAGTTTCATTTTTGCAGGTATGTGCTTAGACATGTACAAAACCCCTCGCAAGTACTGTCTTCAGATTAGTCAGTGAAATGTGGGACATGAAGCAGATATTTCCATGAAAATACCAAATCAGCCAAACAATCCCTGAAATACACTTTGAAATTAATTGAACTTGTTTTATGATGGTCAAATACTTGGATAATAATAATGTTTATATTCGGAAAATGACTGCAAAACAAAAGTGCTGGAAAGCACTTTTATGACTTAGATCCTAATCCAAGTCATACTGTCTTGGTTGGAGACTACAAAGGAGAGAGTTACATTTCTTTCTCAGTGTCCTTAAACTCTGTTGCTGAGCACTCTGTTTGCTGAGGGCAGTTTGCCTGCAGGAGTCTTTTCCATAGGAACATTTGCAGAATGAGGCTGATGATCTCCTAAACTTCCTTCAAGTTTCTCCTCCACTGCTGCTCTTGGTTGGACAGCTGAAAGCAGGGCAAGGTGCAATAAGGCTGTGGACCGGAGGATATCTGTTCAATTACATTATGGGGCTAGACATACACATCAGATTGCAGTGAAGGAAGAGACATCAAATTAAAAGCTCAGAGCATCATGAGCCAGCATGCTATAACTGAGCTGATGAAAGCAGAGGGTAATGCATCTGCACACAGTGGGACATGTTCCTTAGACCTAACGCTATCAACAACATTGTCAACTTTTGTTTGCTGTATAGAAGACCAAACCTGGCTGAACATGTGGGAACTGGTTAAAATTTAGCTGCAATAATAACATTAGCATCCTCATTTTTGTAAACAGTGTCATGACTAAAGATGACAAACAGTTGGCATTTCTGGTTCACGTCTCCTCTGCAAAGTGCCATTCTTTAGAAGAACTGGTGTTGCTGTCAACCACATCCTTTGGGGTCTTCTAAGTTTATTTTGTCTTGCTGATAACAATATCTGTATTTTTGATGAAAACATGACGCTACAGGAAAGGTGAACATCTGCTATCGCAGAAATATTTATAGGCCCTGGCTGGTAAAGGATTGACAATGTGTTACGTTGAGACTAATGGATTTTCAAGAGGTAAATTATCACTATTCTATGTTGTAAAGTACCAATTTTCACTCCAAGGATTTTCAAGATGGATATTCAAATACCATTATTGCTCTCCAAATGTGTCAGGTCAGGGTGCGAGAGCCTGCTATTTTAACCAATATAAATTATTCCATCAAATCTGAGACAAAGAGGTTGGAAAAATGGGTATTTTGACCACTTGATGATTTTGGGGGGTTTTGGGTCAAATTTTAGGGAGGGCAAGAGACATCAGTCCTGGTTTGCTGTGAAGCTCACAAATTGCTCTGTTGCTTTTGCTGTTTTCAAGAAATCATGATAACTCTGGGGGAATGCGCTCGTGGTTACTTAGCACAGCCAGAGCCTTTCACTGGCATGTCGCTGTCTCCGAAGCTTTGCCAAAATTCTGAAGGATCCAATGCCGATCACCAAGTGTCTGACAGGCCTTGGCAAGTTCCCCTAATTAACTTGAGGGCTCTTGCAGAGTTTCTGCACCTCGTAATGAGTCCAGTCAACATTTAAAGCCATGTTGCAAAGCCCAAAGGGGTTCCCATTAATCTCCTCAGCCCCTCAGAGATCTTCAATCGGAGAGACCCCAGCAGAGGGCAAATGCTGCGAGGAATTTCTAATCCCCAGAGGGACTCTTGTGGGGATCTGAGGCAGATCTGGTCAGGTTAATAGGTTTTGTGAAGGCCCCAAGAGTAGCTTGGGAAAAAGAAAAAAAGAAGACAAACTTTGGGTCCAGTTCTAGCAAGCAGGAGACCAAGATATGCTAATTAACACAGCTGCTATCAAGGATGTAATCTAATTTACATACTTGGTAGTGAATAAATGCTTCCATATGGCAGAGTACCAGTATTTTTTCTTGACAACTTTATCAAAAAGCTAATGAAATTCCCATGCAAAAAAAGCTTTTTCCAGCTTAAAGATAACAAACCCAGTAAAATAAGTGAGAGAAATGCAGGGGGAAAAAAATCATGTTCAAGAAAAGTAGACACTAGCAAGCTAGGAAACTAAGTTTTAAATATTCATCTTGTGGAGTAGTAGGAAAACTCAGAAATGCTCTACAGTGTTCTCCAACTAACTTTAGCTGTTTCCTCATCTTCTTGTCCCAACCAAATCCACAAGACAGCCTTACGCTTGTTCATCCTGTACATCCGCCACTGCCAATTTGAGGCAGATGCTCAAATGCTCAGGTGCCCGAAATGAGCCAGATGCTCAGATGCGGTACTACTGGACTTCCTGATGCGTGTAAGCCCACAGATCCATCCCTGCCTTCAGAGTCCTGGACCAGCGCATGATTCACTGTGTGTGGCAGCAGAGCTCCCCGTAGCGCATGAGCGCGTTACAGACTGCCTCAACGTCATGTCACCGTCCTGGTGCAGGGCAGCTTTCTTGGTCAAATCGGTGACATCCAAACTCTGTGTATACCTCCCACTCAGCTAGAGGAGCCAACTCTGTTGACCATGGCAGTTGCTGTTGAAGATGGCCCCAATGATGGGCCACCCAATGGACCACACTGCTCTGAAGTGGCTCAATTCTTTTTCTGACTAAACAAGATCTGAAGTGGCCACTGTGTTATCTCCAGACACCAACGGTCTTAGCCAAATCAACAAGGAAACATAATGAGCGAAGATACTGATTCAGCGCAGCACTTTTCCCTAGGCGTGAGTGCTTTGCACAGTGGAGCAGAAAGCAACCGTTTGGGAAGATGTAAACTCACCTGGCCACTTGCATTCTCCAGCCTTTCAGACTCTCGTTTCATTTACTCTCCTTGTTGTACTTCCAGAGGCGAAAATAGAAAACATTAGTGGTACGTTCTGAAAACATCCACAAAGCAAGTTCTGCCCCCATGGATTTTCCCAAGAGGGGATGCCGCCTGTTAGGAAGATGCTGGGCTCTGGGGGGATTTCAACAGCCTTTTCTTTTTGGATCTTTGCCTGAAGCAGGGCTGGCTGAGAAACGACTACTCTACCAGTTGTGTAATGCCCCCCGCTTTGGTCCAGAAAAAAGAAGCTGCAGCTATCGGGCGTGTCTGTCATTAAGTAATTGATAGTCTATCTCAAGGATGTGAACATCACATTCATATGACCAGTACACACACAAACACAATAATGTAGCTGGGAAAACCAAATACAGGGCTTAATGGCTTACCAGGGAGCAGGGTAAGCTGAGCTGGGTTTAGGCGTACCCGTGTAAGGAGGCAGTCAACTGTTCTTAGCCAGATTCTAGAAAGTTTCCCAACTGAAATGTGGTGAGAATATTTATACATGTGCTTAACTTTAGATGTTTGTGTCGTCCTACTCAGACTGCATGCTTGAACGTGTTGCTGGACGCAAGCCAGAGCACAAGGCACCTACTGGGGATCAAGCTTAGTCTAGTCATCATTCTCCTTTTGTACTTACTCTGATCAGCAGTGCAACAGGCACTTGCATAATTCTCACTGGGCACCTGAGTTAAAGTCTCATTGCATTCTCTGGCAGACAGCCTTACCTCAGCTAAGTTCTGTCTCTGTTTTTCTCAGAAAAATCTTTGTGGCCAAAAGAGAAGAAGAGAAACGGACTTATTCACACATGAAAGAATCGAAACAAAAATCCAGTACTGAAACTCAGGGAAGATGGAAAATTGCTACATAGTTATAGATTTTATGCAACAGGACCATATGGGAGACTTGATTTTCAGCTTTGCTTGCAGATTCCTTCAATAGTCTTTAAAAAATCTCTTTTGTTGAAGTAGTTGAAATTTCATTACAAGTCTGATTCCAGCTAAGCAAAATTTTTGTGTTCTTTTTGTTCTGGGTAGTTGTTGTCATTAGTCTTGTGTAGTTATTGTGTGAGTTTGGTTTGTTTATGAATATTCCAGAAAATAGCTCAAAATGTTCATTTGAAAACAAAATTTGGACTGGAAGAAGCAGATTTGCGGGGAGGTACCAACCTTAACGAAATCCAATTACCACAATATTTCATTTTTAGAAGACTGGAAGGTTTTATTTCAACAAGGTCCAAGCTCTTTGTTTTGACTTTTAACTTTTGCCTTATTTAGTACTTTTTATTTTTAACATGAGTTCAGTGACAAAAATAAGGAAGTTGAAGCTAAGCAATTCAGCCTTTTTTAGGATATTTCATTTCAGATGGATCATTCTGATATTTTCCAAAGCAGTTATAATTTCTCTTTTGCAGGACTTAAGTTTTTATTTAATCTACCTTTCTTTCACACAGAGTACATTTAGGATGAAAAGGGATTTTGCAAAGTTAGAAACTCTTTGTGAAAGGGAAATTCTGAACCCGGATATTCTCTAAATCTCTTCTAGTGGGACAGAACTGGAGCAGCAAAATTACTATCTGTAGTAACTTGCACCAATAAAATCTGGTTTTCCCCCGACCAGTGCAGGATTTTCCCTACATAGGATTGACACATACATCAGCTTCCCGACATATGTGAAAGCTGGAGACCTGGGAACGCACCCAGTCGCCAGACCCCTTTAACGGTGGTGCCACCCAGTCATGAGTAATGTGCATCCCCTCCGCCAGGCAGGTGAGGTACCTGGAGGGGACCCCTGTCCTGGCTAAGCCAGGCGGAAAGTGAGGCCAGCCGAGCTTACCAGCCCACATCCTACTCGGGCTTTTAAATAGAAATTTCTCTACAGGCAGAAGACTCTGAGATAGCTGCTACAGGGAGCTTTTGGCTCTGCTCCACGGACTCATCGTTAAGATTTCTGTTGAAGTAAATAATTTGGGGTTGTAGCTGTGTGTGCTTGAAATGCGAGTGTGCACCAGCAAGGTCATGGCTGCCGCTACAAGCTGCTGCAAAGCTTCCAAAACTGTTTTCTGTCTCAGATGATGGGGACAGAAGTATTTGGTCTCCGTCACTGTTGTCTCCTGTTTCTCCTGTCCTTCCTGTTTCCTGCTGCTGGGACAAGGCTGCAGTCACGTCGGACGCCGGGCTGGCTGGCTGCCTTCTCGCCGTGCATGTGAAGCCAGCAGCAAACCTGACTGGTGCGCTGGGACCTGTAGCCGGACGAAGGCTTTTTCCTGCTACAGGGCATTGTCACTAAAGGTCATCTCCTCCTCGTCGCTAGCGCTGGCCAGAAAACGGAGCTTGGGAAAGGTGGTGGTGGAAATGCCATGCAAAATCCTGACACCAAGAGGGGGCCGCGATTGTATCTTCATCTTTCACCAGAGGTCAATATTTGCTCCAGTAAAGGCGGCTTCTCCTCTATAGTCAGCTCTAGCTGCCTCCAACCAGAGCTGAAGAAACATCATCTGGGCCGGCACGGCTCTTATTTCTTTCATATCCCCCTTGTCAACAGTTTGAAAGTGAGATGGCTAATTTTGTGCCTGACAAGAAAGGACGGATCATTTTCTCAGATGCTGCTATCAGCAGAGTCAGTGCTGGTACACTCTCCGAGGGAGTCCCCAAACTACAGGTTACTGGCAGGCAGACAAACGCTCGCTGACAGCCATTTGTGACCAACTATGAAACACCATCTGCTGTAGTTGGAGGGAAGGAACATATCCAGCAAGTGATACCACTGTGAGAAATGATTTTGTGTGTTGACACACAGCAGTCTTTAGATAGCCCCAAAGAATAAGCCTACTTTGTTTTTCCAGATTTGTGTAAGGGGGAAAGAAACATTTTCTCCTGATGGGGGTCCATGGGTGAGACTTTCTGGGTCTATTTGTGTCAGAGCCAGAAAATGTTTGATACGTCCGTATTAACAGGTGTACTAAATACAACCGTGAACTGAGCCAAATGTGTCTTTAGCAATGTCGTTTTAGGGGGTGAAGCACTATCTGATGGTGAAAGCACCCGCTGGAGTGTGAATCTGCCACTGACTTGCTTGTGACATTGGGCACGTCTCATCACTCCTTTTTTGAACTAGCTCTCAGTTCTGAGGAACAGCAATAACGTTTTTCTTCAGGAGAGTGTTGCGAGGACTGGCTAGTGTTTGTTCAGCCCTTTGAAATCCTTGGAGAAAGGGGATAAATATTTTTTATTAAAGTTTAGAGGCCGGTGTATGCTATTAAGCAGACAACCACAAAGCCTTTACCTTCAGTATGTGGAAAAAAAAAGACGTTCTCAGGCTTACAAAGGCATTCTTAAAAAATTAAGGTCATTTGAGTGACTCAAGTGCAAAAAAGTACCCAAATGTGTCCAAAATGCTGTCCAAAAGCAAAAGGCTCCCCTTTGTAGCCAACGCAGGCAGCAGATCCCAAAAGTTTCAGGAGAAGGGATGTTCAGCTCCCTCACAGGGGGAAGGAATCTTATTTGCTCATTAACGTAAATAAGGCATGCAGCCAAAGGCATATGCCAACTCTTCCCTCCCTGGTCCAAGAACGAGGCTTTCATTTTTAAGAGTCTTAATAGTCCTGTGTCTCATGATTAAGTAATGAGAGCTGGCATCCAAAGTATCCGAAGTTCAGCTGATCTTGCATTATCCTTGTAGGCCCTGGCAGACTATAAACCAAAATGTTTTCAGGCAAAATATGCAGATGAAAAATAAATAGAAGATACCCCTTAGAACTGCAGTTCAATCTTAAAGCAGAGGAATATCAAATTATCACGGCAGATTTTCACCTTATTTCTTGGAATTCCAGCAAAATTTTTAAACACTGGTACATATGTAGATGTATTTTTATTTTGGATGTGGTTTTGTGTGTATATATACACACATAGATATATGCATACGTTTCACATCACTTCTTTCTGATCCAGCCTGCAGTTCTGTGAAATTGCAGTGATGTTTGTCATCAGAGGCTTGCAAGGATTAAATTCTGTTTCTCTGCAGAAAGCCTTTCTAGAGGTAGTACTAGATGTCTGGATTCAATCTCTTTACACCCGTGTATATGACGTAATATCAGCTACGGGAGGGCTCGATCCAGGTCTTGTTGAAGTCAGAAACGCGCGGCTGTGCGTGGTGTCACTTGAATAGGGGCAGAGGGGTTTGGGCTTCCCTCTGGCTTGGGGCTGGACCCGGCGGTGGCCTGTGGAAGCCCAAATCCTGCACGCTCCCATGGCAGGAAGAGGGACCAGCAAGGGGGCTGCGGCGGGTGCTGTGGAGGGGGGGCAAACCCACCTCCAGGGTGCAGTGGGCAATGCGGCGGGAGCACGGCCAGCCAGCGACCGGGGAAGGGGAGAGAGAGGGCTAGACGAGGGCTCGCAGGAAGCCTTATTTATGATTTAAATACGCTGTCGCTTGTGCCCGTGCGATATGAAAACCAAGTCTAAACATTTGTCTGTAGAATCAGGTGATGGCTGGCCCTCTACTGTCTCAAGGGGGGCAGGAAAATGGTCCATGCACCTGCCACCTAATTCAGTTTAAAACCTGACACATTTACCAAGAGTGGGCTGGCATAATGAACTTCATTCATGCTGTCAGTGGAGTCAATAACTTATCCCCAACTGCTTTTGTCTCCCTGGCGGCAGTGCCTCTGATCGGGCTGAGGTACTTATTCAAGTAAAATTTATTTTCAATTGCAGGCCATAATACTACTGGCACAAGCCTTGCTTTGACAGAAGCTTTTGCTCAAGGCTAAACTATTGTTAAAGTTTGTGCCCATTGTCCAGGGTCTTTGATCTGTCAAAGCTGCTTAACAAGCTGGTTAAAAACTGTTTCAGATAACAGGTGTGTCCTTTGAGGATGCAGGGCCATTTTTCAACTTCTTTTAAAGACTAGTCCAGTAGCTGACTAAAATTTACATGCTGGTTGGTGGTGATATATGTAAAGCACTTTTAAAGCAAGAAATTCGATTTAGGGGTTTATTTCCCTGAACTTCCTTGTGGTTTGTTGTTGGTTTTGTTTTGTTTTGTGTTGGGTTTTTTTTTCCGAGGGAGCAAAAAGATTTACGAGGTGTTTCTCTGGGGCCTTGGAGGTATTTAGTGGAAAGATGACTGAGATGCTAAATCTGCCAGCAGCGTTACAGGCACCCAGTTATAGTAAAGCAGTGGCTGGAGCAGCAAGCACCAGTGAACAGGCCAGGAGAAAGCTTGTGATGGAGAGGAGCAAAAGTGGGGATGCATGGGGCAGTCTTTGCTGGGGCAGGCTTTGGGTTGGGGGGGACGCGGACTGCGGACGTGGACTGCGCAGTCCATGTCCCCCCCCACCCGGAGCCTGCCCCAGTGTGACGGTGCCACCCCAGCCCACCCCTGCCCCTCCAGCTGGGGTCCTGGGTCTGGTGCCAGCTCTGAGAGTCTGCAGCATGGTTAGCATCTACAGGACCTGCTCTCACTACCTAGAAAACCCAATTCCTGGGAGAAGATCCCTCTCGTAGCTTGGGTCCCCACTGTATAAGCCAGGCCATTCATGCATGGCCAATGGCCTGAACAAAATTTCCTTTGAATGGTCCATATGTCAGCTATATTCTTTAGGACATGTGAAAAATGGTTCCTCCCCTTCACATATGTTTTAAAACACTACTGAGGTCCTGGGGGATTTAACCAGTTTTAACCCAGACTAGTATTTTTTTTTTCCCCTGAAAATCCCCATCAAAAACAGACAAGTGTTGTACACGATCATACTGAAGTGCATGGAGCTGGCCTGATGGCTTAGGGAAAAGAGGGAAGGGAAACTCACTGTATGTGCACTGTGTGTGTCAAGGAGTGTGTGGAAGGAAGGGAGGACGAGCATCTTCAGGGGTGTTTTTCCCCCCTCTCCAGATCATTACCACCTACTTGTGGAGCTGCTGGTACTGGGATTTTGGTCCACATCAAGAGCTTCTGTGCCTTTCCAAGTTCCACTTGACCAGATAAACTGCGTAGCCAATCGCTCGTAACTTCCAAACCTGTGCATATCTGCAAAGCCCTGCCAACGGTCAAGGAGTGAATTGGTGTCAGCAATGTGATTAGAGGCGTCCCACGCATGTGCACCCACAGACTGCGGACTGCAGGCTGCTGCACAGGTACTCCAACTTCAAGTAGAGACGTAGAGGGTGCAGAGCTCCCTCAGGCTCACTTGCAGCTGCGTCCAGGCAGCTTTGGTTGTACGGCCAGTCACTGTGGTCCCCAATGCTGGTGGGCTGCAGGGTCTTCACAGGAATGAGCTGAGCAGAGCAAGGGCAGACAGCATCCTTGCAGGCAGCTCCACAGCCGGGGGGGCATGAATAAAATGTGGTGTTTAAGAAACACCTGCCCATCTTTGACCTGCAGAATTGAGCACCTTCAGCCAGAGAGTGCAAAGCCATCTTCAATAGAAAAAAAGAGCTGGAAGTTCCCCTTAGGCAGCAGAAAAGCTCTGACACTTGTTTTCATCCTTCCCCTGAGCTGAGCCCAGCAGCTCCCCTTACTGGAGAAGCTTGCATACCTTCAGAGCCGAGCATGATAAACCGAAATAACTTTGCTTAAAAAGTGAGCCTGCTTGCTAGGCATATTTTCCTCAAACAATCCCATCTGTACCGAAAATCTGTCATCAGCTTGTTAGTTCAAGGCAGCTGGGGAATAAAACAAGCACTTTGTCAAATGTAGTAGTTTTGTGAAGATCCCTGAACTGAATCAGGAATTAAAGTGAAAAACAAAGCTTTTCTAATACCACTCAGCTATGCTCACCATTAGGACCATTACAACTGTTCAAAGATTACTTTGGCATGCATCTGTGCCATCAATTAGCTCCAGAGCTATGTTTAGAGCAATTCATTTTCAGCATTCAGAGATAGCCAGAAAGATGCGAGATCGAGGACAAACTCCTGTTGCGAGGCTGCAGCTCCACTACTGGCCTCCAAGCAGAGCTGTCCGTGACTTTACTGCATGAAACACCAGCCCATTACATTACCTACAACATATTTGAGCACCTCAGTGACTGAGTCCATATCTAAGGGTGGCTTAAAGGTCTCAGTGAAGACAAAGACCTGTTATTGACCAGACACATTAAGACAGGTTTTCACCTTCTCTATAATCTAGATTAAAAATAATTTGCTTTCCTGTGCAGAGAAGGCCAAAATACTTTTAGCTCAGCTGAAGGGAGCGTAAAGAAATCTGCTATTCTCACTTCTTCTCAGCATTTTCCTGGTGTAAATTATTAAATGTGATTGGTTTTAAAAGCTGATTTTCTGTTACCCATTACAACTGGTATGGTATCTTTAATGCTGTGATGAAGCATAGAATAAGGGCCTATTTTATGGTCTTTCCAGTCACAGACGACTATCGCAGTCAGGAACAAGGGGAATTGAACAACAGCAAACACTTTGGGGAAAAATATAAAAGTTATATATAAAGTAGCCCAATGACTCTAAACCACTTGAACATTACAAACCCCTTTAATATTACCATATAATTGTGACCTGCAAAGTAAAATAAGAAAATGCTATGAAGTGGCAGATGTCCAGTAAGGCCACCAGACTGTTACAGGAGGGTATCCTTAGCTATTATTTGTCACTAGCTGTTATTTATATTGCACATGATTCAACAGATGGTCGGGCAGATGCAATGGCAAGGTGAGACAACCACAGCAGTGAAGGCTGGAATAGAAGATGCTGCAGCTGGAGGAAGAGGGCTGCGCATGGAGAGAGATGGATGGAGCCCATGGCCGGGTGAGGGAATGAGCAGGAGATGTTCAAAGGACTGAACCTGACAAACCCCAAGAAAGGATCAGCTGCTGACTGTGGAGCCCTGCAAGATATAAGACATGCTGGGATCTTCACGGGGGCAGACCAGGTAAAGGAGCCTGTCCCACTCCCCTGGCAATATGAATAAGAAAGAAGGAGCTGAAATGTTGATTTTGGATTTACAGGAGGACTGTCCTTCTGCTAGGACAGTCAACCCCAGGGATCTCAGGTACAATCCACATGGGCAGAAGTGAAGAAGCGATCAGTGCTGATCTGACTCAGGGTATTTAGTTAGTGCTGGTCTTGCCTGTAGGCAGGATTTTGGGCAGAAAACTTGGGCACAAAAACACTGCAAAAAAGTGCTGTGGCTCAAAAGCATGGATGGAGTGCTGCCAAACTCATGAAATGCACCAATAGGAGGGAAAAAACACTGCAACTTTTTGAGGAAACACAATAAAAAAGAGAAAAGTGAAATTTTCTCTTTGGACCATAGCTTTGCATTGATCAGTTGAGATACACTGAAACAAGTGAAGGATGGGGCACTAAGTGCAGCTTGCCTGGTCTCAGCAGCTGGAAAGAAGAGAGGACTGGTCTCAGGGGAAAGCCCTAAGATTCACATTCAACCCGTGACTGGAACCACTTCTCCCACGAGCTATATGACCCTTACAAAGCAGAAAGCAAAAGCCCTGTGCTTGCCCCAAATCCTTACAAATTTGGAAGTCGAAAAAGCAAGAGAGGTAGTATCATGGGTTCATTTTTCTTGGTGGAGATGTGTTGATTGGTGAGGAAGGTCTGTCTCTGGACATCTGATGAATTCTGATACTGACGACTACTTTATGCCTCTGTGTCATATCTGTGAACTGAAAAAGTCCCTGTGGAATGTGGGACCTCACTGCCTTGGGCATCTTTTGCCCCATGTTGACATAAAACCTGTGGAAGCTGGAAGAAGGATTTCTTGCACATGGCACAAAAGTAGAAATAGACGTTCTTTACAGTTTCATAGTTCAATAGACCAATCTTGCACAACTGGGTGAAGCTTAAGCAGAGAAAGCCAAAGAGCAATGGAAACAAATCAACCAATGGGAGACTTTGATCAGTCAATAATTCTGACAAATGTCTCACTTCACAAATGAAATGTATCCTCCTGGTAATCAGACAGAAAGAGAGAGAAAGGCAACAAGGGCAAAAGCTTGGTGTAAGAGAGAGAAAGACTCTGAGAGTACATCTATACAAAACATGCCTGTGACCATTACCTAGCTCTGAAGCCAACTGGCACAGACTGGCGTGTGTCCACATTATTAAATTCTTGCTTTCCAGGCAGTGTGGCTGAATACAAATTGCCTGCTGGGATTGGCCTTTGGCCTATACCATCCCCAAACCATGCCTGGGAAATGTTCAGGAGAGAGCTAGTTGTCTGGAGCCAAACCATGCCAGGAACTGTTGTAACAATTTGACTCCATAAATAATTGAGCTCCAGTGCCTGAGAACATTATGTGGCACTGTTTAATTTACCAGGAGAGATAAGTCCATGATCCTAGCCTGGAATGGAAATCTGGGATGGAGCACCCTGAGAAATGGAAAACCCTGGAGCACTCAACAGACACAAGAGAGTGCTGATGAAATGGAGGCAGGCATGATTTTGCCTACAGCTGCACTGATGTGCTTCACTGGTCACAGTAAAGAATATCTGGGTTTTGAAACACAAAATCAGTCTCCTTGCTTTAGCTAACATATCTGCTTGAAAAGCAGCACCTGGAAAGCCCACAAGGCTGGAGATGAGGGAAGGGTGTAACTAAGCTACTGAGGATTCACCATTGATCCTCAGGATCTACTAAAGCATGAGCAAAGGTCTTATGGTCCTATTTTAGTGAAGGGGTAGGAGATGAAGATTATGACCAAGAGCATTATGCAGGGAACCAGGACTGAGCCTACTCAAACTAAGGGGATCATAAGAGAAAAGGAATTGGGATAGGGACACAAATGCAGCCAGATGCGTATTGCTGAGGAGGATTTGGGTTATCACTCTCACATAGAACAGTCTACAAGGGCCTGTAACAGCAATAAATGAGTCTTGATACATAAAACCTGGTTAGTTAAAGTGTTGGTGACAGACTGCTCAATTAAGTTATGCAAAATGATGCTTGACCTGCTAGGGTCAGCCAAGTGACATCAAGTCCAGACCAAGATGTATCATCTGGTTTACACTCCAGTTCGGCCCACAAAGAGGTATTATCCATTAAAGGTGATTGGCAAGTCATTTCCATGACACTTCATGAATTAATAAGAATGTGCAGCAGTATTACGATACATATAGGCACGTGCTGTGGGTTCTGAAGCAGTGGATGCCACAAGTCACATGTATGCGAAATTGTGGGCATCTGCTGAAAACTGAAAGCCCTGAAAACTTGGTATGACAATTGACTGAGCACACTATGGAGAAAATCTCTCATACATCTGACAATCCATCTCTGTAAGTGGCATAAGGAAAAGCTCATATCCTGGCAGAAGTAATGGAAGATATGAAGCAGTGGGGGTGTACATTTCCATCTCCAGAAAGGGCAAAGGGGCTGTGCTAGAGAGCTTAGGGAATGACAAAACCATGGAAAGGAAGAGCCTTTGGAAAGTCTGCGCTCAAGTGCTTTTGCAGAGCGTACCTCTAGCCTGCTTCAAAACTGAACACAGCTAAACCTCCCAAAGGTACACAGTGAGAAAGAAAAAGGGCTGCATGCACTGCTTACAGGTACGGTCTCAAGGCCAGGAGAAGCAGTCAGACCAGAGGGCTGTGCAGTCTGTCAGCTGGCAAGTGTGGGCTGGAGCCTGGTCAGAAAGCACTCTCCAAAACATGTGGAGCCCCTTAAAGCTAACTGTGCCTGGAGGTTAGCCGGGTTGCAGGCACCTCAGGAGACCGTGGTCACAGCAGTCATTTTGTGAAAGACACTGAGGGAAGGAGAGCCAGGGGAGACAGCACACACCAGGCTCATAGGTAGTCTGCAGACTGCTCCTGTGGAGCAGCAGGGACACAGCTAGACCGCCCATGGGCACCAAACAGCTGCCAATAACTGCTCTGTGATATCCCAGAGTGGATGTGCAAAGGCAGCGTGGATGTGTCGAGACTTTAGTGACAGAGGTCTGGAAATTACTGCATCCACCTGCTGTGGAAATTAAGCCTTCAGACCTATCTGGTTTGGGCCCTTTACTGATTTCTGTGACTCAAAGGTGTTCAGAGACACCAGTAGGGATCTGGGCTTTTGCATGGAAAACGAGAGTACACACAAGGCTTCCATGCTTTCTAGCCCTGGCAGGTCTGTTTCCGATGGATCTGTAGCCCTTTCTAAGAATTACATGCTGTGGAGTGGTGTCCAAACTCAATTCTCAGTGTGCTCAAGCAAACCATCATCACACCAATGAACACCACAGTTGTGACTGTTGCTGCCACTTGCAGTTTTGGGAGGAAAGCCAAGTACTGACGTGGGGGATAGAAGCTCTCCCAGCAGATGTGTCAAGCTGCCTTTCCTCTAGTGCCTGAAAACTCACTTGCTGTGCAAAGATCTGACAGCACAGGCCAGAAAATACACCGTGGCCAATTCCTCTGCAAAGCCTGAGGTAGGGGAGCACAAGGGATAAACTGCCTTTTTAGTCTTCTGCTTCCTACACAACACTTGACAGATGTTTGTTTATCACCAAAAATAAAAAGTCTGGACACAGAATGTTTTATGCGGTCACTTTTTTGTTCCTCCTCTGACCCCATGGACGAGGACTCACGACTCAGGCCAAAGGTCAGATTTTGTAAAAATAAGTTTTTTTTAGTCCTGAAAGGTTTCTCTGCTTTTTAAAAAATACAAATGAAGTCTCATGTTTTTCAGACAGCCACCTAACGGTTTGCAGCTGAAACATAGCAAAGTAGCACCCAGTGCATGACAGTCAGAGCCACTGGGTAGAAACCAATGAAAATAAAAGTGAAATATATATATATATAAAAAAACCTACCATGCAAAAAGTAAGTAAGTCTGCAGAAAGGTCATTTAGTGTTGTGAAAAACAGAATTCATTTTTTATAACACAAGCATCAACTTTCCTTTAGTGAATAATTTGTAAAATGTTTCCTCAGGTGGTGTGACTAAAGCACCACCGCATCCTCATTTCTATCCCTGACATGGGACAGGCTTCCCTGGAAGTCAGACACATCCAGAAACAACTGCTCCTTCCCTGCCCTGTTCTGTGCTTGACTGGCGCGTATTTAAAGCTGCTTTTGAAAACATTGCATGTGACATTATAGAAATGAAAGGAAGCTCCTTTTGAAGAACTACCTGTTCTTTATTATAACTGAATGTCTGTGCAATGATCATATAACCCTATGCACTAATAAACCTCCCTCTCATCTAGTTGGTCTAGATGACAACTGAGGGGGATATAATACTGGCCGCTGCTCCTGTTCCTACCTGCTGTAACCAGGAGCTTTTGTGGTCTGACTCTGCTGTACCATTATCTCTGCCTTAAAAAATGAGTCTTATCTGCTTACACTAGCTTACAAGGCATCAGAACCAGGCCCTGTGCAAATCTCTTTTATTGTCAGTCCTCTATATGTTTTACAAGGAATCCATTAGTTTTTGATTTGCAGGTCTCCACAAATCATCTTCATCATAAATACTAAAATTACTGCATTGCTTGTAGTTTTTCTCTTGCCCATCTGGCAGGGCCTGATGCTGTTCTGCCAGGTAACTTTCAAGATGTACGTCAACAGCAACAACAACACTTTGGGGGAAAACAAACAAACATAAAAAGATTGAATTAAAATATTGATCTGTGGTCTTCTGCCAGTGCTGTATAAAATCCCATCCTGCTGATTCACAACAGGTTCGGGAGACTCGGGGAAGCTGGGTACAGATTTTGGTCACGCAGTCTCAACTGATGATATTAATTTTTAAGAAGTTTTGCCCTTCGGCCAGACTTTACTGTCCTGCAGCTGCAATGTCCTTACATAAGTGCTTATTTCAATGTAATATCAAGCAAAATGGTTTTGTTTCAACTTCAGGAGGAGGAAATGGAGGGCAGGAAAAGGAAGACTGGTTGGGATAAGCAGGCTGCAGGCACGTCCATTCACTCTTCTGGTGTCTTCAGTTCAGTGTTTTCTACTCAGCAATTGTTGGCTGCACCAGAGAGAGCACACATGCAGCTATCATCCCCCTGATGTGGCGTAAGATTAGTAATTCCTCTTTGTTTTATTCATTTGACCCTTAAACCTTTAATGGTTCTAATCAACCTGATTACTTGAAAGATCAGAGAACACAAAATGATAAACAATTAAGGCTCAATTCAGTCACATAAGCAGAGGTATTTACTGCCACTGAGGTGTCCTAGGATATCTCACCTGACCTCTCCTGCTGGTCCAGTAGAATATGAGTGTTCAGTAGGTCCTGGGGCATTTTTTGGCAGCACAGTGTGTGTCTCAAGGTATTTCTAATGACGCTGAATGCAAATCAACAAACTCAAATCCATAGATTTCACAGAAATCCAGCGAAAGATGCCTGCTTACATTTTAGTATTTAGCTTGTACTTAGCTTCTAGTTTGCTGTTTCCATTTCAGACCTGGCAATGGGGTTGTGTCCCCCAAAAGTGCCCATTTTCCCCAATATAACTGCATCTAATAAAGGATTATACTCCCGCTCTCAGCCTTGCCCCTTTGTTTTCCTCAGCAGCAGCACAGTGTTATCTTGAGACAGCTCTTTCCAGCTCAAATCCATCTCTACCTGCTTCTGCAGGAGGGAAAATGGGGCTGCAAAGAATAAAACCGAAACAAACCAAAAAAAAAACATTTTCCTTAGGAAAATCCTCTCTCTTTCCCGGAGAAAATCGGAGGGAGGCAGAGCAGGACACATGATTTTAAGAGACAGGAATTCATGATAAATCCCTTATTAGTTTTTCTCGGAGAGTAGGGCCCTGACAGGGGCAGCCAGACCGGGCAGCCCCACGCCGGAGCCGGGTGCCCAGCAGCCCTGAGCGCCAGACCCCGAGGAGAAGGTAGCAGCCTATTAAAAATATTACTCTTTTTTTCCTCCCATTTCTGTTTTTTGGTTTTTGTTTTTTTTTTTTTCCTCTGCGGCTTTGAAAAGACCCATTTTGCTCATTTGGTAATAACTGATGGGGACCGTGAATTACCGAGCTAGCCCCCAGCCTAGTGTTTATCTCCTCGCCAATAAATCTCTAAACTGAAGCAATGAAGCTAAGTACTGCTGCTATTTCTGCGTTTTATTTCCATATTAATCAAAACACGAGCCCACCCCCGCCTCCCCCCCGGCCCCGTGTAGCCGGGGAAGAGGCGCCCGCTGAGGGGACCGCGCGGGTCGGGCTTGTCAGATGCGGGGGGGCCCGTGGGACGGGGGGGCGGGAGGAAAGGAACCCCACAAATGAGGGAGTTAAATCAAACGCCCAGGGCCTAGGGGGATTGGTGTCAAGTTTGTGGCGGACCCCTGGAGGTGGGGGCGGGGGGTCCTCCCCCATGGGAACTGGGAAGCACTGAGAAGGCAGGGGAACTGGGACTAGGAGCAGCATCCCCCATCCCCACGGCCCCAGCCGTGCCGGGACCTGGCGGAAAGCAAGTGGGTGCACAGCTCAGAACGAACGGGGTTCATCCACCTCGGATATATTTATTTTTATTTATATTTATATTTATATTTATATTTATATTTATATTTATATTTATATTTATATTTATATTTGTATTTACGTGTATGTATTTTATATATGTGCACGCAGACATTATTTATTTTTGTTGCGAAAAATAAACGAATTTCCTGAGAGCGCCAAGACCCCGCCTATCCCGGGAGAAGCAGCCCGTGTCGTGCCGAGCGGTGCCGAACACTGCCGTGCCGTGCCGTGTCGCGCTGTGCCGTGCCGAGCAGTGCCGTGCCGAGCAGTGCCGTGCCGAGCCGAGCTGTGCCGCCCCGGCCCTGCAGCCCCGCCGCGTCCTGCCCGCCCCGTCGGGCTCTGACGAGCCCAGCGGGCGGGCGCTGCCAGGCTCTACCACCATCGGATCTTTCCCGATTTCCTATTTCTATTCCCCAACCCTTTTTTTTCCTGCCTCCTTTTCCTTTTTTTTTTAAATTTTTTTTTATTTGCCGGGTGTGTTTGTGGAGGGAAACCCTCCCAAAGAGAACCCCACCGTTCCCCCTTCTCTCCCCATGGGCAGCTTCTCCAGCAGTTGTTCCTTCCCCCCCCTCCCCCCCCCCCGTGTTTGGGAAGGGAAGGGAAGGGAAGGGAAGGGAAGGGAAGGGAAGGGAAGGGAAGGGAAGGGAAGGGAAGGGAAGGGCCGTCCACTCCTGCAGCAGCGGTGCAGGAGCCCGAGGCGAGGTACAGGAGACGGGGAGACTTGAATTCCTGTATAACAGACCGAAGTTTCCCCCCCGGCAGAGACCTTCCTCGCCCGCAGCATCGCATCTCCAAGTCGCTCGGGGTTTCCCCACCCGTCCCATCGAAAGGAGAAGGAAACGGCATCTCTGCGGGTGCTCTTTCCCTTTCCCCCTTTCCGCGGGCCAGGACGTGAAACCAGGGAGGCAGAAGCCTGGCGTTTCTCGCACTGCTCGGGACACGGTGCTGCCGGGAGGCGGGGGATGGGACAGTTATCGCCCCTTTCCTGGGAACTCAAAACCCCGGCTCAGCCTCACGCTGCTGCTCGGTCCCGTTTGCTGCGGAAAAGCACGAAGCGGCTTGTGCATCTTTCCCCCACCCTTGCTCTGCGATTGGAAACGAGTCCGGGGCTCCCGGGGAAAGCGGGGCAGAGCCTGCGGCGGCTGCGGGTGGCTGGGTGGGGATCAAATGCCCCCAAAGAGTCCTTTTGCTCAGGCAACGCGCCCTCCGTCCCCAGGACCGAAGGGACCGAGCGGCAGGGATGCTTTGGGGAGAGGCAGGGCAGCCGGGGATGGCGGCGGGTCCCGGGCACCTGGCTGCCGTCTCCAGGCGGCTGCCCCGGGACGGAGGGGTGACTTCGCCTTCCTCTCGACTGTAATTTACAGCCCAGCCCCGTCGCAGGCTCCTCAAGCTGTAGGCAGCCGCAGCTGGGGGGCAGTCCTAGGCAGAAGCAGCCCCGTCCAAGGCTGCCCCGCTCGCCCCGGGCCGGAGGGAGGATGCGGGTCCGGGAGGAGCCGCGGCTTTGCGCCCCAGCCGTGTCAGCCCGGCACGGAGGGGGTGCGCCGGGGACGGTGGGGTCGGCTGCGGAGGGGCCGGCAGCCCCGCGGCCGGACCTGCACCCCGTAGCCCGCTCCCCACAGCCAGAGCGGGCCCTCGCCCCCTGCCCCGACACGCCGCGTTCCTCCCCGCTTGTCCCTGCCCTCTGCTCGCTTGCCCTCCGCCAGCACCGCCGCAGGCTGCGTCTGCAAACGGGGTGGGGGGTGAAAGTGCCCCTGGCTGCCGGGGGGGGGGCAGGGGCTCCATCCCAGCCCCTCTCCCCAAGCCGGCGGGGCAGGTGCCAGCGCCCTGCACTGAACCGGGAGCCCAGCTCCGGCGGCCCCGTAAGGGTCACCGCCGCCGCGCCCCCAGCCCCCGTCCGCAGGCACAGCTCCTCGCTGGGCCCGGGCTGCGCCCCGCACTACCATGCCCCCCCTCTCCACCTCGTCTTGCGCCCCCTCCACGGGCAGCGCCGGGATCTCCTGCGGCGGGACCCTCTCCCTGCTGCCTGCGGACAGCGGCGCCGGCCCGCAGCCGGTGCCGCGGGGGGGTGTGGAGTGTGGGGGCGTGGACCCGTGGGGCCGGGCACCGCACTGACTTGGGCAGAGGCGAAGACCCTCCTGGAAGGCAGAGGAATCGTGCACAGCCGAAAACTAAAAGGAAGAAGGAAGGGAAGGGAAGGGAAGGGAAGGGAAGGGAAGGGAAGGGAAGGGAAGGGAAGGGAAGGGAAGGGAAGGGAAGGGGGAAGGAAGGGAGGAAGGAATCTGCAGCATCTCTTGATCATCTTGCTGAAGTACTTGCAAGGATTTTCTTCAGCGGGGGAATGGCTTTTTTACAACATTATTTGTTAGTTCAGTATGTTTTCGGGGTAAATATACATTCTCCTGATGATTTTCAAATGTTTGTGTATGCGTGCTTATGCCTTAACGATGATTTGGTTGCTGCAGTATTGCACAGCCCGTTCGCCAGCACGACCACCCAGAGGTGCCTTCCATAACTTGTTTCGCACCTCTGTTTAAATGCCCTCCCGCCTGTTCCCCTGTCAATACTCAGCTTGCGACCCACGGGGAGTCGCCTTCTCCGTGTTTCTTCGGGGGCCTCCTGGACACCCCTCCACGAAAGGCGGAGGGCCGGGGGTGCCTGACCGGGAGGTGCAGGACCCCGCTGCGGTCTGCGGAGCCGGGGGTCGCTGGCAGCCGCCAGCTGCGCTCCCCCGAGGGTCCCGCTCCTCTGCCCGCACCCACACCGCGCCGCTCCCCGCGGAGCACCGCCTCCCGGCGCGGCAGAGCTCCTTTCCCGGCCCTGTCCAGCTTGCCATTCCCCTCCCGGAAAAGGGCTGACAGCTGGATCTCCAGAAAAAAAAGTACTTATTGCCCCTTTTTTACCTATAAACGCACCTGGCGCCCCTCTCCCCCCCAGCTGCGCCCGTCCTCCCACCGCCTGGCACTGGCTGTCGGACCACCGGCTTGTGAATTCCTACCGAATTCCAGCCCGGTGTGAAACGAGGGAGCCCGGCAGCCCCCGCACACCGGGGGACCTTTGGGTAATCGCTGTCGGGTTTGTCGCTGCTTCCGAGGCAGGGCGGCTCCCGAGCCACACAAGGAGACTTGCCAGCCTCCTCCGGCTGGGTCAGAAAAGTCGTGGCAAAACCCAGGGCGATCAAATACGGCGCCTTTTCTCAGCTTCCAGTCCCAGACAAAGGCGAAACAGGCAGCTTGTAATTCGTTTTTTATTTTATTTGGAAATCTCATCCAGAAACACTGGTCAATAATAAATATATCGATAGTTATCAAGAATATATAAAAAATAAAGACACGGTATTGTCTTTGAGGCCCTAACAAAAAACAAACAAACAAATGAAATGAACAATAACAGTATTTCAGGCAAACGCCCAGGAAAACGTACCGAAAAGGAAATAAACAGCAACAAAGATTCCGGTTTAGTTAAACAAGTCACTGATCTGGCAAGAGCCGACCCCGCATGCAAAACCAAACCAAACTAAAAAAAAAAAAGCAGCAAAGCAGAACAAACCCAAAGCCAACAAGAGAAATAAGCGAAGAGGACCCGAGGACCCCAGCCAGCTGAACTAGCACACTTCACCAAGAGCAGGAGGTGGGAGATTTGGCAAAACAGACCCGCAGGAGGGTTGTGCTGTGTTTTGCACTATTTCCCTCTCTCTCTTTTTTTTTTTTTTTTTTTTTTTAGGCGGACACAGAGGGAAGAAGAAAAAGAACTGCAAACAAAACCGCATCGCAACCAAAGCTGCGAAAAAAAAAACCCACCCACAAAACTTTAGTGAATTCACTCGGAAGCCGCCCTGTTGCCAGGGAAGCCGCCCGTGGCCGGTACCCACGGGTGGCAAGCTGCCGTGGGAAGCATGCTGCATGCACTCCCCGGGCTACGCCCCCCCGCCGCAGCCGGGTTTGGAGCGGGAGGTTTCGGAGGTGTCGCCGTGCGAAAGGAAAGAAAGGAAAAGCCCGCAAAAAGAAGAAGAAGCCCCAAACCGATCTCATCGTCTCTTAGTAGCTGCGAACACTACAATGACAACCATGTCTTTTTTTTTTTTCCCTTTTGCATCCATTTTAAGGAATTATTTACATTTGATCACCATCAGCGGCATTATTTATTATTATTATTATTAATTATTATTATTATTATTCTTTTTACAACAGGGACTTTTTTTTTCCGGTTTAGTATAATAAGAAAACACCGCCCGAGGAGCCGGCTAAAACATTACCTTTGCAAGGTCCTTACTACACTAATCCCGTGTTACAGGAGGGGTTGGCGGGGCGGGGGGCAGCGGGGGCAGGTCCGTCGGCGGCGCGGGGGGGGCCCGGCCGCAGCCCCCTCCCCGCCCGTGGGAGCGCCGGCTCCGGCGCAGCCCCGGGGGCTGGGGGGGGCCCGCCGAGTCACTTCAGGAGGTCCTTGGTCTCCCCCGAGATCCTGGCCATGTTGGAGGCGGTGAGGGCCGAGAGGTGGGGCGGGGGGGGCATCTGGCAGATGGTGCAGGGGCACGGCAAGCCCGCCCAGTGCTGGAAGCCGCTGCCAAGCTGCAGGGCAGGGGGGGTCGAGGGGGTCTTGAGCAGGGAGTGGGGGGGCCGGATGGTGCCGATGGCCGGCAGGGAGGCGGAGAGGGAGGAGGAGGTGTTGGCGGAGGACAAGGCACTGCCGAGGATGGGGTGCACCTGGTGCACGGTGCCGGCGGCATGGGGCGGGTGCCCGGCGGAGTGTCCCACCGTGCCGCAGTGAAAGGCGGAGTGGTGCCCCCCGTAGATTTCCCCCACTAGCCTCTTCATCTCCTCCAGGGAGCTGGTGAGCATCAGGATATAGTTTCTGGCTAGCAGGAGGGTGGCGATTTTGGAGAGTTTTCTCACGGAAGGTCCGTGGGCGTAGGGCATCACCTCCCGCAACCCGTCCATGGCGAGGTTGAGGTCGTGCATCCTCTTACGCTCCCGGCCGTTGATCTTCAGCCGCAGCTGCTGCAGGTCCTGCTCCGAGAGCTGCTTCTTGATTTTGTACTTGCTGCCTTCCCCTCCGGCCTTGGAGCCGTTCCTGGAGAGGCCTTCCCCGGACATCTTCTGCACCAGGTCGTTCTGGGTGGAGGAGACAGAGTTGAGCCGGCTGTCCTGGTGATGGTGATGGTGGTGGTGGTGGTGGTGGTCTCTCAGGTACATCTCATCCATGTCTGGTGAGGAAGCTCTGCTGGAGACAGAGCTGGAGTCAGAATTCATTGTATTCGGGCTTCTGAGCAAGAAACTCTTCCCTGCTCTGGAGGTGGCAGAACAAGACAACTCTCCTTCAAAAAGCAACGAAAACGGAATGAAAAAGAAATAAACGGACGGCAGGCTCTGCCAGTGAAGGACTGGAAATGCTGGAGGAAGAGGAAAAAAGCCCCTCAGCCCCCTCTCTCACCAATCTCTCTTCTCTCCTTCGGTTACTCAGCCTGTTTACAGGATGGCTAGTTAGTGTATGCTTGGACTAACCTCAGCCTGAAAAAGAGGGGCTTTTATAGAGCTGCAGCAGAGAGCAGAGACAAAAGGAGCCCTCCTATGTATAATGGTCTAGTTAGGATGACGTGCCATTATTCAGGGCGGTGCGCTTTGACTGTCCCATTTAGCAAGGACCCCTATTCATATTCATTGTGGTGCCACCCGGGACACCTCAGCCACGGACCATCAGGAGTCAAGGAGACACAAAACCCCTCTGATTGACACCGCACACTCATCGCTCCGTGTGCGCGCCATCTCCTCCCCCTGCCCCTCATTTCCAATATAAAACCGCATCCCGTCTACAGTAGGGAGGCCAGGGGCTGCGGGGGGCTGCGCGCCTGCTCGGGGCCGGCGAGGAAACCCCGGCCGCGGGCGGCAGCGGGCCGGAGCAGCCCGGGGAAGTCCCCCCGCTCCGGCGGGAGGGGGTGGGGGACGTCGGTCGCCCCCGTCCTGCAGCATGCCCGGCTCCAGGAGCGACTCCCCGCTTTGTTTGCCTTTCCCTCCCCCTCCCCCGGTCTCCCCCGGCCGGGGTTTGTGGTGCGGCACCGGCTGGCCCTCGCCCGGCCGGGCTGGCCGCAGTTGGCTCGTACCTGGGTCGCCGCTTTGTTTAAAAGAGCGATGACTCGGGCGGTCGGCGGGCAGCCTCCGCGGGAAAATGCGCGCTGGGAAGCCCTCCTCCCCCCGGGCCAGCGACTCCCTTTAAATGAACGGGGAAAGCCGGGGTGCGGCGGCAAGCCGGTGTGCCTGGCGGCGGGAGGGGCTGCCGGCCGGGAGGGCCGGCTCGAGGAGGGCGGCAGCCCCCGGGGCTCCGCTCGCCCTCGGCTCCGGCGGGAGGGCGGTGCAGCGGGGCGGTCGGAGCAGCCGCCGGCGGGACCGAGAGGCTGCGTTCAAGGCCGGGCCGGGCCGGACGCGGGCGGGAAGGGAGCCGGCCCCGGGGGGCAGCGCTGCAAAACGGCCCCAGGCGTTCGCGCCAGTAAGTGCATCGGCTCCGGGCCCCGGCTGCAGCTTGGGCGGGACCTTCTCTCGCCGGCGGTGGGGCGGGGAAGGGGGGGGTGCGTGGGGCCGGGCAGGTCGGGGCTCCGCCGGGCAGGGCTGGCGGGGCACCTGGGGCAGGTGTCACCAGCCCAGCTCTCGGCCGTGCTGGGCGTCCGCCGGGCGCCCGCTCTGCCTCTGCCCCCGGGGCGGACTGAGCCTTCTGCGGGGCTCTACCGGGCCGGGGGGCAGGGGCAGCCTGCCCGAGCCCTGTGCGTGCCCGGGGAAGGGAGCGTGATCCTCCGCCGGATCTTCCCACGCCCGCTGGTGCCTCCTACGCGGTGAGTGCGGGTCTGGCAGCCGGGACGGGGCGGGAGCCCCCTGCGGCGGGCGAGCCCTGGCGCTCCCGGAGCCGGCCCGGGTGCCCCCGCTTTCCCGGGGGGAGCCGTCGGGCTGAGCTTCCACCTGCCAACGGGCGCGCAGGGCCCTGGAGAAACCTCCTTGGCAGGACCCCGCTCCTCCATAAAGAGTCTCCAGGCCCCGAGGAGAGCGAGGAGCCAGGAATAGAGGGACACTTTCATCCGACTGAGTCTAACTGTGCTTAGTCTGCTGAGCAAAATTAAAGCCGCCTGATCTCAGCACTGTCAGTAAATCCCGCCGTGAGAAGGAGAAAAAAAAGAAGAGAAGAGAAGAGAAGAGAAGAGAAGAGAAGAGAAGAGAAAAGAAAAGAAAAGAAAAGAAAAGAAAAGAAAAGAAAAGAAAAGAAAAGAAAAGAAAAGAAAAGAAAAGAAAAGAAAAGTATTTAGGAGAATATATCAGAAATAACGCGACCTCGGCTTACCCCGCTTCTGCCGCGAAAGCTGTAAACCCACCCAGACTTTTCCCCCAGCTGCGAGGTTTGCCGGGCAAACAGGCAGGAAACCTGGCCGGGCCCGGAGTCCCCAGCGCCGTCCCCTTCGCGCCCGCGGAGCCGGGCGCCGCCGGTCTCCGCACCCGGCGGGGGAGGCGCGGGTGGCCTCCCCTGCCCGCGGGGCCGCTCTCCGGGGGGCTCCCGGAGGTTGCCTGCTCCTCCCTCCGCCCTTCCCTCCCGTGGAGCCGGGATGAAGCAAATGAACAAAACTTGACACGGAGACGGCGGCGGCGGCAGGAAAACGCGCAGGATCGGGGGAAACCCCGGCCCTGGGGCCGGAGGCTGCCCGGGGGCGGCAGCTCCCATCCCCCGCGCCCGCGTCCGCCGCTCCGGAGGAGACACGCCGCTCGGTTTGGGGGAAGTTGAGTCCAACGGGGGCCGAGGAGAGGAAGGCGAAAAGACGCCGTCGGGGGAAGCAACAGGAGGGGTCCCGTTCTCCCCTCCGGCAGGGCGGGCTGCTCCGTAAGCCCCGCTCCCCTCCGGGCCTGGGGCTTCATCGGGATGGGGCCGGGGGGCGATACCGGCCTACGGACCCGCCGGTGCACCGCGGGGCGGAAAGGGGCGGGCGCTGGGACGGGAAGGAAAAGTCGGGTCGTCACTCGGAGGAATATTACGAATATTTCTTCTCTCCTGCTTCCCGGCGACGTCGCTGCTCCCCAACGCTCCCGGCTCGGCTGTCGGACGCACGGCCGGCAGCATCCCCCTCCCGGGACGGGGCGGCGGGGCTCGGCCTTGCTCGGAGTCGCCTTAGGGCAAAGGAAGGATTTGGGAAAGTAAAGCGAGGTTAAATCCCGAGCATAGGGTGCCTCGCCAGGAAAGTCGTTTCGGAAAAGGGCAGCACTGCTCCAGCACGATTGCTGGTCGTAACACTGCCTGGCGCGTCCAGCCTGCCCCGCTGCTTTCCTTTGCCGCTTTTACTTTGCTGATGCTGGAGAGAGAGAGAGAGGGAGGGAGGGAGAAAGAAAGAAAAAAGGAAGGGGGAAAGAAAAAGAATGAGAGAGAGAGAGAGGGCGAGAGCGGAAACAGAAAAAGAAAGAGAGAGAGAAAGAAAGAAAAAAAGAGAAGAAAAGAAAGAAACATTGAGAGAGAAGGAAAAAAGGGAAGGTCTCAGCGCAGCAGAGAGGTGCGTGGGAAGTGCCACCCGTGGGCGCAGACGGGGGGAGGAGAGCCGCCCGGACACTTGCTGGCCGAGCCCGCGGAGAGCGGCGGAGCCGGGCCGGCCCGTCCCGGCGGCGGGCGGTGGGTGCTCGGCGGGGCGGGGGGCCGCGCTGCCCCGGGGCGGGCTGGCTGCGCCCGCTGCCGCCTCTCCCCACCCGGACAAGTGCCCGCCATTCCCCGGCCAGGGCACTTCGGACAGGGCTGCGGAGGAGCTCCGGGCGTGCCGCTGCCCCGGTTCAGTCAACAGCGAGACTCCCCCCGACGCCGGCAGCAACGAAATTAACGCCCGGGAGTCAGAAAATCAAATGTTTTCCTAATCGGGGCGTAGGAGAAGGACGAAAATGGTAGCTGCGTGGTAGCTAAATCAAATTAACATGCGCTCCCCGGCCTTTTAATTCCTGTTTTCATAAAGGCAGGGAGATTTGGTGAGGGAGAGAAACGTGTTTTCTCTGGGAAGGCAAACTGCTCTGGAGTAGAGAGACAATCAGGTGCGAGAGCATCCCGCACAGCCTCCGCGTCCGCATCAGGCGGGGCCGTGGGAAACGCGACCCGCTCGTAACCCAACCTGCAATCGTAGCGGCACGGCTGGCCGCCGCTCAGGGGACAGGTTTGGGGTTTAGAGGCTCCTCGGAATGGAAGTTGTGCGATTTCAAATATCGGATTTTCATTAATGGATGCACTTTAAGGCAGTGCCCGATTTTGAATCCTTACAGAGTTTGGTAGGGAAATTGGATATACTTTTCTCTCGCGTAGCGTTACTACTTTCGTAGTAGCGTTACTACTTTCATAGTAGCGTTACTATGAAAGAATATTAAATCTTGCGCTTCCCTTGACTTTATTGACCTGGCTGGCAGCACAGAATCGTATTCATGATATGAAGACTGGTTAAATCAGTATTATGTATTTTTCTTGTGGGTTTATTAGAAGACTATTAGCTTTTGTGGTTTATGGCTATTAGATTTTGCTATCTCTGCTTGCTTTTAATTTAATTTGAACATTTGACAACCGCGTTTGTAGTATAAAAAGAGTTCTAAATGTTAGCATTACGATAAGGTGGTTGTTGATCCTATTTAGGAAACACAGGTCACTGCGTTACAAGAAAGCTCTCAGGCAGCTTCTGTGAGACGAGTGCTGCTATGAACGGATTGTGCTACACCGCGCTGGGTGCTAAAGCTGAAATTTGGTTGTTTCTAAACGGCGTTCATTTTATTTTAGAGAGGACAGCCGAGGTTCCCTAACCGCATGTTGGTTTTGCCCCAAATGTGTTACTGGATTGCATTTAGATTGACGGTATAATTCAGATTGATAGCATCTCGTCATCTGACACTTTGACATCACCAAAGTGAACAGGCTGAAAGACTATTTTAATTCTTGTGTTTATCACGAATTTGCTTTCCAGAAGTAGGGCAGTACGAAGGCAATGCCGAGTTCCCTTCTGACTGGAACGGGATGAGAAGGCTGTCCTGGGCTGCTGTAGTCAAATTCTCCAGTCAAAGAAACCCGGAGATAATATTCCTCTGCTTGGACACAGGAAAATTCTTCTCCATTCATATGTTTTCAAATTCGTTGGCAACAAGGGGTCAGAACAAAATTTCCCCCTGTTTATTAAGTATGAAGTTGGAACTCCGACCTTTAAAGTATCCTGCGGACGATGTCAGGATCGGGTCCATACCAGCCACTGCTTCTGGGGAGACTATAACCTTAAAGGAAATAACTGCTGGGCATTCCAGTGCACCTAATAAAGGATGGCATTTTATTTTTTTGTATCTAAATACTGATTTGCAAAACTTCTGGAAAAAATATGGCATAAAACCTTAGTAATAAAATTTAAAATGTCAAAGACTAATTAATTAGAGACGTGCAAATTGCTAATCCTCTGATATATGACGTTTGCTACCAAAAGCCTGAAATTAGTTTCAGTAAACAATAAAAAGCACTTAATCAACAGTTTGCATTTAATTCCTTTATTTTTTTCTGTAGTGAATGCACCTGAAACCTGTGTTTTATTTAGAGAAAAGATTATGGAAAATCAGTTTGAATGTTTCTAAAGCTATCAGACGTGCCATGGTATTAGTCAACTGTGAAATATTTTGCTGTCTTTGGAATTTAAGAAGAAAAAACCTATCGGTATTGTTGAATCCATTAAACAGTTTATTTTTAGATGCTTGGTAAAACTTGCACTACCTCCAAAATACAGCCACAGAGCTGAGACTGTGATGCACATTTCCCATACGCAGAGCTCAGACAGTGGTCCACACTTCACACATGCAGAATGGGCTAAACCTGGTATTCCTGGCAAACAAGCCTGTCACATACTTTGGAATCACGGCTGGCTTGTCACTGTGTTGAAGGATAATAACATTGCTCAAAGGCCTGTTTTTATTTTCTCTCTCTTTAACTTCTGGGTCCATATTCACACCTAAAATGTTAACATTTAAGAATGGGCAAGTTTTCTTTGTCTTTCCTTCTGGCCTTTCACATCACTTGCAGTTGTCTGCACTCTCGTTACTGTGAACGTTCTCCATTTACTACACTTGGTACCGAAACTCACCCACTGACTTCTAAGAACCTTCTCCCTCACTGCTTTAGCAGATAGTTGACGATTACCGAGTTGGTCTCGAAGTCATGTAGGCTATTTAAATATCAGATATAAACAAAGTGGGAGACGGACAGAGAGTACATGAGAGCTCCCCCCCCACTCCCCCCAAATCCTTCCCATCAGAAACCCCAGATGCACTGCTGTTTAGTAAGCTTCTCAAATGTTTAAAGTTATCTTAGGCCAGAGTGAAAACATTGCTGTTGTAACGACTAAAGATTGACATGTTTTGCCGTATCAGAAACAAGTAAGTTTAATGCAATTTATTTTTCATAGCTATAGTGAAAACAAATAAAGCTATAGAAATTATTGAACAACTCTTCCACTACGCATTTGAAAGCGTGGAAGACTCACTAAAGAGAAAGAAAAAAAAATCCTTGTCTCCTTTTGTATCTCAATTTTAAACAATGCATGTCTCAAGTGAATATTTACGGGTTGTTAATAGGCTAGTACAAATTCTAGAAGACACAACAAAAATTATCAGCAGTCTATTCACAAACCTTTGCCATGTCTCAGTGTTTGGGGATGGGCGTATGGACTGCCTTCACCACCCTTGAATAGAACTCTATTGTGTGGGCTTGTTCCATTGGGATCAATGGGACGACATGTGCAATGAGATGCTAATGAACACCAGAAACGATGGTAAAATCTGGCCCGGCTAAGGCGTAAGACTGTTTTTATAAATCACTTCTGAGTCTCTTGCTCTACTGCTTTGAAGCTTCAAATGTTCAGGGAGGCCTTACTATATAAGATAAGTTTTTTGCATCATTTAAATCACATTTTCCCACCCTTACAATTTGAATCACTCTCCATTATCATCTTCTTTAAAGTTGCAGCTGAAATGAGGCAGTCCGTTTTCACTGGCAATTGCACCGTTAATGTAAATGCGGTTCCACAAATGGAAAATAAAATACACTGGAGGAAAATAACGTCAAGCACAAGTACAAAAAAGAATGATGGTCAGAAAGCAGGCACACAGGAAAGTATAGTGTTGGCAGTGTGTAGCCCCATGGTCATTGCCCCACCACACCTGCAGAACCCCCCCACCCTCGGAGTCTTCAGAAATGTTCATGTCTCACACAAGGGAGACAACAGTCCTAGACCCATCTCGGAGAAGCGTAACTGCAGGGGGAACTGCGCTAGGCGAGTGCTAAGAGCAGGCAGAGGCCTGCTGTGCTGTGGGAGGCTGGTGGCTGCAGGGCCCATCAGCACCCTTTCTTGGTCCTGCAGTTCTTCAGCCTGGACTGGAAAACCTACAAACCTATGGATATAACACTGGGAGCCCGTGATTCTCGGGAGCTTGGAGCAGGCGTAGAAGTGCTCAGACACAATAGTAATGAGTATCATAAAAGTCCCACCTCCGTCTCTTAAAAGACAGAGAGAGGGAGAGAAGACTAGGTCCACCGACACCACCTTTTCTCATCAGCTTATGGCAAAGGCTAATTATTAACTACTGAAACACTGATGAACTGTGGTGTTTGTTTGCTTATTATGAGGCCTGTCAGGGCCAGAACCAAACCTTACTGAAGCTGACTGATGTCTCTTGGTTTCAATAGACTCAGAGGTCAGGCCCCTAAAATTCAAATTTCCAGTGCAGTTCCTTGCAATAAAGAACCAGTGAGTACTGTAAAGAAGGGCTTAATTACTCCAATGAGATCATTTAGTTTTTAAGCAAAAATGCTTTAATTGGGGGCAGGCCCTTTCATATTTGTTTCCCAAGAAGGAAATTGATCAGCAAAATGTTAATAATAAGATCTTAAGAGAGCCCATGCCAGCCATAGACACCAAGCTCAGCTAAGGGAGCTCACAGTTTCTTTTCAGCCACTGATGCTGAGCAAAACTGTTTTCAGGGAAGGACCTATGAGTGAAAAGCAAGCCACCTTCTCTGGTTTGCTAATACCGCTTCTGTAACCATTTCACCTGTTATTCTTTTACACCAGAACCAAAGGTGAGTGTCCAGTAGCAGCAGTTTCGTGTACCCAGATCTAGCTTGAAGCTATCTCTCTTTTTCTTTGTCAGGAAGACACTTCCTTGCTGGGGTGCTTAGCTGGGTCCTTGGTAAACCTCTACCTTCACGTGGAACTCAGTGGCTTGAGACACTGTCAGCAAATTTAATTTGGAGACGAAATACATGGGACATGAATGATTCCTCGGTGGAGGTTAGTACCCCGAGTCCTCTGCTTGGCTGTCGGAAATGCTGCTGGCTGGGAACATGGGGTGGAACAGGATCTCAGGAGCTGCAGCCTCTTCTCAACCAGTTTGTACACAGCAAAACAAGCAGTCGGCACTGCTCCTATCATATTCTCTTTTTTCTTTCGGATATTTTGTATACTCGGGAGGTGAGAGCTCTAAGGTTCTTCCAGGCACAAAGAATGTAATTCTGGAGTGGGATGACACACACTCAAAACAAGGAAAATCCTTTGCCTGCTAATTGCCAGAACACCATTTTGCACAAAGGTCAATAAATATTTTATCTCATCCACACATCAGTAGCGCAGTGTCCCTGTGGAAACACCAGTGATCTGCAACTCTCGCTCACAATTATTACCTGTAGTTCAGTGAGACCAACAGACCCAAAAAAAGATGGATACGTTGAGATATGCAAAACCTTCGCTGAGGGGAGTACTGTATAAATAGGTAAGACAGATGGGAAAGATTGGGCAACAATAAGCAGAACGATAAAAAGTAAAGGGGAAGAAGCAAGAAATTGTATGTGTTTTTAATTTTATAGCTCTGTATGACTGATGTTCACAGCTGCAGTGGGAAGTAATTATTTTTACCACTTCTGAAAATGAAATTAAATTTAAAATTAAGTTCATAGGTGAATATGTTTTGAGTTGTCTTCTCTTCTTCATATTGGCTTTGTTACTAAGTGAACCTCTTCTCCACAGCTGGCAGGCACCTGAAATGGATAATCAATGTGTTGCAGTTCCAGATTTTGCAGATATTGCTACCTTTTTCCTAAATTGCAGAGGCCCAGTCTTGCATCATTAGTGTATGTGAACTATTCAGAACTCCCTGAAGATTTGGGGAGCATATAGAGACCTGATAGCCTCCCTGCTTTTCAGTATTTTAAGGGTTTCCATCTATCTGAAATCCTATATGACTCTATAGGATTTGTAAACTGCAGAACTTTGTGACTTATCAAAATCACCAGAATTGATACATTTAGTTCCTTTAATCTGGATATTCATGGCACCCTTTCCCTCCTATTTTTATTGAAGCAAGACTTGGAGTTGCAAAAATGGCAAGTTAACAAAATATTAGCTCAAGTTTGGCCGGTTTTATTCACGATAATAAAGACCCACTGGGCTTTATATTGGCTTACTCTGGTATTAGTAGATTAATATTAAATATATTGAATTCAGCTAATACTCACCCAGAACTCCATGCCTTTTAAAGATAAAAGTAAATGGAAATAATTAAGATAGTATCTTTGATATTTTAGCAATATTTCATATACTCTGAAATTTCATTTCTGGGCTGAAAATTGTAAAACAAATGTACACTTATTGCAAATTAAAAAAATCACTTTAAAAGATACTCTGCAGGGTATGAAAAGTTTTCCTTTTTTTTTTTCATCTGGTTGTATATGTTCCTGTCCCTTATAAGTCATAGCAAACAATATAGTATTCCACAAGAGCTTTTATCCTAGTGAGCAGAAAGTGAGCAGAAAGACTGAACAAAAGAATGAATTAATTAATTAATGGATGAATGTATTAAAAAAAGGCTCCACCTGCTCTGTTCCAAAAATCTCTCACTATACTACTGAGAGGTTTGTTACACTGACTAATATTGAAGCCCTCCCCTTCATTTTTGAACAAATATGATTTGTTCACATTTGGAGTGATTGCCAAAATTTAAACTATGTAACATAAACTGTGCCTTTACTGATGTGTCTAATATCAGGAAATCACCACTGTCATTGCCCTAAAGATAACGAGGGAGACAGTCTGTCAAAAATGGAAGGGGAAAAAGCAGATTTTTCTATTGCTTTATCAGAAATGTCTAACACACTTGTTTAATCTTAAGGCCTTGCCTTGCCCACATGAACAGTTCACTTAGTTGTGAAGGATTTAACTTAATACGAGCAAAGGCACTCTTTTAAGAATTTTGTGCCTTTATGCTCTTAACCCAGTGATGCTTCCTTGTCTTCCAACGACAGACAAGAAATATCATAACAAACAGCATGGGGGAGGACCTTGATTTGCTTACCAAACCCCAGCAGAGATTGCCACAAGTTTGCAGAAGAGCTGCTCTAAAAAGAGAAATAGGAAAGACACGATACTTCTGTCTTCTTGTCAGGGTTATACCAGTGCCCCACCAGTGGTACTGAAGGGAAAGAGTTGGTGACTAAGGGGTGCTGGATTAAGGGGGGTGGGGGGGGTGTGGGATTTGTGTGTCCCCCCCCCAGACAAAGAGCCCTGTCCCCCGCAGGAAGGTGCTGAAATGCAAAGCAAGCTCCCAACTCCTTTTCTCTCTCTTGGTGGCATTTGGAAGTGTAAAGCTTTGAATACCAATTGCTTGAACTGGACATATGTGAATCTCTTCTAATCCTACTAATCCCGTCCCCAAGTGCTTCTTTGTATGTGGAGGCAACACACATAGATCTAAGTGAAAGTGGCCGTAATCCTGGAAATGTGGAAAAATGTCCCAGTGTGGGAGTTGGGAGAGGGAAAAGCTCCCTAGCAGAGGGCACCCGCTGGAAGAGCATTGTGTTTGCGGGGTGAGTGAGGGGAGGTGGTGGGGGCAGGGAAGACATGAAGGAGAGCTCTCACCTTCCCTGAGCTGCGAGGAGGAAAGCAAACCCACCCAGCGGGAAAGCTCCCTTGCAAACAGCCATCGCACACTTGAGCAAACCCGCAGAACTGAGACAAAGTTTCCAAACGCTGGGAAATTCACCCACCGGCAGCTTTCAGCAGTGTGAGCTCAGCAGGCTAGGCACTAATGTGCTGACTTCATTATTTCCCAACCTCGCCCCGCTGAATGGCAGATTTGTTTAGGGAATGGTGGGCTACCGCTCCGTCCTTCCCTGGGCGCAAAGATAGGGAGGGGAGCTGGGATCATGGCCCCAGTCAAAGGCACGGGCTCTCTGTCTTACGGGGGACCCTTTTACTCTGCGCAGAAGTGAGGATCGGGCCACGTAAGCAGATGTCTTTGCCAAACACTAACAAGGCAGCAGAGAAGAAGTCAGCTCGCAAGTGACCGGTTGTATTATTCACTCAGCCTCTTTCAAAACCAATTTCAGGCATCAAATCCTCTAGCTGTGCGAAGGTAAAAGGATAGAGACAGGCGAAGTTTCTATGTCTTTGATTCAACACTGAAACCTTAGCGTTTGACTGGGCTGTTACTTAAAATTAACATCCACCTGGAAACTAACAAACCCTACGGGTTTTCCCAATATACAAGTCATATAATTCAGCCATGCGAATTTCCCAAATGTCAGACAGCTAATTTACATTTTCTTGGCTAGTCACTGAATCAGGCGTGTTTATACCCCACAGTAGGTAATGTACAAGGAAATTAATCTGTTTTTTGTATGTGCTTTCAAAAGATTTTAAAATATGGAGCAATTGATAACATTATTTGCCAGCCAAATCTTTATTTTGCTTAATAAATCTCTAGATAAAACCATGTTAGGTAAGAAAATCTAAGGCTATATATTCTCTGGGAGTTGACTTTTTTATTACCTCACCAGACTTTGTGCTTTCATAAATAAGTGTCAGCTGAAATTAACCTGCTGTTTAGAGATAGTATAAAGCATCCCAAAATCAGCCTTTTTTTTTTTTTTTGCACAAGAACCTCCTGAATGTCACAGGGACAGAAAATGAGGATAGATCCTTAACTTTGCATGGATAAAGCAATAAGATTTTCTCTTGGAAACACGCTAAGCCAAACCCCACAATGTACTAAAATAACTTCATTAAAAGGAAAAGCTCAAGGAAGGGTTTTGCCGTGTGCATCAGAGAACATGTAGGATAAAATGGGACGAGAATAAAATGCCTAGTACTAAGCCTAGTATCTTGGAGCTGTGTGGACTTGACCCTACTGTTTGCCACAGAAACACTGCTCACGTGAAGAAATGTTACTAGTCTTGGCCTTCAAGGGGGACTGCTGATATCGCACCTAGGATCTCCTCCAATTCCAGCAGTGCCGTCCTGCCTGCGGCTTGGCCAGCGTGCTGTCCCATGGGCTGGTGCCAAAGAAAATCCCTGGGGTCAGGGGATGCCTGCGGTCAGGGTACACTGGCACACTTGTTCCCTTACTTTAGACTTCCCAGCCGGAGAAAAGAAGGTAAACAATTTGTCTATAGGGAAGCTGGCTTCATTTGTATTAGATGGCCCTGTGGCCCACAGGTGCCTGTGGCGCTCACTCCCACAGGGTGCTGTGAATTTTACAGGTGAAGCGAGGGGATTTTGATTGCTGAAGGCCTCATGCTCAGCTGCCCTCCTGCCAGCAGGCCTCATCCATACCCTGGGGTGCGGTGGGGCTGCGGTGGACTCAGCGCCTTGTGTCCTGCCACTGACCCCTCCGCAGCACTCGGACCCTCCGGACGGCAGGGAGAGCTCTGGGGTGGCCTGGCACCTCCCTGGGTCAGTCTGCACTGGAAATCTGGGGCTTCTCAGCCCTCATGGCCTATATTGCTCCATATTGTGAGTGACTCACAGGGCCATCCCTGAGGGCTGCCTCTGGGGAGCAAAGGATTAACCACGTGCCCGCTTGCCCCTGGGCAGCCATCTCCCCCTGCCAAGCCCTGCGACAGCACTCCCTGCCTGGGGGCACCACAGGCCTGCCCCCACCACCAAGCCTGAGGTTGCCTAGCAACCCAGGCCTGCCTAGCAACCAACTGCCTCACAGCCCTGGCTGGTGGCAGCCAATCGGAGTGTCCTGGTGACCCAACCCAGGCAGCTGGTGCCATTTTGTCTCTCAGTGCTGGGAGGTGTGATGGATCCCAGACCGTCTCTGAGGCCAGTGGGCAGGGAGCGGCCCGTGTCTGTACTGCTGGGGTCCACGGCCCTCCAGAAGAGGTTGGCCACATGTACACTGTTCGATGGGCAGAAGCCACAGCCATGTGGTGTTCCAGGCCAAAGCCAGTCAGCCATTTCAGGGCACTACCAATCAAGCCCTCGGCCTTTCTCATGCCCTGGGCACCAGCCAGTCCGCCAGCACGTGTGGTGCCATGGTGTCCTTCAGCTGCTGCTGCACATGCCGCGGCTGCTGGCCCCTTCCCATTTCCCCCCCCACCAACTTGCAGAGGTGACTCCTGTCTTCCAAGGCCATTTTGCATGGGCCCCAGTGGTCTCCATAGTCTCAGCCCACACAGGGGTGGCAGCGGGGCCTGAGCAGCCCTCTGCAATGTAAAACATGCTGTGCGGTGGAAACCGGCTCCCCTGTGTGAAACGGCAGCTGGAGACTGCCGGGAGCTGGAAATGTGCCTCGAGCCGCACTATTTTTTCAGGTTAGCGGTAGTTGCTCACTAATTCTCTTTCCTGATCACCCTGCTTGCCTGGACAGGCAGTGGTCAACCCAGGCTGGGAGGCCAAACTCATAACTCTGACAGAAGAGCATGTATCTCTATACAGGTGCCACTGGCATGTGAGCACAGGTACTTTTTGGAGGACTGCAGCTGGAGAAAACTCCTGTGGTGTCGCCTGTGTTTTGTGGACCCTTCCTCTCAGGGTCTTGAAGTCTAGACCTGGCTTTTCTGTAGGCCACAGCTTTCAGTGCAATCTGGCCTGCCAGTTTTGGCAGGCTTTTCAGTGACCTGAAACCTTACAGCAGTGACATGGCCAGGCACGGCGCAACTGCGCGTCTGCTCAGGGCCCGTCAGGGCAGAGGGGCGATGCCTTGGCCAGCAGCAGTGGGGATTCTGGATCGTACAGGGCTGTTTCTCCTCACTTCCATCAGGCGCGTGCTGACCCAGATACCAGGTTTCATGTCAGTCCTGGGTTAGAAGTCTGGAGGGGATGCGGGAAGCAGCTGGCAAGGCTCGGTTTTGGCTTGCGGGGGCAGTCCGCAATGGCATTCAGGCTTAAAAGGCCCAAGGGTTAAGCATTCATTTAGTTACTCTGCCCAGTTAGCTAAGACCAGCCCTGAAGGAGCAGCGTGGCTCCAACCAAAGGCCCGTTCATTGTGAGATGATAGTTGGTAGCAGTGCAAGCGAGGTAAATATTTAAGTCACACCAAGCCAAGGCAAATCTGCGTTTTACAGGGTGGAATACAGGACATGGGGCAAAACTGACTTGATGTCAGGACAAGATTTAAAAGGTCTTTCTAGAAGCACTTCAAATGCTGATTGGCAAAAGGTCATGCCTGGGGGATACCTGGAGGGTAGGACAGTGCAGGTGTGACCAGGCCAGCCTCAGCCTGTCATGTAGCTGTGCAAGGGAGGGGGCTGCTGCCAGTGGAGTAGTTCTCAGTTGCAATCAGATCTGTACAATACGCATTGAAATGCATTACAGTGAAGATAATCAAGCCTAGATGTTGCTATCTCTGCTTGTCTACGGTCATGTTGGCACATCAACGTTCAAGCGTGGGCAATTTTTTTCTTAATACTGCCATAAATCAAGGGCATTATATTCAGGTTGCATAAGCTAGGATCCTCATTGTCATTTTGTTGCCTTTGATGGATTCACACCAGCTAGGGATCTGACCCTATTTCTATAATCTGCCCCAAATGCCAACTATTAGAGTCTGTTTCAGTTTAAATCAACGAAGCATTAATATCTTTAAAACAATTTAGTTTCAAATGGTTGCAAATACAATGAAGCGATGTGGCACCCTGTAGGCTGAAGGAAAACCACTGAAATCAATTGGGTGAATTTGGAACTCAATATTTACTGTTGGGATCTACACAAATTCAAGAGCCAAAGGCAAGATTAGTTGGATTAGTGCTTCAGTGGTCCTTCATTATCCATTTCTCCCTCAGTGACATGATTTGTGTCTTCAGTTAACTGTGCTTATTAAATGAAAATGATGAAGGATTGAGGCAAAAGTACATATGTAGAAGGAGGGTGTTGAATCTTGCTAATCTTGTTTAGAACGTTATTGCATTTCATTACATAGGAAATTTCATTGAGGTTTCCTACATATTCTTTCAGGGTTAAGTCTCAGAGCCTCACTCTGTCATAGGAAAATGGAGATGCAGAAATGTATTACAGTTCAGTTGCTTGCCAGTCAGAAGACAGGCAGAAAGCAGCATCAGGTCCCCCTGAACATGGGGTTTCTGAGCACGGACCACTCTTTGCTTCCTCCAGTTTATATTGCTTTCTAGGCTGTGATAACAAGTGGAGAACTACTTGTGTGTAAGAGGATCCCAGTTTGCCTCCCACAGGGAAAGCAGAGGGGGAAGGAGGCCCATAACAGTGTGAGTTCAGGCTTGGCTCTGCTGCAGACACTCTCAACACTATGCCAGTTTTACAGCTGTCTTGTACAAGGAGGTGCTGATGCACTGGAGAATCAGGCTGCTGCTCTGAAGGATGAACGTATATCAGTTCAGACTGTGTTGTGGAAAAGTCAGAGCCATGTAAATAACTTGAACCTAGCACGTTTTTCTCTTGATATTGGAGCACTAGCTCATGTGAACTATGAGGTTGGATCCAGTCACGGAGGGAAGGGGATTTGCATGTGGCACAGGCAATACAGGGGACACGAGCATAACATCTACTCAAGTCTCCAATTAAAGTCTGCAGCTGAATCTGAAATCATCCCATCCATTTACTCATCGTGCAGGTAGAAAGTATGTCCCAGGGCACATTTCAAACAGCCTTTTAAATAGCCTGTTAAACCAAAATAAATATGACCACATTACTTTTTTAATTTCTCACTGTTTCAAACCAGGTTTAATTAGGCACACTGCAACCTTGGAAAAAATCTAAGAAACAGGGAAGTGATATTAATTCTTTATTATCACTTTAATTGTCTATTCTGATGTGTTAAAACTGAAACAATCTTTCAGCTGCAATGTCTAATGAACTCCAAGATCAAACAAGATCTTGCTAATTATGGAGTTAATGAGGACAAGTTCACAGGCAGAGTTAAGTTACTAATTCCATGTTTCAAAGCATCTTGAAGCTCAATAAGATCTTCATTTGGTGCTGTAATGGTATACATTTTGCATTTCTTCTTTCTGTAACATGTTACAGAAGGGCACCCTATGTATGGTATATGCTGCTAATCATGTGCAAACGGCACAAAGCAGACTTCAATAAATTAAGAGACTCGCTCTTTATAAATCAACTCAACATTGAAATCTCATTTACATTTTTGCTATCCCATGTAATGTGTTTACACACAAATAATGTCAACATTAGCATGGGAGGGGGATGAATTTAAATTCCACAGCATGTTTCTGAAGCCAAACCGTCAAGGAAAGGCAATCAACATTTTAAATGAGCATACAGGCAACTAGATTTTCAAAAAGAAGTACTACTAAATCAGGCCTTTGAACCCACAGTAGCAAAATGAACCTTACAGCTGTATCCATTTCAAGGGAATGCTTACACTGGGCACAAGTGGGATAGGGTAACCAAAGCAGTGCTGTGTTTAAAGCAAGTTATTCTCCTTGGTCCTGCCAGGAAAGCTTGTATCTAAAAATTATTTTTTCTAGGACTTTTTGTAATCAGAGTTTATTCTCTTTTTATCTCCTGCTTTCCCAAGTTTCTCTTTTAAAATTGATGGTAATCTTGAACTTGTAGCTGTACCTTCTGTCCTTGCACAATAGACACTACTAAAGGGTCTGCAAGATTTGTAATTGCAAAAAAACAGGGACAAACAGATTGCTGTACCTGCATTGCTTAGTGCAAGCAGCAGCGGTTTGTCGCAGTGGCAAGAGTTTGACTGCATCCAGCAAATAACCGTGCTGAATTAAGTAATCCATTTCAGCTGCCTTGCATTAAACAAGCCATGTCACATGGAAATAAAGATAATCTGACAACATGTTGTTGTTGCTTTACATCTCACAGTCCTGGACCAGATACAGGGATACCAGCAATGGCCGTGAGTCCCTGCGAGGTCCAGACAAGCAATGGGGCCTGCAGTAGTGATGAGTAACATGGCTACCTCTTGGTTTAGAACTGTAAATATATATATTATTTAATATTTCTTTTACAAGTATGTGGGAGATACATCTCCATTTGAAGAAGTGGAGACGCCAGCTGAACATCACTGAGATGCAATATTATTTTTTCATCAAATCTGTTTTTATACAATGTAGTTCTTCAGGCTGTGGTTATGTGAGCCATTTTTTGGCATCAATCCTGATTTATTTGATTCTTTCTCCTGCATCACTTCCTCCACTATGCTACTACAGCTGTTAGCATGACCTCTACAGCAAACCATATCAAGGAACTGATCTGGGTGAGAAATAAAAGGTTGTTATATTTTTCTGGATTATTTTTCAACTGGATTGGTTAAAGTCCTCATTTACCGCAGTGCTACAAAACCCATTGTGCTGACACAGGAGGGCACAGACTGGAGTGGAAGTAGAGGTGTAAAGGAAATTTGGAGAGAGGACAATTAGAGGTGGTTTAAACAGCACTGCCACAGTATGTATTACAGTCTCATTTTACTGATTCAAAACATTCTTCCCTACCCCAAACTGAAGACGAAATCCTGTTTCCTAGCAACTCTCAATACAGGAATGAATTTTCCAGCCTCTGTTTTTCTCCAAAGTGGCATCATCTATGCCCCCAACATGAGATATGGGGAGCTATCTGCTACCTAGCCTGCAAGCTAAACTCAAATTAGATCCATATTTAAACAGAGTATTTAGAGAATAATTTTTCAGAAACTCCTAGGTGGGATGGCAATGTTAAGATGCTTTCATTTGTGGTCAACAGACATGGCGCAGCAGTTTCTACCCTTTTGGCTGTGTTTCATTTGGAGGTTGGTGTTCATGTCAATCGGGAGCTCAGAATAAAAATTTAAAAAGTACAATGTGTCACTAAAGTTTCCCTGACTGTACCCATAGCTCACATAGGCTTAAATCAGTCCTCAGAGCAATTTCCTCTCCAACAGCTGGTTTATGGCCTCCTGTCTGACTGCACTGCGTTGCATCCTTCCTCTGCCAGTAGTGGCAAAGGGAGGCAGGACAGCTCTCGCACTTCTCTCTCCCTTGCTGCTGCTCCTGTTTGCTGCCCAGCGCTCAGCTCCCTGCCATTTCTGCTAATGGGCCTGGTAGTGTTTCTCTTGGCCATCCTCACTTCTTCAGGCAAATTGGTTTCCATTTCATGGCCCCATGTGGGAGGCTTGGCATCTGAAATCCGTATCCCTGCAGTCCCCTCTGACTGTGGAGGAGAGTATGAGGTGCCTAGTTCAGCCTCTCTCTGCATTGCCACAATCTACCTTAGGCACATTTTTCTTTACCATGCTGGCTGTTGTTCCTCTTGTTCTGTGGTGCAAAACTCTTCTCCAGGCCTGTTCTGAAGAATTTAGACCCCCCACTTGAGGCTATGAATATCATGGAGAGGAAAATCACTGAGCCCACAGTGTAGCAGTGCCAAGGGTGAGCATCTAATTTCTTGTGTGGATATAGCTTTCAAAAATGGCTCTTAGAGTTGGAAGTAAAAAAGGCTCCTGGAGAAGCTCCTGAGATGGGAGAAACCTTGAGATCATACCGGGCAGAGTGACTCTTTGATTTTGTGTCATGCTTGAATAGTCTGCATGAGCAAAAACCAGTGCAGCATGACACCAGTCCTTCCTAAGCTGAGGAGAGAGCTGGCTGGCTGATAGAAGGGAATCTTTATCCTATTACTTCCTCACGGAACTGAAAAATCCTCTAACATAATTTTAACCAGAATTATCTTTTTCCCTATAGCACAAATGCTAACTCTTAGTTTTGTTAGCTTTGTACACAGTTGTGCAACAAGTCCTTTTAAGCAGTCCCTCAATAGTACCAAAGGTTTTCTTATACCACTTAAAATGGGGAATATTTTCCCATCCTACATGGTCTTTGGTTTCCATTCCTTTCAATGTGATTTCTGCTTTGTTCCTTTTCTGTGCTGGGAGACGATAATGAGGTTCACACACCTTCTGCTGTGGTGCTTGGAAATCTACCCTGGGTTTAGCTCAGCTGCAGTGAGCTGAGAGGTTTCCTCTTGCATGCCGCCGATTTTCAGTGCGCTCATATGTGGCTGACGCAGTAGGGGGCTAATCCCAACAGCAAACATTATACTCTTTCCATACTCACTTACACTTTGGAATCAAGGGTAAAAAGTTCTCTTTGAAGCCCCTTTTCTCTGAATGGTCTGGCAAGCTAACATGGACTTCCCAGTCTCTGGCCAGAATTCAAATGTATCGCAGTGCAGCTCAGTGACTGTAGCAATTGTCCCAGGCCCTCCCAGCACACCAGTCTTCCTGTGGCACGGGATCAGAAGGACATGCTGCTTTTTCAAGAAGTAGGAAGCTGTTTACTTAAGCACAGCTGCAGCCAACATTCTTGAGCAAAGTTTACCCACAGTGAATTTGCTTATTTTTATCAGTTCGTTATCTCCAATGCCTTACGTTGCAACACGCACCACTGTGGAAATAGAAAATAAGTGATTTAGTGAAATAATTTCTGATCACTGGACATAGGTTGAGCTGGCAAGTCTGACCAGTGGAATAATGTTCAAAAGCTCATGCCCTTTTCCATTTCAATAACAATAGAGACACATTCTGTGCTCAATCTGGAAACAAATGTTGCCCATATTTGGATCTCAGTGGGAGCTGTGCATGTGGAATTTGGCCCAAAGGGTTGTGTAGCAAGATGCTGTTTCCCCTTGCCCTGCTCCAAATCTTGATTCTTGCGATTTGTGGACAAATAGCAGCTGACTGCAACAGAGGCTGTGTAAAAGTAAGCATCTGCCCGAAAACAGATTTCTGCTGCAGTTGTGCATGTGGATGGAAATATGAATAATTCTACATATCTCTTGGGATACTCAGAACTGGACTGGCACAAGTAAGAACTGCATTGGGTCTGTTGTGCATCGTGCTGGGTGGGCATTTTTATACTGACTCCTTTTTACCAGTTCCTTGAATTTTCATAGATCTTCCTTCTAGCTGTGATTCCAAAGAAGAAAGACAATATTTGCAGCATTATATATTTCCAACAGTTTCCTATATTAGTCTGATTTTATTGGAACATTAGTAATTTTTCAGATTAAGTGTACTGTAGGAAATCAGATGATGCTTTAGGCACTCAGTTTCAACTCTTTGAAGCCACGAAAATAAAAAGGATCACATACAGGCATCTGGGGAGGAATCTCCTTTCTTCCTCACATGCAGGAAGGGGGAAGCTTCCAATGGGACTAATTCAGAGGGGAACCTAAACTTCTTCAGTGTGCACGACTTACACATGTGGCTTCCACCTCCTCTGGGCGGGCAGGATCCTTGGGCAGGAGGCAGTCTCCCTTTGCAGGAGGATGAAGGGGAGAGGGAGCGTTGTGATTCACCTCTGAACTTTTTCTTCCAGGCAAACCTACTTTCTGATTTTGACCTGAATTTTTAAGTAGATTGGGATGAACTAGGCTTCATTCAGAGGTGAATTTCTTAGCAAGTAGATAATTTTCTTTGATATTTCTCTCTCCATGCTACATCTGCAGCTGAACCTTTGGCTCAAAATGAAATCCTTGAAAGCAGAGTGTTCTCCCATTCCTCTGTTAGAGCCACAAGAGGCCACAGGACGTCAAGGATAACAGCTCCACAGTTAGGCAAGCTTAAAAGCGTTGGCTTCGCTTTCCTCCGTGGCCTACATGTCCTGGACTTCACAGAGATTCTGTTTTACATTATTGCAAGTAGGATCTGTCACTTGTCTTCGCCTTGTCATGTTTTTCCATACAGGAAGCTCTTTATGGCAACTCACTCACAGTGCAATACTCTCTAGAGCTGCTGCATAAATGTGGCTCTGAAAACTTACCTGAGAGCTGCTGGTGGATCGTGATCCATCCGAGACCATTTCGATCACTTAGAGTCACTCCAGTGTTGATGTGTGCTGAGGAGTTATTAGAGGGGAACAAATGCAGAAGTATATTTCTCCACTATTCTACATAGTCACTCATGGTACATTTAGCAAAGCTTATGTAAATAAACACGATTGCAAAACATTCAGCAGTCACTATGCAGCACGTAACCTTAGCCTTGACAGCATGTGGGCATTAATGTTAGAGCTGTCAAGCACACTCCTGGCTTCCCAAAGTCTGCAAATGGAAGAGCGCATGAAGAGGCTGCTCCTGTGTAGGAGGACGTAGTACTTTTCTGACACGTTATGTGTTAGATTTCAGATGCATTGCACTAATGAGAGCAAGCACTTCCCTGCTCTTGAAGGCCCTACCCTATAGGGTTTAGAAATCCTTCCCGTGTAACTGCCTTTTCAGCTTGCTTGACTACTTACCAAGGTCTTTATTTTTCCTTCCAGGGAAAGGAGGGAGGAGGGGACGTTTTCCCTAGACCCCTTGTTCTCTCTGTTTTGCTTTGAATGTTGCGGTGTGTTTGGTTCGCCCCTCCCAACGTGCTCGGATAACCCAAAAGAAAAAGAAGTCCTTTTTTTTTTCATCCCTTTTCCCTGAGGAGACAGAGTGAGAGAGAGGGGGGAAAAAAGAAAGATTAAGATGTAAGCTGGCTAGATAAGCCTGGAACTGGGTTTATTACTACTGCTGAATGAGAGTACAAGGATATAAAAGCAAACCTGCTTTACTGGAGCTGGAGCGAGGTTGGTGGGAGACCTACGCTGATTGTGTGCCACTCCGAGAAGGGATGTTTCATTAATTACACATTAACTATGTGCACTGAGGAGGAGGTAGAGGATAAAAAATGCAGATGTTTCTGCTGCCCGACAGAATGAAAACCACTCTTGATCCTGTCAAAAGAACATTTTGAATCAAAGGGCTCCACAGAAGTGGAAGAATGAGTTTTGTGGCTGAGTGCAATGGTGCGGCCTTTTAATCATTAAACCCTTTTATAGCGGTAAAATGAACATCCATTGTCATGGCCACTCCAATGGGGCCATCGGAGCTGGTGAAAAGGGAATGCTTTACGAAGGGCACTAAAACAGGACACAACCAGCCCCGCTGCTGGATTTCTAAAGGTAACAACAGCAGTGCATGACAAAGAATGAAAAGACGGCCCAGGTTGGTTTGCTTAAATTACTTTCCTCCCCAAGCCCTCCTTACAAGCTAAACATGCACCAGATATAATGAGCATTAGGACTTCACAGGCTGGCAGTTCCCCTCCTTTGTTTCCTCAGAGTTTTACTGTCTTGGTTTAATTTTTTCTGTTCTTTAAGTGAAGGCTCCTTAGGAAAATGGATTGAAATGTTGTTTTATTCTTAATCACTCTCTACAGTTGTAGTAAAGCCATTAGCATTGTGTGAGGAATGATCCTCTCTTCTTGCATCCACACCCCCCACACCCCCCCCAAGTATGCAGGGACAGCAACGCTGTAAGACTTTTTCAAATAAAACATTTCCAACCCATTTTTAGAAAGCAGACTTAATTTTAATTTGGCAGGCCATGACCCTGGAGTTTTAGTTATATCCCTTCCTTGCTTCTTTCTTCTCTTTCCCTTTAATTTCTCAGTAGAAATGATTCAATAAACTATTTCTCGTATCAGTCTAGGAAGAATTGAAAAATTTATTTCCCAAAGTTCATATAAGCCTTGGAAAACCATATTGTCAGGTTTTTTGGAGCAGAACTTGTCAGAGAAAAGTAACCTCATTTCATGGGGAGTTTCATATCTAGGTTTTGTTCCAATAGGAAACAAAAGGGAATCAAATCCCGGCTCCTAGGTAATCCATCTGGTACGGACACCCTGGTACCATGAATCTTGACATTCTGGACTGTGAAAGAAGCCAGAAGAAGATGAAAGCTAAAGATAGCAAGGCTTTCTGGCTCCCAGCCAGTCATCCAAATGAGCTGCTGAGGATCTGAGCACTTTGGGAGCTCCGGCTTTGGACGAAGCGGGGGATCAACTAGTCAGACACTTTCATACCACCAGCAATTTTCTGAGTTTGAATGCTGAACTCTGAACAAACTCTGAAAAATTGTCAGTGCAGCTGAATCAACAGAATGGGATGAAAAATATTTTGATGGACTATTTTAGACCAATTCTTTAGAAATAATTTCTAGGATAGAACTGATGTTGAGAGTTTTATAGTTTCTGTGGCATTTGGAATACAAATGTATTTCAAACAGTGTATATATTAATCCTTATATCAAATATAAAAATAAGCGAATAACAAGATTTCTCAGGAGCTCTGGAGGCTACTTGTGTACTAAGTGTAATGTTTATCTATGAATGTTATTTTATTTTTAGTTAAAGAAGGAAGGAAAAAGCACTTATTCTTATGATGCTTGATTACTGTGGGTAATACAATCTGAGCCATGTGCTTCTTATGTAAAGGGCAGAAGCCTGGAGAAAGAAATGAGGAATCTATATGAAGATAAGAGCTTTATGGCTCATCATCTGTGAGGAGGTTTGGTGGGATCGTTCCCTGGGAATACTGCTGCGGGAATTGTCAGCACACTTCAGCTGGAGCCAGCTCTTCAAAGCTCTGGAAGTGGCTAAAGTATACCCAAGTGCTTCTTTGCAGATTTGTCTCATCCTTTCTATCAACTAAAAAATTTCTCAAAGCCACATTTTCATTGTTGGAGGGACCCAAATGGTGGTCCTTAATTGTTTAGTTAACTCTGGAAGAGGCTGTGTGACTGGCTCCGTGCTTTGCTGGAGAGAAAATGCAAACCCCTGCATAAGGAAGTAGCAAAGCAGTAAAGAAACCACTTAGTACAGAAGTAGCAAAGAAAACAAATGCTATAAAAATGCTTCTTCCCTGGCAGCAATCCAAAGGGATTGAAAGACAATTCTAGGTGCAGCTCTGAGGGGCAGTGAGAATCCAGTTGAAAATGGGCCATTACAGCAGGCTGGCCAGGATGGCAGGATGATAATTGAACTGCTGGGAGAGTGACCTGCAGGAAGCATTAAAAAGTTCTATTCAGAGACTTTCTTCAGAATTTCAAATGTGCAGAAGTGTGCTCTCTGTGCCCCAGTATGTTTGGCTAATTGTACAGTTTAGGGAAGGGCTTGGACAGCTAAGGTCACTGATAAAAACTGATTCAGGATCAAACATGGCTGTGAGAAGGTAACAAGACATGAGAATATGATGCCCAGCCCTGTTCCTATTCAAAATACTAAAGGCACACCTGCACTACCTACAAAGGTAAGGATGCTATAGTGGACTGAGCGTAATAAACTCTGGCCTCTAAGATGGGCTTCGTAAGGACAGAGTGTTAAGCAGCAACAGCTCAGGCTATGTACCCTGAAATTCTGCACTGATGCTGACTTAGAATCATGCTTATAAAATTATATCAGTTTAAATTATTTCTAACTTTTCTTGGTTTCCCATGGTAAAATCAGAGTGTTGCAGTTGTTAGCTTTCTGTTTTGCCTTCTCTGTGCTATCTGTAAGCTTTTAGCTGTGTTTTCAGAAAATGTTTAAAATTAAAATGGCAACTTCCTATTATTTTAGCATTAGTAGTTTGTTACTTCACAAATTTCTGGGGTGTATCAATATGTAAATAGAGCTAACACAAGCATGGTTCAAATTAAATGAATTCAGAGCCATTAGTCTGTGACCTGCAAGGAGGAAGGATGCTTTCCCTATCCTGGCTGAGCTAATATTCCTGCCTTTGCTGAATCACATCAAACTAGCCTTCTGCAGCTACTACCAAGCAGCAATGCACCAATTCTTTGTATTGGCTGTGGTCCATCTACCAAGCAGACTAGTGCTCTCAGTCCCCTTCATCCTATCTCCTTGGTCAGATGGCAAAACACCCACTGCTGGTGCTCAGCTCAGACAGGTGGATTTACTTGGCCGGAGCTGAAAAGAAATAATGCGTCTCTGTAAAACTGCTACTGGCACCAAAATAAGAGGCTTCTTACATCAAGTCATGTCAGTCTGTGATCCTCCCTCTCCTTTCTCCTACAACCAAAATTGGTAACAGTGTTGACATGTCAGTCCTGGTCTGTAAGTGTCTGAGTTGGGTGCAGCCGCTCAGACCTTGCCTGCTGCTCTGAATTCGGCCTGAGATCAGCTCCCGCAGAGCTGGGACGTCCCAGACAGCGAGCGGGAGTCTGAGGAGCTGGACCAGACTCTGCAGTGATGCTCTGCGTCCTCATCCATCCCAAGCTCTGCAAGGAAGCAAACACCATTTCTTTTAACTCAGAGGGGAGGAGATAAGAGTTCACGAAAAGAGTAAAACAGATTACATAGAAATTACAACATAATACTTTTTTCATTTCTTCCCTAAATTTGTATTCTCAGTTCCCTGTTCGAGCTAGCCCTGAATTTCATTACTGAATATCCAGCAATGTTACTTATTTCTGGCAAGGAATATGGCTAAATCTTTTCACAGAGTTTGAGTAAGTTCCTGTTAAAATAACAAGCACATAAAGACATTTATTTGTTAATTTTCTTTTTGAGTTTGTGACTGCTTTATATTAAAATGCACTACCCTGAAAATAACTGAAGATGTGTGTGCTGCCTGAATTTGTGAGGAATGAAGTATTTCAAATTCCCCTGGTCTATACAAAAATAAACTTGCTCCCCCTTGACTCTAGGCTGTACAGGATGAGACCACACATTCCAACATGCCCATAAAAGTGAAATTCTTCTACAGATTTAAACTAAATAATTAGAAGTTAATAAAACAGAACTAAGGAAAACAAGGCAAAGAACTACTTAACAAATGATTTCTATTCTGCATTCAGAATCCTAAAAGCATTTCCAACAAGACATTTTTGATGCTCAACATAGGGTGGGTTAGGGCACCTTGATTTTCAGAAATGTTACACTTTGAAATTCAGGTATTTTGGTTTGGTCACCTAACCAACAGAAGGCACCCTCAGCTCCTGCTGGCTTTGAAAAACACCCTCCCAAGGCTTTGTCAGAGATGCAAGAAGTGAGGGTGTTGAGAAAGTCACTTGTTTGTAAACAAAGCATTTTACAATTCCTTGTGAGACATTTTAAGTGAGCCTATGTTGCATAAAGCTCCTCAGGGATCTGTCGCAGCAGCAGCAGCAGCGGACAAAACAAAGTCACTTCTTTGCTGCACTTTATTCTGTTGTCATGTTAAAAGCAATGAATTTATTTCCCCCTCTCAGCCCTCCCTCAACTACTGCAGCCCTGCAGTAAATCAAAAAAGTAAACTCTCATTCTCATTGTGCAGGGCTTACTTCCAGGCCTCTACAGTTTCCACAGTAACTAATTAGAAATTTGCATCTCTAAGAGAGAATTATTTAATACTGATGTAAGCCCTTTTATTCTTTGGAGCTTGGCCTTTTGCTACTCAACTTCTGGTAGATGTTGGGCCTTAAGGTCATACTGTACAAACTCTGAATGTAGGTGGCCCTAGTCTTGCTTTTTTTATTTCGGATGATTCATATCCTGTGAAGAAAATGTCTTGCCAGGTTTTTGTTGAATGGCATAGATTTGAAAGGCAGCACCCAATTCATTTAGTAGCCATTTGTTTTAAACTGTAACATCTTCCCCATTCCTCATTAGCTAACTCTTGTGTAATTGAGTCATGCATTTTTAGCCTTGTTAAACCAGTGGAGTTAGGTCACACTGATGCACCTTTCCCATTAGTTCCATTTGCTGCCCCGGCTTTCCACGTTTAAGCAGGCCTTTTATTTCGCATGGCAGGAAAGCAAGCCTCGGATACTCCAAGTGCACAGACATGTGTTTTATAGCTCAGCCCTAGGTACTGTAAATCCAAGATAGTGTCCCACAGTCTCAGAGAAGATATAAATACTGAGGGAAGAGGAAGTGGAGGCTGCAAACTGAACAAAAGCCTTCCTTCATGTTCATGCTAGAAAATGGCTTGGAAGGGTTTTTGTCCCAAACCAGCAAGTGCCCCTCACACAGCTGTGCTACCTCAAGCTTCAGCTGACTCCAACAGGCTTTGCATCAGGCTTGCAGTCAGTTTGCCAGCTCAGGCTCAACAATTTTTCAGCTGTTGCACTTTTCTACAAATGATCTGTCAAGAAAGAAGCACAGCCATCACCACCCCTTTCTGCCATCACATGGATCTTGCCCATCCCCTCCTGTCCAAGCTTTATACTGCTGTACCTAAAAGGACTTCAGTAGGGCTTGTTTTAGAACCTTATAATCTTATGATTTTATAACCTTACAATCTAATATCATATCTGTTATGTTTAAAACATTACATATATAACCTAGTTGTATGCATGTATATACATATGCACACACATATACATATACATACACACACACACACACATATATAAAAGATTAAATAAGCTTATAATGGAAGAGGAACAGGTATTCTGGTTTCTTCCCCCTTGCAAATATTTCCGAAGAAGACTTCATAACTGATGTCATAATCAACCAATAACTTTCTGATTCTGGAGTTGAAAATAATCCTTTATTGTAACTTAATGTAACTTAAATTAATTGAGATTGAAATAAATGGAACTTCAAGAGCACCTCCATTCATAATGCTGTCTGTAACAGAGGAGGTGTTTGAGAGACATAAAGGTCCTGCACTTGTGTAAATGAATCACAGACCCCATTTTTTTCTTCTTTCTTCAAAGGAATCCTGAATGTAGAAACAAACCTCAAACATTGCACACATATTATGATCCAAGCATTGTAAAAGGCAGCCCAAAAACATAATTATGGGCATCCTGGGTGAGACCGCAAATCCATCTTGGTTGGTATACAGCACCAAGAGTCACCAAGAGCTGATGCATAAAGAAGGGTCAAAGAGCAGAAGTACAATACTCTTTCACTGCGCAGTTTTGTGCTGCTGTAAGAGATTCTTAGCAAAAGTGACTTTCTTGTGTTTCCTGGTGTAATAGCCTTTGATGGTTTCTTCTGCCATGAGTTTGCCCAGCTGCTTTCTAACTTGAGTAAAATTCTGGCACCCACACCATCCTGTAGCAAGGAATTCCACAGTCTAAATATATATTGAAGAAGTCTCCTTTGAAGATGTTTTCCTATGGCAAGTATTAGGAGATGATATTTACCTGGTATTTGTTCCAATCCATTTCTCCTTGCATGGAAAAAATGCCTAGAGCTTTTATCTTAAAGATATTCTTCACGATGTCTGTGATCCAGCCCCATTGTTTTACTGTCTTTTGTCAAAGACTGGCTCTGTATTTAATATTAATAGCTTAAGATCGGGATTTGTAGCCCTAGTTCTCACAATCTCATGACTCTTGCTGTGAGTAAAGGATGCAATGCAGTTGCCTACACACAAGCATCTAATCCATTTAAGAGGCTGTCTGGTTGCCAACTGCTTCTCCAGAAGGGCCAATATCTCCTTAGGCTTGTGTCAATCTGCCACCACCTTGTCAGTCCACTGAAGTGCACCTTCAGGGCAGCACCTGTCTGATGATATTTTTGAGAGATTACCAAGATACGATATTTCGCAGTGGCATCTGAAAAGCCTTTGCGTGTTGCAGTCTAGGATTCTGCTCCCTCTTCTTCCTCTTACTATTGAAGGGTAAAAACCACATACACGACACTAAGCAAATGTCAAAGGAGGAGAAGGATGGGACTGGCAGAAATCTGCCATCCACCTCCTAATAACTCTCTCCTCAGAGTCAATTTGTGACAAAAGCAAACAAAGCAAGATGTAGAGAGTTTATCAAGGTTCCTGTGCCTCATCCCATTATGCTAGCAAGCCGCATCTGAAAAGATGTCCTGAAAAAGTGTTTTTATTGCAGTCTGTATGCTAACTCGGTAAAAAACTCAGCACTATCCAGGCAGGCAGTTCAACAGGTTAAATAAGAACTATAAGAAATGGAGAAGCTTTTACTAAAATTTGTGACATTTTAAACTACCTGTGGGGAAAATACTCTCCTTTTGGATAACCATCTGATTTCCTGTTCAAAAACAGAGAGGTAAGTTTAATAACAGTGCTTAAGTGCATCCTAAGAACTAAGAACTCCTGTCACTAATTATGCAATTGTGTAAACAAGAACACATTTTTGCTTTCTAGTTTTGATTCCCCAAAAATCTGACTTCATATTTTTAAATAGGAAAATAACAGTTACAGATACATAAATATGTACAAAAAAGACAGTTACATGTGCCTGCAAACCCACCCATGCCCACAAATTTCCTGCCAACTTGGCTTGATAACTGTTCAGCAAATTTTTCTGACTTTTTCAAAATCAAACAAAAGGACACCTTTAGTATGAAGCAAGGCAAGCAAATGGAAAGAGCTTTTTAGGAAAAGTTACGATTGCAGCTGGACAAACATGGGAAGAATTATTTCTATCTGAGTGGATGCTGAGTAGCAATTTGATTCTTCCCTGGTCACTTCTCTTCTTTGCTTTCCAAAGAACATTTACTGAAATGGATGTTTCCACATGTGCATGTGAACAAGTGGCTATTTGCTTGCACGGGCAAATGATCACAATTAAGGCCAAAATACCCCTTTCTTTATTTTGGGGCACTTTCTGAAAATCCTCCTTTCCTTCTAAAAGAGCTTGCTCATAGCCTGTGCGGAGGTAAATCATACCTATAAAACTGGCAAAACCCATCAGATGAAACTATTCCCCACGAGCCTTTCATACAGTGCTTGCCAGCAAGTGAGAACAGGAAGAACCAGGGAATTTCAGTTGTGACTGCATCCAAATCTCAGCCACTCACTCATGGCACAGCCGAAGTGGAAGAGGTCCTCTGACCTGATCCAACAGGCTGCCTGTCTGTCAATCACCCGGCTGCAACTCCTTGGTCACAGAGAGGCAGTAAAATGGGAATTTCCCATTAAGAACAACCCACCTTCACACCATTCCACATCTCTTTCCCTGGAAACACCTCCATTCAAGCCACCTCATTAACACCTACTTGTTGAGAGCAATTAGGTGGTCAGGTAGATGAGTGGGTGTGGGACGGAAAAGACCAGCCAGCTTTATGTGGCCGGGATTACTGAGCAAGGTCCTCAGCGTGAAACTCGACAGCGCAGGCGCCTGCACACCAGAGCTGGAAACCGGCTTTACAGCAAAGGGAGAAGGAAATGCATAACTAAGGGCATCTAATTAGATTAGTAGGTTTTTGTGCTTTGAATGTCCCATAATTCAGTCAATTAAACTATGCTTTAATAGCAGGATCTTTCACAGCATGTATCCCAAGGCGCTACACAAAATAATAAAATTAACAGCTCATGTAATTATTATGGAGAGAGAGTTACTACTTTCTAGGTAAGATTTCATGCTTTCCACCCTGAGCCTGGTGCTGGCCTTGCTGTCACCAGTCCTGTCTCGAGAAATTCTCCTGTCTCCAGATCTGCACCTGTAAAATGTAGCCAGAAAACAGCTTTCAGACGTCTCCAAATGATCTCCCTGAAAATTCCATTGTTTTCATTGAAAACCTCTGGCTCAGGACCAGGCAAGCTACCACCAATCGCACCACCAGCAAGATTTTTTTTTTTTAAATGATAAGCTCTGTCCAAAACGGTGAATACACACCCCACTTGCTTTTAACGTTGCCTGAAATCAGCATTTTTTAATTGCAGAATTCAGGAACTGTAAAAACATTGTGCAGATGCTTGGGGAAGAATTCTCTATGCACTTGAAAATACTGCAAGGCACCCGGAAGGCCAGAAAGCAGTTTATCACTGCAGAAGTTGGCCGGCTTGATGCAGCTCATTTCGGCACTTGCAGACAGTACAGCATCGATGTCCGTCATCAGGACGGCAGTTTCTTGTCTCATCCTAAAAGCGGCACATCCAGCACAGAGCCTTCAAGGAAATTGTACCGGACTTGCATCCCATGTGATATTATTAATATTACATTAATACCAATATCAATATTACATTCTTCTAATAAAATGAGGCACTTGACAATTATTTTTCCTTTTTTGTTTGCATCTGAGCATAAAAGGTCCTGAAATTCATATCTGCTGTATACATATGCCGTGGGTTCTAATCTCAATATAAAAATGTCTCTGCGCACAGGTGTGGTATAGAAAACTAGACAGAGGAAAAAATGTTAGATTTCTGTTAAGTTAAAGAAGAAAGCAATGAATACCGTGGCAAATATGGATGTTGTGCTGTTTTGGTTTTTTTTTTCCTCCCAGAATTGAGTTTAGTTTTAAATTAATGCATGACTGTGCTGACACCTGGAAATTCACATGTGAAACACAAAGCAGACACGGCCATGAAGGTTTCAGCATGTTGTTTGCCGATTTGTGACCTAAAGGGACTGTTAAAAAACGTGTGTGGAACGTGCCCCGCTCCTGTGCCCGTACCACCGTCACCACGTCTGCCGCAGCAGGGCTGTGCTGCTGACTCCCACCCGTCACTTCACAGGTCGGTGAAAGACGGCCAGTTGGTTTTAATCATGACTGTACTGGGCTGGTTTACAGACTGGGTGCTTTATCTCCTCAAACGTCCTCCTAACTGAAGCTATATGCCATGAATTAGCAGGCTGCCAGGGCGACCTGGCAGCTGCTGCTCTGTTCCAGGACATTTTCATACTGGGATAGTATGGGATGGGGTCTTTAGTGGCTTTAACCTGGGAAAACTCTGGTGCAGACCAATGGAGCCAAAGGCCGATGAGAGTTCAGATGTGCCAAGGATGCTACTCAGTGCATCTCTAAATATTTCACGAGGTACCAGCTGACATAAGGAGGCTGTTATGTAAATTTTGGTGATTACATTACAGCTCTGCATTTCAGACAGTTCAAGTTGTTGCTCTTATTTAAATCCTCAGCATGGTTTGCACGCATTGTCAGGAGAAACTGCCTGACTGAAAAAAAAACCAGGAAATTTAAAACCAGAACCATCTAACACCCCCTTTGCATTTACTTATGAACGAGTATTTAAACTGCTTTTCTTTGAAGCCAACAGGACGTGCTCCTCTGCTGCAATCTGATATGCCAAGCATTCCTCCCCAGCCCCATGTTTTCAGCTGAGTCACAAGCCCTTTAACTCACTTTAGGGATATGAACAGCTGCTCCACCTTAACTATCCTTACCAGTGTTGTCAGAGGCAACTAAAATGTGCCGCGCTGGAGGGCTGGGAAGCAGTTCTCTCTAATTCAGAGCCTGGCGTTCCTGCATCTGGTCAGATGACTTCTGCAACTTGAATTATTTCCTATCAAAAGGATCTGTGTGCTTCCTACGCCACAGCTGTGACAAACCTTCCCGAGTCTGCTGTGCATCACCCAGAGCTCTTTAAGGTCCGCAGCAATCTCTCTATAAAGTTCAAGATTAAAATAATAATTATAAGAAAGCAAATAAACATCATAGTCAGGGGAGAAAAACCCCCAACCGCCTCCTACTCGCCGCTACGGCCCAAAGAAATTATGCTGTTCCTCCTTATAAATAATAGGGGTGTGCAACGTGTCATTCCTATTCAGTGTTTGTGGGTTTTTTGGTGCTTATTGATGCTGCATCTGTTTTGTCAGTGCGTCAGCTAATGGAGAAAGTTAATTGTGTTGGTTGTAAGGCCACCTGTCACACACATGCCTCATTTCCATACTAATAGCCCAACAGTGGCAGGCAGTGTACTCCTCTGCAGTAACACACGCAGCCTCTTTGGCAACCTGGGCCAAATGTGCCTATGCAGCAACTGCAGCCCTCTTCTCTGAATGCCTCCAGTGTTGTGGCAACCCAACCCTGCATTAACCCCCCGCGGACCTCCCCAGCCCGGGGGGGGGCAGTTTAAACTCTCGCAGACACGATGGGTGTCATGCTTTAGCGTGGGAGGGTGGCGGGCGCAGCCCTGCTTCCCTGGCACGCTCCATGCCTCGCACCCTCCCCGACCAGCCGAATAATTTGCTCCCTTTGCGTTGTCGGATTGGGTGGCCATCGCCAGCAAAACCTGGCGAGCGCTGTCAGTAGCGATGTTCCCATCGGTGGTGAGGGCCGGTTGAAAGTCCTTCTCTTTTGTCCCTTCTGTTAACATTTCGAACGAGGGAGGCGATGCAGATCGGAGCCGGGGAGAGGAAACATGCCCGCAGCTGAGGCAGACACAACCGCGCTGGGCTGCGGTGGGTCTCAGAGAGACTTAAAGAAAAATCCCCTGTGGTGAGAGAGCCAATGCCAGAAAAGCTATAATTAATGAATATTTTATTTTAACATATGGGAAACTATTCTACTCAGCCAAAATGGTCAGTGGTGTTCCTTCCTTCTTGCTTTTCCCCCCTCTTTTCATATAGAACATTATGTGAGTAAAAGGATTTATTTTGAACTACCAAGCCTGCTCTTGATCAGAATCCATGACTCTTGTTCATGTTTTCCTCCAGTCTGCAAAAATCCCTCATAAACCTCTGATGGAGTTTACACTAAAGGCATGCCTCATGAAGTAATACCTGGCATCTTGATAGCTTAAGGCGAAACTGGTCTTCATGCTTTTTAAATCACTGTAGCTGAAATTAGAAATGCCATATGCAACTATTGGGCTTGCAAAGGAATGTCCCATAGGCTAAAAGACGAGCAATGAGTGAGCTGCTACTCCTTTGCACCCTCTATCTGCAAGCCTGTTAGATAAAGAAATACTCCAGATATAAAGTATTGTCTAATGGTACAAGCCAGTGATGCTGTGCATGCCTCATGGTCAGGAAAGGAAATGTCTGTATCTATTACGCATGAAGGAACTAGACAGAATATCCACTGCTTAGTCCATCTTTGATGCAAAGATGAATAATAGCCCAGGGAAGGGGAAGAGGTACAGCAGCACCAGCCATCAGGCTCTCACCAGGCTGAAAGCAACTGAGTTTCATCTGCAAAACTATATGGTTGCAGGGATTTCCCATTTCTCTCCAGAGGTGCCTGCAAGCATTCACAAAAAAAAGAGAGATCTTCTATGAAATAAAAAATGTGACTACTTTTATATATTCCGTAGAAAAACCAAATTGTTGTAAAAAAAAAAAAAGAAATACAAAACCCATGTATACATTTGTCTGCACATTTTTCTTGCTGGCTTCTCTTACATATTGCCATCAAATCACCCTGCTTGCTAAACAATACTGTATCCCTTGAAAGAAGATGTGCTGGTGAGTTTGAGAGAGGATGCACTGGGCCATAAAACGGGCAGTCTTTCAGGCTGATGTGTCCCATTCTCACTATGGCTGGTTTTGTGGACAACAGTACTTCAAAGTATTTTGGTGTTTATTTGTTTTATGTGGACTGGCTGAGTTAAAACATCAACTAAACATTTACAAATACTAGAGCTTTATGACTTGTTCGTCTATGGGACAAAGGCTGCCTCTTCAGACTGTGTACAGACTACTAGTTTGCATTTGGCTGAAGCAAGCGGTTTATTCTATAAAAAAAGATACTGCCAGTGCCACAGAGACGGCCCTTGTGAGAAATGTGTGTCTGCCCAGCTTGCTTTGGTGTGTACATGGACACTTGGAGTCATGCTGCTGAGGAGATGAGCTTCCCGTTCCCCCTGCTCCAGCAGAGCAGAGCTACTCTACCTCCTGAGTAGGCCTGAGGAATTTATCTTCTAAGTCTTCTAACTTCTCCCTATGTGGCTGTTATTCTCTTCCCCATGGAAAGGGCGTATAATTAGCTGCAATAAGGCAGCACAGGCTATTTGGGACAAAAGAGTGTTTCTCAACTCCTGTATCTGGGCACCCGCGTCTACCACCTTCCAGCTACACATGAAGATGCAGAACTGATGCACTTTATAATGTCCCCTTCTCCGCTCCAGTTTCTGAGGGAAGAAAGCTGGGTAGCACAAGGCAAAAGACACAAAGTAATTTCCAACAGGTCCCCAGCCTCAGACCCTATCTGCTCTACAACCTGGACACAGCCTCGAAGGTTATCAGAGCTTCAAAGCTGCAGACACAAGAATCCTTTAACAGGAATACCACTTTGGTTTTCCACTACCTCTAGCAGGCTGAAATTTTCTGAGAAATTTTTTCCAGCATAGTACAATCTTAGACATGGACATCCTCAGTTCCGGACATGAAATCACAGGTTAAAAACTAGGCTGGCAGTACTGCCAGCCTTTCTGTGAGACTGGTACTTTGATTCCTCACTTTAAACATTGTGGCTGTTGATATCACAGTGATAGCACTTTGACCAAACTATGGGATACATTTTCCCACTCACGCTCTTCTGCCTTTTGCACCAAAAGCTTTGCAGGGTGAAGTCTGGCTCTTTCTAGATACGTGCATAGTTCTGAGAAACAGCTTTATTTTATACACGTGTGTTTATATATGGGTGTATATACATACACATATCTACATAAAAGTAATTCATACATGTCTCATTAAACAGTTAATAAATATACAGTGTATTTATAAATACTGAAAACAAATACGATTTCTAGAAATGGTAAAAGAGTTATTTTTGCAAAAAGTAGTGGTCCAACTAAAGCAACACACATTTTGTTCTCTCTTTCAACTCTTCTCTTTTCATGCTCTTCTGTTTTCTTTAGAATAAAGCCAAAATCGAAAACTTGAGTTTGGGCTTAGTAAAAGTTCTCCCTAAATTCTCCCCCCTCCCACCAAATAATAACATTTTACTTTTGGTGTTATTTTTTCCACAGCAATATTTACATGTTTCTGAGCCAACACAATAGGTGATACTGTGCTTATGTACCCTTCCACCATACTGCACGCTGTGTTTTCTTCACAGACCTCCTGAAATTACATGATTGCATATATAACCTGGCTCCACACAGTGTCAGTATTGTTCTGGCCCTTTTTTTTTTCCCCACATGAGTTTTTACACTCAGCATATCTTGGCATTGTGAACTCAAGGCTTTCTAAAGAAGGGTTCAATTTACCCCTGATTTACCCCTATAAATCAGCTAATAAACCATTGTCGGCACTGGTGTTGTTACATTTCATGATGACAATGGGGACAGAATATGCTGGTACAGACTGAGGCATTCCAGCGCTGAGTATTAAAATGAGCAGGACCCTCCATATTTTGAGGATACACAGGGATAGCCTAAAGGCGAAGAAAAAAATCCTTCATGGTAACTTCTATGTGCATGATTTCCATTGCTGCTTCACTTTAATGCCTGCCACCAGTGACCAGCAAGGCAACTAAAGGAAGTAACTTGCTTGTAATACGGGCACTCTACCTCCACTTACTATCTTTCTTTAAACTGTCTTCCTTTCTCTGCGTGTTCACTCCTTTACAGCGCTATTTCCACAGGTCAGTGTACTCAGTCAGAAGTCACTTGAAGGCACCATCTTGGCTCAGGTAAAAAAAACCCTTTATCTTCTTGCATGAAATATCTGCAACAGAGATTAGATCGAAGGTGGTCTAATGATGTTGCAATTTTCCCTCTGCACCACGGCAGCAAGTGGAGCCTCAAACCTGCCCCCTGCCACGAAACCATCTCTCTCCCATCCACCCTCCCCTGGGTGACATTTGCACGGAAGGAAAAGCCATCTCTGCCAGCAGAAGAGCAAGGAGGAGCCCAGGCCTTCAGGAGGATGAGGGATGCAATTAGGATTTTCTCCTTCTCTTGACACTGTTATGCTCGTGGGGCGTCCCAGTCAGGCATGATCCCTCAACCAGGGCTCATAGTCATGATACCACGGGGTCCCTAATGAGGATGAAGGGCTCCTTTCAGCTGGAAAGGAGTCCAAACTGTTCAGCTGGTATCCGAGACCTTAGTTATGTCCTTTCTCTCTTCACCTTTTCCCAAAGAAAAATCTCCTAGTGGCACAGAAATCAAGTGAAACCAAAGAAAAGTCTGTGATTAACATTTGAGGTAGTTAATTTTTCTCCTGGGGAATCCCTATCTACAAATGTTATAGTTGCCTTAGATAAACCTAGTAATAAAGCAATCATCTAATTGTCCGGCCAGCCATACCAGGAAGGACCTGCTAGGTGGTCCGCGGAGCTGTGTCATTAGCAGTCAAACAAGAGGAACCAGCCTGGTGCTTCCTCTTCTTTAAGCTGAGCAGGGAAGGCTCAGTCGGGAAAGATGTCTCAGCCAAAGGAAGTGTCAGCCTCTTTTAACACTACATAATGCAGCTCGGGCGCCTGCCAAATCGTAATATGCTGGAACAGACGGAGACGGAGTACCGCGCGAAGTGCCATGCAAACTGCCTAAGGGTGCAGCACCTAGATGAGAAACTTTCCCTCACTGTCAGGAAATCCTTCCTTTTCCATGGCTGGAAGAATGTTTCGCTCCTCTTTTCTGTTTTGGTTTGGTTTCCCCCCCACCTACTTTTCAAGCCCTTGGCTCCTGGCGGTCAGCCTAACCTGATGAAGCATCATGGGATCCTGATGTTACAATACTGTGTTTGTTCAGTGAGTAGCAGAAGGAAGATAAGTATGTTCCTGTAAGTGTAATATTGATTGCGTTAAAATAAAAAAAGGGTTGGTGATAATAATACTATAAAGAATTTCTGGAGTTATTAATAATCAATGCCGACAGCAGCATGGTTGGGATATTCAACCTCATACTTCAGACCTTAAGGCAGCCTCTGACTTCTCAGTGTCAGGGTAAGCCCTACGCTGAAGGCAGCACATCCTCTGCCGCTTACCCCTGCTTACCGCAGGGCTTCTTTCCTGAAGCAGCCCGGACCAGCCACTCCCACGGAAAGGAGGCGAGACGAGACGGACCTCGGGTCTGCTCAAGTAGGTGATCGCTGTGTCCTGATACAGGTGCTCTAATGCCCACAGTACTGTTGTTGTTGTTTGGTGTTCACATCACTTTTCAGGTATTCATATAGTCTAAGACAATATCCTATAAAAATATTATATTACACCTTACTAAAGCATAAGTACAAAAATCAGCCTTTGGACTTCATTGCTGCAGATGTTTATAGACTTCCACGCTACAGCCTAGTGCCCAATCCAGGTACCATGCTTCGGAGCAGTTTGCATAATACTTTGGGCCATGCCCAGACACTTCAACCACTAAGAAGGGTTGGGATTTCATAATAAATACCATTTGTCACAAGGCTGTAATTTTATCCCCGTTACACTTGTGTCATAATAGTAGAAGACCTTGCACAGATAAGCAAACAGGGTTCATCATTACATTTTTTTGGCACGGAATACATGTTGACTGTATCCTGTTTCAGAGTGGTAATTTCTTCCTGATGGATATACAGTCAATGCTACAGCCATAATGATATTATGCAATGCTATCATTACATGACTGACTGAGACAGAGACTTCTTTCTGAGACAAAGCTTTTCTGACAGTCATAGCAACCAGTTAGGAATGAGATCCTGATTCCTAGCAAACGCTACAACATTGTGGTGGGTAAAACAAGAGGCAAACCAACTTTTCTTTCTTATATAGCATAATGGTTAGATAGCCCCTTATGTAAGATGAGACAGCATTGCACCGGTGATGGGCAACTGTTGCAAGAAATGTCTTCCTTTTCCTGAAAACATCAGTCTTTACTAAAAGTGAATTTGGGCTCACAAAGTCAATTAAAAGGTCTGACATACCGTGGAAGCAATCTGTATGCGTGCAGCCTTCCACTCAAAACAGATAGAAGTTTTAAAAAGCGTGTTTTAAAGCGTGTTTTAAAGCATTTAAGCCCTAATCTTGATGCGCGCAGGAGCACCTAGTGCCAGGCAGAACCAAGCTCAACGCGCTGCTCATCCCTGCACGCTGCTGGGACTAGGGCTTCCCTCCGACTGGAGACAGGCCATTGTGCTTCAGCTTTGTCCATCTTCCTTTCCAACAGTTTGTCCTCTGAAGGGGCTGCGGTTCAGATTTATCTGTCCACAGTGGAGATCCACCTGTCTTTCAAATACCTTCTACTCACTCAAAACACCAGGGGTCAAATTCTCGCCTCCTCCATGACCACGCAGCTGAAACAGCATTGCTCTGAACTAATAGAACCGCCTTGCCACCAGGCATGACCCCAGCGCACAAACCTTTCCCCCGACGCGTGGTCACCGCTGATCAGACCGGCAAGGTCGGTTGTGCGGGGCTGAACCTGCTGCTTTGTCTCGCCTGAGCCCAGGGGCGACGCCTCAGCAACACTACCTTCTCCCCTTTTCCTTTCCCCCTTCCCACAGGAGTTTTTCCAGCCCTGGAACTGCAACCAGTTCCCCAAGCGTGAAAGAAGAAGGGGTTGATCTGCTGTTCATCCTGCAGGCTCCAATACGTGCGTATTTTGGGGCACCCCTGAAGGCAAAATGACATCTGCATGCTCAACGCTATAGAACGAGAGCACAATGCTTTAAAGCCTCTTAGAAAATCTACAGGACAGTTAATATGATTTAAGCCTATATTTAAATTTTATGAGACTCATTTTCAAGGCTAATAACCCAGTTTACTGTGCACAATATCAAATGCAAATTTTATTACTGACTTGGTAAAAACCAAGACGATATTCATTAGCATATCGCAGCGCATCACCCTTTTTAGCCAAAAGGTGCACCAGGAGTAACAGTGGGAGTTTTTATATGTGCTGTAAATTACAGTTACTATCTCATTAGATAAACACATTTAAAATCAGGTTATCATTCACTTATATATCAGAAAGTTGTTTGTTCAATTGCAGCTAGTCTCGTATTACAACATATGGTGCATGAAATTCTTAGACTAATAAAATTTCAAGGTACAGGGAGCTGGTGTCTTGGAAAAAACTGTTTCTGCTCAACGAATGGCTCGATATAATCTGTAATTGCTTTGAAACAATTATGCAGCAGGCTGTTTTGTACTTAATAGTATTTACATCCTTGGGTTTATTAGCAACAAAATCTAAGTGGAACTTGCGGAAGAGAAATTAATTTTTCCACTAAAAGATGTAAACTTTTAAGTTAAAGATCCAGCAGATTGTGGAAATCTAAAATATATGCAATAGTCTCTAATTTAACTAACTTCTCATTGAAATGTTTCATTATTCTTGTAGATACCTGTGGTAGATTACCTCATCTGCACCCAAGTAATTCCTTAGCTGAGTTCCTCTGGACTTTCACCACTCTGGGCAAGTTTAGTTTTCTGCTCAATGCATGTACTCTGGCTTTGCCATCTCCTGGAAATACTACACAACTAATGTCCACATATGTTATTTGAAGTCAAATTGAAAACTCCTGCACTCGTGAAGTTTTGCCTGCTAAGTTTACGTGCGGCGACTGGAACGTGTGAGTGAGTTCAGTCAGCATTTTGTGATACTTTATATGCTGGCAATTAAATGAGCAGCTAGGTACACAGTGACACGAAGAGAGGCAAGCTGGATGCAGAGCGACTGTTATGCAGATGCATAATAGCTTTGGATGAGACATTCCTGTGGTATGGACTGCCAGCAGCTTCAGGAAAACTCAGCCAGTTTGCACCAGCATTGGGTTATACCTGACTTAAGTACTTCATCTCACCTGCCATACCGAGCATATCCACGTATGATATTACAAATATTACAAATAATGCACAAATCATCCTATACTAACCTAATGTCAAATGTGTTACGCCAGCATTCAGAAGGAACTGCATACTACTGCTTCAGTGCATAGCTCCTACTGCGCTCAAATATGTGAGACAGCTTGAGGGCAGTAACACTTTTAGGGGTTAAGGTGTTTTTGTTGCCTTTTGTTTTTAACTATAAAGAAGATAAAATGCTGTTTTTCCTTGTTTTGTTTGTGATGTTTCAGGTTTGCCTACATTGTGAGCTGTCTCCGACTTTAAATGAAGGGGGAGAGTTGAGTATTTTGCACAGACACCCTTTCTCCTGCCAGCTAACTCTGCACACCAGCGGCAGCAACATTGGAGCCCAGGTTGTAAGGAAGACCCTGGTAGAACTCATCCTACTCGGTGCTGCTAACTTCGGGAGGATTCCAACCACACAGCATTACCACCTTTCAGTTTTCCTTGTACTAACATATTCTTAAATATTGTAGCTAAAACCCCTGCCTTTGAGTTCAGCTTTACTTATCTGTCTCTTATACTACAACTTCACTAATTTTCCCGTTGCTCTAACTTGCAATGAACTGCAGTGAATTCATTGCCAAAGCCCTTGCCGTCTCACACTCACGGCGTCAGCTGTACCCCAAGAGGATTACTGTATACGAAACGCTTGTTATTACCATCATCTAGCAGGGTTTGTCAGAGTAACAGCATGATAAAACTTTAAGAAAAATCCTCACCCTCTCTGCAAGGGAGTATCTCTCATTGCTGCTTTCAAAGGATCTGCAATGAGGGGCTATTATACGAAAAAGGTGAGGCAAAGCCTCACAGCCTTCCTGCCTAGTCCTGATAAGAACTGTGTAAGATGTTAGTAAGTACACCCTTCTGACTGCAAAAACCGCCTTTAAATTTTGCAACAACAAGAAGCAGGTATAACCTGATTTCATCCCTGCCACTCCGAGATACACAGAATAAACCCACAAACGACACTGTGGAGCACCACTAAAAAAAACCCGCCAGACTGTGTGTGGAAACTAAATTCCAGAACATGACAAAAGCAATCTGTTCCCACTCAACTCACTAGCGGTTCTCCTGCAAATGTGGCTTTCTGCAGCCAGGGCTGGGACCCCCTCCTAGCTCCCCCCTGCCTACCACTGTGGTTTGGAGTGGGGTCTGGGGCTGCTACAGCATTTTGTAATGAAGGAAAGGCCAAACATAGCTGCCAGCTGTGCCTTTGGGATTTCAAGCACATTTGGGTTTCTCTGAGGTTGCCTTCAAACTACTTCCAAGTTTTCTTACAGTCCTGTAGAGCAGTGACTTTTTTTCTTTGTATTCATACAGCACCTAGCAAAATGAGTGCCATCTCTGACAAGGTCTCCTAGGTCTTGCTGCAAAGTAAATAATGTTAATAGTATTGGATGTATTTAGACCCTGGCACAAATGATTTGTTGAATGGAATTAATATATTTGCCATTTAATAACATCTACAAATGAGAATAAATAGACTGGAAGCAGGTCCCTGCCATACAGAGTATATGAATATTGTTTTATCCATCAGTCACCCTCTAAACGGCTGCTTTTTTCCAAATGAATTTTGCCTGAATTTTATTCACTAAATATTACCTCATCAAGCTATGCTTGCCCATACTAATGATGGGAGAAGGGAGGTTTAGGGAATGCATGCATTAAAAAAAGATACCTTTGGCCATGGGCAATATGGCCAAGCAAACGTTACAAGGGTGGATGCAGCCATAGTGAGGTGGGGAAAAGGTTCACAGCCATGTGAACTGGGTGTAGCACATTGGACTGTGCTAATGGAGGCTAAAAATCCCTGATTATTTGTGCTAATAATGGAAGTAGCCTGATATTTGAAGACCCTTCATAAATAGTTTCTCTGGCAATCCCAAATATCTGTTCCGCTCTTCCAGCCTTTTTGACTCGGTATTTTGCAAAGTTCTCGCAAAAAAAAAAAAAAAAAAAAATATGCAGACACTTTACAGATGCTGCACCCATTTTTGGTATCCTTGGTCAATTTGGGCCAGGAGCAAGCCTTCCCGGATGGACCGAGGATGTCACATTGACTCAAGCGGGCTGTTAAGAGCTCACAAGTCCGCGCACCCCCGCAGCTGCCTGCAGATCACCCCACCAGTTCAGCAGACATCTTGCCCTGCTCCTGTGCCCAGCAGCCCAACGGCAGTCACAAACCCTGGACCAGCTCTCGGGACCTGCCCGATGCTCCACGCTTCCCAGCGGATCAGCTCGCAGGAGGCAAGGAGCTGTTTTCAAATCAGGAGCTGTGGTTCCACCCAGGCGGGGAGGAGAAGGAGGCCGTCACCCGCTGTGCTTCGATGCTGCTGCGCTCCCGGCAGGCTGGCCCACTTCCACGACTGTGGGGAGGAAACAAGCCCCCCTTTTTTTTGGCTTTGCGTGTTCGTTTTAATAACAATTACTGAAATAAAGTCGTAGCAGGCAGAGCTGAGCCTGGCTAAGCTGCTAACTCCAGCAACTTCCCGCTTTTCCTCCCAAACCCGCAAAAACTTAACACTAAACCAAGCAGTGCCATCTATTGACTACACGGGCTTATGGCCTCGCTAATAGATTCAGCGCATCCCTGTGCGACCTCCGCTGGCAGGCCAGAGCCCTGGTCCCCCCAGGTGGGCGCAGGGAGCGGGGGGGATGCAGGAGCAGCGCTTCTCTGCCTTCCCACCTCATGCTCCGCACTCCCCAGGCCTTTTCCCCTCACATTTCTTCCCTGCCATCCGTCACCGCCCTGCCTCTCTGTCGCTCTGCCACCACGGCTGTCACCCGGTTGTGACTAAGGTAGAGAAAAATGAGCCGTTTAAGCGCGGCAGACCCCGGACGTTCAGGAACACGAGACAAATTAATGAAGTGCGAGAAATTAGAGTGCATAAATCTAAGAGCATTAAATCATCGTGCGGCTGCTCTTATTCAGAAGTGAAGCAATCTGAGCGCTGCAGTTTAGCCTTTCTCAGCTGGTCCCGTTTTCCTACGGGATGTCAGCATCCACTTCAGCCTCCACGTCTTCATCCCACCTTGTGGTTAACTCACCTCACTGTGCCCTAGTGTCTTCTTTCAGGAAAACCCTACCTTACCCTTTTCCTCTTCGTCCCAGCTTACACGCGATGTTAGTGAGAACTGCGGGAATTTACCTGAGCTAAAGCTCTGTCTTCACATGATTTTGTCACTTTTTCCCAGCTAGTTGTCTCATCCATAATCTTAATGGTAACTTGTTTTCCTCCAGTGTGGAGGAGGGAAGGCAACGATACCGACTCCAGATACATGAAGTAATCCAGAGACATCAAAAGATGAATTAAAAATATAATGAAGTTTGTTGGCTTGCAATGAAGCTATCCTTCTTGCCTGCAATTAAAATCCTACAGTAACTTTGTGAACGTAATTACATGATACCCCAAACATAACACCAAAAAAACCCTGATGCAGATAGAAGGAAACAGGAAGATATTTCTGATGCAACGCTGTAGCTAAAAGCTCCATTTTTGCACTGATAAAAATGACCACAAACCTGTTTCCTTTTTCCCCAACACATACAGATTGGGCAGTATTTGAGTCTTTGAGTGATACTACCAGAATCAGATACTTGTGATAGTCTGCCCCAAATCACCAGGATACTAAAGTTATTAATTTGTTTTTCAGAACAACATACAAATATGAAAAATGAACAGACCCAAATTTGATCAAGACGCACACATAAATTATCAAACTGCGTAAGATTACTGGATACTGTGACCCATTATCTCCTCTTATACAACAACAGCAAAAAAAAAAAAGCCTGGAGAAACATTTAGAGGAATAACCTACTCAGTATTTTGCAGTTGCAGCAATTTAGAGGTTAGTTTATGTTTTGAATTAGAAACTCATGATTATTTCAATTTTTGTCATTGTAACCCGAGATATTGTTCTTATTTGCACCATTATTCTGGCAGGCTCTGAGGCGGGGTCCCGAGATAATGAAATCCATGTGAAGTCGTGCGTCTCCCGCACCACTCTGGGAGAAGTTGACTGTTTGGTTAGTGCTAAATTTGCCATCATTCTTTCCATTACAGAAAGAGATGTTACCAACCTAGCCTCACTACACTTTCTTCATATTTGCTATTTGCTTATTCTTAACCCAAAACATATTATTTATAATCTCTGGGATCTGGAAAGCCCCAGACTTTTTGATCTTCCTTCCTAGGTTTTCTTTTAGACTTTTGCTATTCTCAGGGTGGCAGTGTGGGTAATGGTGTAACACTCTAGTAACCCTTAATAGAAATTAACTGACCTGAGAAAATACACTATTTTATGTTCAACCTCTTTTTGAAATAACCACCTTCCTTGCTGTCTTGGAAATAGAAGGAGCTGGTGATCACAGTCTAGTCCACGTTTGTGGTCCTCAAAAAAGCACGACACGCTTTTGGTATGACCATGTGCCAGCACTCCAGTTCAGGCACCGGAATGACAGATGGTGATTTTAGTCAGCACTGACATTGTTTTGTGATAATGCCTAAAATTATATTGCTCATAATTCAAATAAGAAATACTTCATTTGGCTTGAGGCACTGAAATTGTCTCAGGTCTGATCTGTCTAACCCATTTCACTTATGTACCTTTCTGTTATACAAGACTGCGGAAACAATAATTTCTCTGCAGCCACCATCATGGAAGTTACAAAACATCCCAAGTTTTGCTGAGCAAGGAAAGAAGAGTGGCTTCATGCGCACGTGAGAAAAGCAAGAGAAACTGTGATGTTATGACATCTACCAGTTGTTCAAAATGCAAGAATGAAAAATACAAAGCAATGCTAACTGAAGATGCAGGTATACCGTATCTTGGTAGAAATGGGATTTGTATATATATATTAAGGTTTATTACATGAAGATTACCAAAATGACCGATTTCCCCTTTTTCTCGTGCTGCACGTCATCTTGTGACTTGTGACTTGCGATTGCTGTGACAGTGATTTCCAAAGTACTGTCTGGAAATGATTTCATTTAATTTCTAGTTGTCTTTCAAGGCACTGTAAAGCAAAGAAAAGAGGCAATCTCATGTGACGACTTCAGATAATTTCCATGATTGAATCACTGCAACTTTGAAAACAAAAGCCACTTTGAGAGCTTTTAACATTAGCAAAGTCTTCAGGAAACCTGATCCTTTGTGGCCTTGGGTTTGGGTGGCTTTTTTCAAACTGAGGATACCTGTTGCACCTTGTAGGTAACATTTTTTCACTCCACAAACAGTCTTGACACTTTGTGAAATACCTTCAATTAACTTCATGAAGATATCTGTCTGTCTCCAAATGATGCATAAGTTTAATCAGTCTGCAGACCACTGCTCTTTAGACTCAGATAAAAGGTGATTTTTCCTTGAAGATTTTCAGGCATGGTGGCTCACCATTTCTCTGCTCTAGGCATTCAAGTCCTAATGCAAAAGTTTACAGAAGTTACCAAGCAGCTGGGGGAGCCCGGGAGCTGGACAGCATTCTTGTCTTTATATTACCATTTTGCAACAGGACATCTTAATGTCACAGCTTCATTTTGTTGCCATCCTTAAGGTAGTGCTGTCTGGGATTCCCTGGTTAGTACTGTTAGGTACTTCCATTACTGTAAACAAGTACCAACCACTCTCTCTGATCTTTTACTGCTGTAATCAATGAAGCTGTACGACACTGCCAGCACAAGCATTTGCTTGTACCACCACACAGTTGACAGTGAGGGGAAAGCTTCCCATTAGTGCCATGACCTGGGTGCCACTAAGCATTTGTACTGAACACCGAATATCACCAAATTCTGCCATCTCCATTCGGGATCAGAAATTAGAGATGTGTAATTGCTTCCAGGTTTCACTACTTTGCACTTGCCATTGTGGGAATGCTGAGTTGCTAAATAGTAGTGAGTGGTGCCCCATGCCAGACGGTCAGTTATCCCTCGTATGAGGGGCTGGACACTGGGTTGTAGCAACTGAGAATGATATAGAGGCATAATCTTGACTCAGATAAAGACTAAGTTAGGCATTTGCCAAGTACCAAGTTGTCCGGGTGAACAGCTGGAAGGAGGCAGCATGGTCAAGGACATGTCTCCCAAGGACAAAATGACTAACCTGCCTGGGGCCCTTTTCCTCATCAGCAGGAACTCCAATGCCTCGCGAAGGGGCTTTTCCTCACAGGAATGAAAGGGATGAAGTGGAAGTTACTACTCCGATGGCTTACTCATCCTTCTCCCAGCACAGCCTCTTGCCTGCCCTATGAGGGGCTGCAGTTCTGTATGTCCTGACATATTTTAAATCATGAAGATTACAAGGGCTCTCTCACTTCTTTCATGTCACTCCTTCAAAGCCAGACAGACTCACTGCTAGGAAGCTCTTCCTTTCCTTTGATCAGCTCCATCATGCCGTAGAGAGAAATGGACCCTTTCAGGAAATATATTTGTCACCTTGCGGAAAAAGACAATTTTAAAAAGTCAAAAAAAGCCCAAAGTTTCAGGATTTTCCCATTATACTGCCAAGTTGTTATTCTCAAACCACCAGCTATGCAGGATTTTTATTTTGGCACACCCTGTAATAAACTCACTGCGTGACACAACGTTTTGTTTCTCAAGGCTGGAACTAGCCTCCCGTGCTGAGTTCAGAAGTGCTTTAGCTTCATTTGGGGTCTGAGGTTTGAAGCAGGACAGCTCTTGTTGACTGTCCCCAACTTGGCAAAGGACTTGTTTGATGGTTAAAATCCATGTCCACGCACAGTTCCCAACAATATCTGCCTGTCTGTCTGTACCTCTATTTATCTATCCATCCTCTCTCCCTCTCTCTCTCCCCCCCCCGCCCCACCTGTGTATCCCTCCATCCAGTTATCTACCCATCCATCCATCTGGCTATCCAGCTGTTTATTTCAGCTGTTGTCCTCAATATTTTTTTCACTGAAAATAGCCAGGGAGAGGGGCAGGGAAAACTTAGTGATTAAGCAACAAGACAGAACTCTGAGAGCCTAAAGACGGGGGGCACACTGCAATGCCTGCTCAGGGCCCCGCTTAGCCTAATGGCAGGGGTGAGGCGAGCCTTCTCCTCTGCATGAGGGCTGGATGCTGTTAGGGAAAGGGCCTCTCCTTAAGGAGAGGTTATGGGAAATCAGAGCTAGTGCTGAAACGATTTCTTCCACGCAAATTGTTCTGCTTTCTGTAGTTCCTAGGGGTCAATCACACTTGGTGGAAGGCCCCTGTGTTGTTGGAGGGATTGTATTTGCCCCAGCAAACCTACTTCCCTTCCCTTCCCCCCGCCCCACAGGCTTGCCAGTTTAAGGAGCCCTGCCAGGGAATCCCCATGCTCGTTTTGCTTCCCAGAACCCCCCTGCCAAGGGGTTTTCCACAGGAAGGGCAACCAGGTCACAACTTTAAAAAAAAAAATTATCTTTATTAACTTTGGCCACAATATATACTGATGGAATTTCTAATCATCTGAAAAAAACTTTAAATCAACGACAGAATCCATTTTCCTCAGTCCTCTATTCCCTTCTCCAAAAAAAGTACTGCAGTAGCAGCTCTAACCAAGGGTATAGAAGATCAAGAAAAAAAAAGGTAAAAAACAAGCTTTATTTGACTCCCTAAGACAGTGAACAAACAGCAAGAGAGTGACTTCAAGCTTTAAATTACTTTACTTTGGCACTCCAAACAGCAACCAGAGATGTTTGTTCCTTTTAATTTTACAAGCTGCTTTTAAAAACAGAGTTAAAATTCCCAGCGCTTATCTTGCTATCACGTTTCCAAGGCAGGCATCCTCCCGCTTCAGGATCAGCCCCTTTCACGGCTTTTCTCACCACCCTTGAAACCGTGCAAATTCTGCGCGCGAAGCACAGGCTCAGGTACGAACACCTCCGCCGGCTCCGCGGCAGACTTCAGGTGGTAATTGCAAGCAGCGAGGAGAGCGATGGCCAGCTAGCGGCACGCGGAGTAAAAGCGATGTGCCCTTTGTGGGGGGTGGAGGACGGCGAGAGGCAGGGACCGCAGCTGCACCCAGCACCCGGCTGCAGGGGGGAGGGCAGCGGACGGACCGACGGACCGACGGATGGATGCCTGCATAAAAATACAACCCACCAAAACTGCGGAAGGTGTCTAATTAAGACCCCCCTTCCTGAAAAGCTGTCGCTAGGTAAGCAAAACTGTTTAAAACGTGTTCATCATTAAAGTGTCCCTCGACAGCAGGACGCGGCAGCAGACACGGCGACAGAAGGGAGAAGAAGAGAGGCATATGGCCCCCAGCCCTGTCCCCTGCTGACAAGCTGCCTCGCCGCAAGCCCCCTTTTCACTGTCGTCCGTGCGCGCAGCAGATTGCAATGGCCCAACTTTCCCATCTGTATCCCAGGCCTGTGCCCCCGACAATGTGGCAGCCATGCAGTTTTCACCGGGGCCGGGAGCAGGGGAAGGGGCGGTGCGGGGAGGGGAGGGGGGGAGGAGGAGGAGGGGGCGATATTAACAACCAATAATCACAATGCTATCCATAATGCATTGTCTCCACGAGATTACATGGTATATTTCCAGTGGGGATTAGCCCATCCATCACAGCCCTTTATTGGCCCTTTTTTTGTTGTATAAAGCCCAAACACTGTCGTAAAATTCTAAACCGCTTAATTGCTGCGCTGTAAAAATTTGCATATCAGAGATATGTCATTCCTTCGTTAAATGGCACTAGGCATTTGTTACAAGGTCCTAACAATTGCACAAGAGCACCTCGGAAAAAAGGTCACCTCTTTGCATTATGCAAAGTTCTTCGCTGAATTCTAATCTGCAGCAATTACGGGTTTGAAGGCATCGCAACTTAACGGATTTTGGTTTTGTGTGATTCAAACTCCCTGGGCACGCAGACCCCTTCTTCTGTCTGATCAGACAAGGTAAGTGGTGTGTGATGGTGGTGGCACAGTCTCTGGTTCTGCAACCTTGGCTCCCAAAAGGTTTCTTCATAAGCCAAACTGTGAACCTTGGTGCAAATTTTCCATGATGGGCATATATTTAAGGTGATGTCTTAATTTCTTAGATTAATGGCAAGTTCTGTAGAGACTACAACAGCCATTGCATTGCTACTTCAAGTATTCATCATTAAAAGCAACCTGAATGTTCATGCATGTGTACTAACAAACAGGATCATTATAATAATGAGCAGCTTTTGTATTGTACTTTTAACCCATGGATCTGAAAGATGTGCTTTACAAAAGCAAGAAAATATCATTGCCCTGATTTTACATGTTCAGAAACTGGCTCTGGAGAGCTGGTTTGAAGCCGGAGGCACCCTGGAGACCCCGATGGCAAGCACTGCAGTCCTAGCAGTACCCCTCTGCTTCCTCCCGCCTGCTTGCCAAGGACTGAAAGTACCAGCAGGTCTTTAACACGTGGTCATGTCCTCGCTCCATACCTTCTCCATCAACTGCAGCAGACGTTCCCCAGACATGGTTTCAATCCACATAGTAATTTTTCAGTTTTGTCCGTATTTTAAGAGTATGTTTAATCCAGACCATTTCACTGCCATGTAACACAATATCACAAAAAGTTGCACAACAGAAAAGGTGCACGTCAGATTTTTCTCACAAAAGAGACCCTAGAAGCTGGATCTTTTTCCTTGCAATAGCCGGGAGCACAGTTTCTCACCTTGTTAGGAACCTATAAACCAAGGAGGTGACTGGAGTAGCCTAAAGGGTTTTTTAAAGTCCCATACAGATTTGGGAGTCAAAAACTCTGTTGCGGGACCTGGGGAGAGCCTTGGTGTAACAGGAGATCCCTTTGCAAGCCCTAGCATAAAAAATAGGAGAGAACAAGCAGAAATACTGGGCTGTGTGTACATGGCACTTTGGCTTGAGCTGGCATGTGCTGAGGCAGCCTAAGCTATTTTGAAGACTGTTCGAGTCACAGGAGGTGCCCATCATAGTGAGGATCTAAAGCAATCTAAGTCTCATTTAATTATCCAGTCTGTTCATCTTTCCCCCAACTCTCTCCCCACCCACAATCATCCATGCCTCTACATGGGACACAAACTTCCCTGCTTCTACACATCTGAGGCATCTCATTGCCCATCCTACAAATGTGGTCAGATTCAGCCTATACATATGCTTTTGGATGTGGGTAAGTGAGATACGCCCTCTTCCCAGGGACTGCCACACTTGCTTTCTGCAGGGACTGAAAATTTCCTCCAAGAAGGGAAGAAGCACCTCCAAGAAGCACCATGGTGGTGTTAGCATTGATGTGTCTAATGCTTGAGAGGGACAACGGCAAGCGGGCTCCGGCAGGTGTGCTCCAAATGCACTGGTAAGGTAAAATGTACTTTTAAGCTTTTGAAAGCTTAACAGTCCCTTCTAAGAGTTCAAACCCAGTTTTTCCAAATGAGACAAGTGGGAGGGGAGGAGGTGCCTAACAAGGGCTTCCAGCTCCTGCCCGTGAGCAGGAGGTCAGTGTAAGAACTCGCTTAAGCCACCTCATCCTTTCGAGCCTTCCTTAACACACGCAGCTAGCCCTGTCCGCTGATCGAAAAGAACGTCTTGTGAATATTATTCCCCAGGAGCAAGTGGATGAGCAAGGGTGTGTCACATAACCTGAACCTACTGCAGAAACTCCCATGCCTTCCTCAGCAGCAAGCAAGAGGCAGAGCTAAAGTACTGCTATTACTGGGATCAAAGTGATTGCTTTCATAGAATCATAGAATCATAGAATCATTAAGGTTGGAAAAGACCTCTAAGATCATCGTGTCCAACCGTCAACCCAACACCACCATGCCCACTAAACCATGTCCCTAAGGGCCTCATCTACACGTCTTTTAAATACCTCCAGGGATGGTGACTCCACCACTTCCCTGGGCAGCCTGTTCCAAGGCCTGACCACTCTTTCAGTAAAGAAATTTTTCCTAATGTCCAACCTAAACCTCCCTTGGCGCAACTTGAGGCCATTTCCTCTCGTCCTATCGCTTGTTGCCTGGGAGAAGAGACCAACACCCACCTCGCTACAACCTCCTTTCAGGTAGTTGTAGAGCGCGATGAGGTCTCCCCTCAGCCTCCTCTTCTCCAGGCTAAACAATCCCAGTTCCCTCAGCCGCTCCTCACAAGATTTGTGCTCCAGGCCCTTCACCAGCTTCGTTGCCCTCCTCTGGACGCGCTCCAGCACCTCCATGTCCTTCTTGTAGTGAGGGGCCCAAAACTGAACACAGGATTCGAGGTGCGGCCTCACCAGTGCCGAGTACAGGGGCACGATCACCTCCCTGCTCCTGCTGGCCACACTATTTCTGATACAGGCCAGGATGCCGTTGGCCTTCTTGGCCACCTGGGCACACTGCCGGCTCATGTTCAGCCGGCTGTCAATCAGCACCCCCAGGTCCTTTTCCTCCGGGCAGCTTTCCAGCCACTCTTCCCCAAGCCTGTAGCGTTGCCTGGGGTTGTTGTGGCCGAAGTGCAGGACCCGGCACTTGGCCTTGTTGAACCTCATACAGTTGGCCTCGGCCCATCGATCCAGCCTGTCCAGGTCCCTCTGCAGAGCCTTCCTGCCCTCCAGCAGATCAACACTCCCGCCCAGCTTGGTGTCGTCTGCAAACTGACTGAGGGAGCACTCGATCCCCTCGTCCAGATCATTGATAAAGATATTGAACAGGACCGGCCCCAGTACTGAGCCCTGGGGAACACCGCTCGTGACCGGCCGCCAACTGGATTTAACTCCGTTGACCACAACTCTCTGGGCCCGGCCGTCCAGCCAGTTTTTTACCCAGCGAAGAGTGCACCTGTCTAAGCCGTGAGCCGCCAGCTTCTCTAGGAGAATGCTGTGGGAGACAGTGTCAAAGGCTTTACTGAAGCCCAGGGAGACCACATCCACAGCCTTTCCCTCATCCACTAGGCAGGTCACATTTCCTTCAAGGCATCTTGCTTATCTTTTTAACCCAGCTCGGTGACTCCAGGAACCTGGTAACATACTGCATCACCTCAGGAAAATTTCTTTTAATGCTCTTATTTCAGCAAGCCTTTTATGTTTTATGTTATCTATTTTACATGTTTGATTCCCAGACATTTTTCTTCCTACTGATAAGTACATTTTTCAGGCGTGTACCTCTTACCGGTGCTGTAAGCAGTCATATTTAAAATCAACCTTACATCGTATTTAATCATCACACTATGGTGGTTTTATTATTATTACATTTTAATCTGGCAGGTGGTTTATTAACCAGAAAGGATTCTAACAAGCAACCCAAATGTTCTAACATAATAAAAACATCATATCTTTGTTTTCCTTTTTAATTAACAACTAACATCAATACAAACTTCTCGTCCTACATGTGAACTCAGCCACAGTCAATTCACTTTTATCCGAGCTCTTGATTAAGCAGGCCTCCTACAAAGTAGCCCCACATACCTCTCCTGAAAGAGATTTCAGCCCCTGCCATACAACGCAACTGCTGGTATGGCTGCAGATCTACAAAATGATCCACGCAGGAAGAAAACCCTCCAAAAACATTAACCCAGATTATTTCAGATGTACAGTTCACAGCAGTTGCCTGGAATCTCTCAAATCAGCTTATTTTGCATCCATAAGCCTATGCCTCCTTCCCACCACTATCTCTGCTTTACAGGAGGAGAAGCAAAGTCTGATCCATCCAAGGTTTTCCAGCATTGCAGTGACAGAGTTGGAAGTGGGTCTGAGGTCCCGCATGGCAGCACCATGCGTGACCCCAAGGGCCATTTCCTTTCTCCCTCCGCCACCCTCCAAAAGCTTCCAGCCCTCAGGAGCAAGCTCCCAAAATCCTAGGGACAGTCTGCAGAGCTCAGTGGATCCTGGAATGGGGTCGTCAAAGGACAGAACTGGAGGCTGATTTGCCAGCTGCCGTCCCTGAAGAGCTCATCACCTGCTGACATTTATATCTGCCTTGGAAATACATTTGTTACCTCAGCCCATCTCCCAGTCCGTCTTCTGCTTCTCTCTCTCTTTCGTATTCGGCCCATACCAGCCACGTTCCCGCTGCCTTCGGTGAGGTTTGAGATAGGGCTAAGGCATCTCTAAGTGCAATTTATTTTACCCTTATTGAGCATTATTAACGTTTCTATTAGGACTGAACAAATTATGTAATAATGTGTCCTTTTCTCCTGCTTGATTCATTATTCAAAATTACCCAGACAATAATTTATGTGAATTATTCTGCAATTAATTTGCCATGAGTTTCTTGCAAATACCCACTGAACAGTATCTGAACTCTCTTGATTGGTTCCAAAGGTCTGCTGTATGCCTGGGACTGGGGTCAGGCCCAATACCGGCAAATTTTAAGGAATGTCTGCCTAAGAATATGGGGTATTTCCATTAAAATAGTACACAATCCCATATGAGATCTTTTACTTTGTTTTCCAAATGTTTGGGGTTTTTTTCTGTGGTTTAGCATAAATCTGTTTCTAACTGAATTAAGTTAAATCAATACAATCTGCGTCACATAAAAATAATTTCCATGTACTTTTTGCACTGTTTTAACCAAATCAGTGGAAAGCCATAGCTTTAGTTAAGTTTAGTCAACACCGCAAGTAAATAAAGCCCTCTGAACCAGGTTTCCAATGTGATAGTTCGATTTTGCATCATCAGCACCTGTTTCCCATGCCTTTTGTCCGTTTTTTTAACATGTAATATTTTGCATCCGTCCCAAAGCCTTTTGAACTCAGTGAAGAAGTTTCCTCCACATTCATGACCTCTGCATCTATTCAAATTACAATTAAGTGTCTTATTTGATTTGGAAGGCCAGAAGTATAGCTGATAGAAATTGCCGCCACGCTGCTGACTGCAGGTACAGTCCGACTTGCAGCACCTGAGGAGCGAGGTCCCAGGCGGAGCAGCACGGCTGACGGGAATGGCTGGAGAACGACTTAGTGATGCAGGATGTTCCTTCAGAGGCCTCGTATTAATTTGTGACCAGATACGCATTCATTAAATTTTTCATTAGTTCCTAGTAAACGTGCCTTAATAAGCTCTTTTTAAAGAAGTAAAGTGACTGTCTTATTAAATGCATCTTGAATAAATATGCGGCAATGGGAACTGGCCCTTTCTTAACTTCCTGGGACTATAAACATTAACACATTCATAAATACATTTAGACTCAAGACCCACTAAAATCCTTTGAGGATACCGTTCATCCCTTTTGCACAAATACATTCCTGTTATTATTAGCCTTGTAATTAAAAACCTTTTAACAAGTCTAATTGCAGGCTTCGCCATCATAGCTTTGGCTTCTTTAAAGCCGGTTGCTCGACGCGTAACTATTGGAAATGCTGGAGAGTGGGTGGGCCACACAATCCCCGCAAGGCTTCTCAGCGCATGTGTGAGTAAGAGTCAGTGAGTCAAGAGGCAGCGAAAATACAAAACCCCGATACCTGAATAGACCACAGAAAATTAAGCAGGTTGCGGGCACTGGAAGAAAGCCTGTCTCATGCTGCTGCCTCAACACCAGCACTCCCCAGCATGGCCCATTAACACTTCACGCCGCAAAGCCCATCTTCTCTGCTCCCTCCCCTGGGCCATTCAGTGAAAAGGTCTGACCACGGCAACCTAGGGCACTTTCACCAATAATTAACTGGAACAGAGTTCATTAGGTAAAACAAGGGGTAAGCAGGCATGGGAATGTCAGCCTCTGATATGGAAAGGAAAGCAAGGCCGATCCCTAATCCATCGAAGCACGGGGTGGGGTAAAGACTCACGTATTACAGCAGTCACCAAGGTGTAGAAATATAATAATAAAGTTCCACAACTGTCCTATTAACATACCAGATTTGATTTGGCTCCATTATATTTCATCAAATAGTTTACAAAGCACCCAGCATAAAACATCATCATAATTGTAATCATATATTTGGCGATTTAACGTGTACACCATAATGTACCATTAGTTACACAAATAACTAATAATTTGCTAATGACAATATTATGTTAAGTCAGTTTAGGGGCAATTAAAGTGAGTGATATTTACATATGCCTAATGAATCACAGTCGATGGCAGATTAAGAGATTCTAATGAATATTCATCCAGACATTCGCAACCAGCTTCACAGTTTATAAACTGAATTATGGTTGATTTGCCCTTTTAAAAATGAATATGTGAGTATCTTCTGCATGGGAAGAATGAACAATTGGGCCTGATTGTAAAATTTTTTTTAAGCAATGTACTGGTCAGGACACAAAACATTTTTATGCACTCTCATACCCTTGGCTTCTCAGCTCTTTTTATATCACATATCAGCATTGATGAACTATCTCCATTTTCATTCCTACCCACGACATGAAATATAGAAATTGTTTTGTGTTGAATTAAATGCAATAGAAGTTTTATGCAGCCTCACTAACGAAATAATTACACAGGTAGCCTGCTTGCCCTAAGCAGAGCAGACAAACTCTCTCCACTATATGCTAACAACATTCTGCTTTTAAAGGTAGCCTTTATGCACGCTCACTTGAGTGACTGACCAAAATATCATTCATTTAAAAGGCGGCTGTATAAGGTTCTCACAGGATGAAATTAGAGTTACTTTGCCACATCCTACGCCAGAAGTTTCTACTACTATTAATAATACTGGTAGCAGTAATAATAATAGCTAAGAGCAGGAGATACAGCTTTATGGTTTGGCTATCAGATTTCAAAGTGAGCTCAGAGAAATGTGAAGCATTTAAAGTGCATACACAGACTTTTGCTTGAAAATCCTTGTGAAGTGTTGGTTTGATTCTGAAGTAGTCTTTGATGAGGCCGGTCCCTGTGTCTTCAGCACCATTGCCGAGCAGCGTTGCCCCTAGATTCTGGGATAGTTTTGCATAATTTAAAATGTGGAAAGTTAGAAAATGATCTTCATTGCTCTCTTCCAGAAGTTTGGAAGTGAAGCCACTAAGATAAGAAATAGTGCTGTGGAGGGGAGCTTGTTTGGTTTCATTTACATCAAACACAGGAGTTTTGCAAGCCTCCTCTAGCAAGAGACAATGTCCAGTGGGCAAAGAAACCCCATTAAAGGTACTCAGTTTTACTTTGCTCAATTTGGGGATCTTAGATTTATCAGTGCCAGCCTCCAAAGTGATTTGGGAGTTCAGAGGGTAAAGACATTTCTACCGACGCCTTATGCAGACACCTGGGAGCTAGAACTCAACGTATCAGTAGATCTACACAGTGTGGTGCAACACTTCATGGATTTCTAGCTTGAATCCTGAAAGCAGGGGAGACATATTTAGTTTTATCCAAATTGTCCTATGTTCAGGAAAAGTTCAGCTACAGCTGGGAAAACATTGCTGGCATTCGATCACAGGACACCGAAATTGCAACACAGAGTTAAAGAACAAGCGGCTGTAATAAATAACTTCACCTTTCTGTTTGCTTTGACCTAATCAGGTTAATAGGGTTGGCCAGAAGTCCGGTTTTCCATACCATTACAAAAAGTTTCCTGGCTATTTTGCTTATTTTCAGACACATTTCTTATTGAAAAAATAGCTTTCATTTTTCAATGAAAACTGAAAATGCAGCAACAAGTACAACATGAAGTTTTTAAAAACTTTTAAAAAATCAATAAAAATTATTTTTAAAATTTATAATTTTAAAAAAAAACATCATTCATGTTTTAGTCTCATTTTTCATGACAATTACTTTTCAACAACAGGAACAAAATTCAGTTCAGTTCTTCAGGGCTTTCAAATAACAGAAATTCCACAGTTTCCTCAGTTGCCTGTTTCCTTCTTATTTGCATTTCCTTCATGCAATGTTTTATAAGAGGATGACCAATTAATACAGCATGAAAAGAATACTGTAAGGCCTGTACTGACTTTCAGAAGAACTTGAATTTATTACCATTATGTGCCTTTGGCTTTTTCCAAGTCTTTTCTTCTTCTCTAAAACAGGTCTGTTTCTGAGATGCTAAAATGATAACTTCAGCCATGCTACTTTCAAAATCTCTGTAACTTCACCCTAAGAAGCTATGTACGAATCTTGTTTAAAGTTTATTGACCTTCTATATGCTAAACCTTCAACAGTCTACAGCCAACAAGAATACAGGTTATTTTATCCTTCCCTTCATATTTCTCTCTCTTGAAAGGAATTAAGCTGGTAATAACTTCAAAACACCCAAAGCCTGAACTTTACAGCCATCACATTACATTGAGATCATTGTCCTCACATTATTGATAAAGATATTATATAATATATTATGATACTACATATTATACAATTATAATTATCACATATAATATAATTATATATATTACAATATCTTTATCAATGATCTGGACGAGGGGATTGAGTGCTCCCTCAGTAAGTTTGCAGATGACACCCAGTTGGGCGGGAGTGTTGATCTGCTGGAGGGTAGGAAGGCTCTGCAGAGGGACCTGGACAGGCTGGATCGATGGGCCGAGGCCAACTGTATGAGGTTCAACAGGGCCAAGTGCCGGGTCCTGCACTTGGGCCACAACAACCCCAGGCAACGCTACAGGCTTGGGGAAGAGTGGCTGGAAAGCTGCCCGGAGGAAAAGGACCTGGGGGTGCTGATTGACAGCCAGCTGAACATGAGCCAGCAGTGTGCCCAGGTGGCCAAGAAGGCCAACGGCATCCTGGCCTGTATCAGAAATAGTGTGGCCAGCAGGAGCAGGGAGGTGATCGTGCCCCTGTACTCGGCACTGGTGAGGCCGCACCTCGAATCCTGTGTTCAGTTTTGGGCCCCTCACTACAAGAAGGACATGGAGGTGCTGGAGCGTGTTCAGAGGAGGGCAACGAAGCTGGTGAAGGGCCTGGAGCACAAGTCTTGTGAGGAGCGGCTGAGGGAACTGGCGTTGTTTAGCCTGGAGAAGAGGAGGCTGAGTGGAGACCTCATCGCGCTCTACAACTACCTGAAAGGAGGTTGTAGCGAGATGGGTGTTGGTCTCTTCTCCCAAGTAACAAGCGATAGGATGAGAGGAAATGGCCTCAAGTTGCTCCAGGGGAGGCTTAGATTGGACATTAGGACAACAGAAAGGGTTGTCAAGCCTTGGAACAGGCTGCCCAGGGAAGTGGTTGAGTCACCATCCCTGGAAGTATTTAAAAGACGTGTAGATGAGGTGCTTACGGACATGGTTTAGTGGTGGACTTGGCAGTGTTAGGTTTACAGTTGGACTCAATGATCTTAAAAGTCTTTTCCAACCTACATGACTGTATGATTCTGTGATTGTTGTTTCAGCTTCAGTGCATCTGCTTTCTTTACCTCTGCAAGTTTGCTTCCTCCTCATGAGTACAGATACAGACTGTATGACTCATACTGCTGGCAACTGAATTATTTCAGAAACTTCCATTCCTTACCTTTAGCAACCCCAACTACTCTTATTTATTGCAACAATTCATAGAAGTGTCATGAATAACTTGATCTGCCATCATCTCCTTTGAGCTTAAGAAGGATCTATGCTTGTTTCCAAAAGCACAGGGCTTTTACCTTCTTTGCTCTCCATCATACAAGTTCCCCACCTTTCTCTCTCACCCTCACCACCCAAAACCATGGGCCCCCTTCTACAACTATTACTCTCAGAAGCATGCTCAAGAAACCAGGTGCGGGATTGGTTCCCGTTTTAAGATTTATTGACATTACTATATATTTCTGGGTTAAGAATAGTCCTAAAATACACGGATTCCAATTTTTCAAATTAAACACTTCTGTGGTTTTTCCGTTGTCACACACAGTGCAGACATGTCTCATCTTGCCAGTCAAAACCTATGTTAATATTTGTGAGAATATCATATCTCGGTAGGTAGAGTGAAATCTTACAGTTCATGACAGGCACAGCCTGTAACAAGGACTAACAACACTTCTTAACTTCAACAGGATCAGGATTTCACCAAGGAATCCCAAGTCCATTATTGCTATTGCTTGTATTACTAAAGGATTAAAAAGGCACAGGCATTTCACAGGTTATATTGTTCATGGGCCCTGGACACAGAAAAAGATGATTCCTCCCTCAGACAATTTACTGCCTAAAAACACTTCCCCCCCCCCAATTTCTCACACATTCAGTGGTCCAGAAAGCTTCAGGGTTTCTTCTTAAAATGCAAATTGTAATAATTACGGGCCAGATGTAAAAGAAGCAGAGTAGCCTGGTGAATGAGCCCTGTTGTACAGCTAAGAGACCAAAAAGCAAGGGCTGCTTGTTTTACATAAGAGCTGCTTAGAAAAGAATCAGAATGACTTGACTAGAGTAACGCAGGAAACATGAAGGCAGGCATCTGGGGGCTTGCCTGTCTGATCTTACCCACCACCCTTCTTTTAACCTTTAATTTGCAAAGGAGCTGTGGAGAAGCACTTAGGTATGACAGTAATGATTGCAATTTACGGTGGCCCATGATAAAATGGGGTCAGAGCAAAGGTTAAAAAACAAACAAACAGTGGATAAAATCATCTGTCTGGTGAGTAATTTTTACCCCGTTTTGAAGTGAGTGAAGTCGTCTTAATTACACCTCTTACCCTGAACTTATGGAGAGCTCTGTGGCTACTGACTGTCCCCCCTTCTCCATCCCCCCCTCCACAGCCTGCTGCAAGTCCAGGACCTAATTAGTTTCCCATATAAAGAGTAGGAACCTGCAAGTGCTTTGGTAATACTGCTCCTGAAAAATCCTGAGGCAGGGAAACAAGAGAAGCAAAAGAAACCAGAAGCCGAAGAGAAGAGCTCATTTGGCTTAACACTGGCGCTGAAGACAAGCGCTGCTTCAACAGGTGCAATCCTACAGCCCTCCCTGTCTCCTACAGCAAATGAGAAAACTGATAGGCATTTAATGAACCTCATTCTAACCTGTGTGGAATAATCTTCCAGCTAATCTTCTAACTGGTTTCCATCCATCTAGCAACAACGGTGCTTAAATCTCTTGTTTGCACTTTACTAGCTGCAGATTGTAAATGTTTCATGAGCCGCTGAGCTTGCAGCATTACTATTTTATTAGAATGTTGAATATCTCGTGTTCATTGCTGTCTTACCAGCAAATTTTATCTAAACAAAAATTGCCTCCATACTTCTTGTGAATGACAATTTGGTAGTCTGATGGATGCTGTCGTTTCAGCTTGTTTTGCATCAACAGTTTGAAAATGGCCCCTCTGCCTTGCTGAGACACAACAGTGCACCTGTGCTAATGTCAATAAAAAGGCATTCACATCATGAGTATATCCAATTTGGCTCCTGAAGAAGGGGCAGAGGTCCTGTCAGCCTCTGGTCCTGGTGTTAAGCACATGTGACAGATTCTCCTACCCCCGAAATGCAGAAAAGGTTTTCCTAAGTCGACTAGTCCCCATAGAGTTCCCTCTTCCTTAAAATGGCACCACAGCATTATTGAATAGATAAACTAGACTGATTCAAGTTTAGCCACAACTGGACTAGTGTAACATCAAGCACTGACCACCAAGGCATACGACCATCCTCTTGGTGCTTTGCTCAGTTCTCAGAAATCACAGGTATCCTCGGTAAGACCTTGTGATGCAGACAAGTGAGTTGAGCAATGAAAACTGCTGGGATTTGTTCATGGTCTCTGTGGAAACTCTCTCTTGCCAACCAGGGAGCTGGAACACTCAAGAGGGAAAAGGAAAAACCACAGAGATGTTCTGGGTGCACAACTTCTGTGCAGCCCCACTGAGAGGTCCCACCAGCCCTGCGGCTGGTGCAGGGGAGCAGAGACTGGGAGTGCCAAGCAGTTTACAAAGGGAAAAGGGAGGGAGGAACAGCCCTTCCTCCTGATGGAATAAATCACGAGTTAGCTTTCTTGGTTATCCCCTCCCTGTGGATTTTGCCATGGTGAAGGATGCGCAAGTACCAATTCTCTTATCTGGATCTGAACTTCAACAAGGTCTGTCTTCATCCACATCTAGGCTCTGCCCCAAATAGCTGCTGAAAACCCAGACCAGCCTAGGTCCCCTTCTGCAGTATGATGGAGGGAGCAGTTTACATCATTTGCTATTTCATTTTCTTTCATGTCTTAGACATGAGCACTGGGAATGGCTGATTTGAAGAGCTGAGTTTTCACGATCAAAGAATGTATCGGCACAGCCAGCAAGCTGTAATGTGCTCTGGCACAGCCAAGGGTACCAGACCATTCTGCCCAATGTCCTGCTCACACAACCACTCCCACACTGTTGGAGCTCCCAGTTCTGCCCAGTGCCAACAACTCACCCACCAACACAGAAAAACTCTGGTCTGGTCCTGGTGTTCGCAAACAAGGGAGTACTCAAGACTTCCATGTTGAGATAACTGTTAAGGGTTGTAATTTCCTCCTTCAGTTCTGGAACAAACCACTGGGATAAAAGAGCTGCAGAAACCTGAAAATGAAGCTCTACAAGGATGACACAGTCAAGTGAGTGGCATGGGCAGTAATATACTCAACTTTTGACAATGGCCAACACCCTATCCCCTTTCTACAGCAACCGCAGTCACCCTGTCTACCACAGTTTCCCGAATCAGCCACAAACTAAGCACTCCCATATCTCCTACTTCCCCTTCCCACCAACTGCCCCCTCTCCACCATAACACTCTCAATCCTCCCCGTATAAAGCATATCCTCCCTCCCAGTGCTTCCTTCTGTGGGACCTGCCCACTCGCCCCATATGTCCTGTAACCCCTTCTGATACTCTGCTCTATCACAGAAACAGTTTCCTCCTGAAAGCATACAAGACTAACAAACCTCCTCATCGGCACTACAGGCACCCACCAAAGGAGTTCTGGCAGGAGCAGTGCCTGCTTTCAGGCAAACAGTTGGACAATAGGCTGTATGAGCCTCCTAGCTCATATAATCAGCATGAAAGCATCTTTTGAGTACCAGCCAGCCACCCAAAAGTCACGGGTGAGGTGGATGTCTACCCCCACAGCTCAGGGACAGGCCAGGCAGCACCAAGAAAAGCTGATTATTGGGCTGCAAAGCAAAGGAAACCCAGTTTTCAGGATGGTTCTGGTTCCCTTCCTTTTATGAAGGTCCTTATTCAGCGTTAGAAGAACACAAATCTGAGATTTGTTGCCTGTTTCATGCAGCGGTTTCCAGTCTGGTTTTCAAGCAGAAGTTAAAATATGCATGTAAGCAACTGGGAGCTTTCTGAATGGAGTATGTCTGTGATTCACCCAGCGTCACAGCCAACACCAGGCACACAAACAGTGTGTTCTCTCCAGTGACTGACTTTGGAAATCCCTGGTGCACGAAGGCCCATTGCAAAGCCAGGATCGGTCTTGAGGTTTTGATGTAGATGCCATTCACTGAAGGAAGTTGCTGTTTCCTAGGCACCGTTAGGAGGCAAAGCTGCTAGTGCCATCCAGGGCTAAGCACCAGTACACCCTGTGAAAGAATGTATTTTCTACTTCTCCGGCTACTCATTTGACTCTTCAAATTGTTCCCAAAACCTCTGTCTTGTCAAGGAATTGGTTTGATTTGCTCTCATCTGTCACTCTTAATGTCCTTGATGTCATTATTTTGGGGGGACTGGGGCTGGCCTTGCCATATTTACTGTTTCACAGTTTGCAGCGAGTGGGGGTGCGATGATTTCTTCTGTAGAAAATAGAGCCCAAATTCATCAAAGAACCTGAAATTTCCTGAGGGCTCGGCAGCTCCTGCAGCAGCTCTGCTGCAGGTGGCATTTAGCGGCCAACCTGTAAAAACCAAACGCGAATTTACCAGCGAGAGAGAAGGCATCTCTGAGAAGCACCTCAATGTAAAGCAACATCAAGAAGCAGACTGTCAGGCACCGGGAAAAACCCGTGGTCCGGATCTCCGCACCCCTTACCCCACACCCCTCACCCCACACCCCGCACCCAGCACCCCATACCCCGCATCTCCCACACCGCATCCCACGCCTCCCATCCTCCACCCCCCACCCCTCCACACCCCACACCCCGCATCCCTCACCCCTCATCCCACACCCCGCACCCCACACCCCACACCCTCCACCCCACACCCCGCACCCGGTACCCCACACCCCGCACCCCTCATCCCACACCCCGCATCCCCCACCCCACACCCCCCGCACCCCGCACCCCTCATCCCACACCCCATAACCCCGCCCCGCAGCCCCCACCCCGCACCCCGCACCCCTCATCCCACACCCCGCACCCCATAACCCCGCCCCCCACCCCCCACCCCGCGGCTGCCGCCGCGCTCGGCGCTCCTGCAGCGCCCCCTGGCGGCTGCACCCGGGTGCCGGGTTGTTTTTTTTTTTTAGACGTCAAAGTCGCTTGCGGCGCGATCGCGTCGGTTCTGCGGGGCCGCTGCCCCGGATAAACTGCACCGGGAGAGCCAGCTGAGGGTGTACCCTGGTTCTCATCCCTGGGTAATATTTGTGTGTAACGAAAAGCATCTATTTACAATGGAAGGCCAGTCTGCTTCCTTTTTTTACTGAAGGCAGAGGGAGTGAGACCCTTACAGTGCAATAACCGTTCTCCACTAAAATATTTATGTTCTGCTAAACACAGAGTTATATAAAACCAGAACATCCCTTTAAATCTGCTCAGAAATATAATTCTATAAATGCTTTGTTCTCCTGCAGTGGTGGAAAACCCTTTCCACCCACTCCCCAGACAAAAACCCCAGCAAAAGAAAAACCACTAAGGGCTATCTTCAAGGAAGTGCTTCCAGCTGCTGTTGTCTTTATTAAAAGAAGTAAAGAAAGAAACAAAAAAAAGGCCTTTCCAACTCCTGGGAGAATCTTCAGCTATTAAAACCACATACCCATTTAGCTCCCAAAAGAAGTCTTTCATAATTGCAAGCAAAGCCCACAGCTGAACCAACCTCTTATTGCTTCTCCCCAGTTAGACTGCATGTGATCGCTGTAAAACTGACTTCTAAGTGTTACTTTATGGCTGAGGCTACAAAGGAGTTTGGTGAATGCAATAACTAACTCTGCATCCCCCCAGCGCTCTCTTTTCTGCACACTGAACAGGGAAGTTAAGGACATAAGAATTAACTCCTTGGAAACTGCACATCAAACAAGAGATAAGAGACAAGTTCTAGGTATGCGAAGAGATATGGGGGGGCTCTGTTTGCAATAGTATGCCTGAACAGAGCTATCTGGCTGTAGTCGTGATTTCCTAGAGAGATTTGCTGCTACTTGCCGGATGCTGGACAAGGTCACGCAGAACTATCTGGTTTGAGAGATGCTCTCTGCAGCAATGTCCTACAGCAGGATCCAGCCAGCACAGCTATTCTGGTACCCAGTGCAAAAAGCAAGGATAGTACAACTGTTAAGTTCCCTGGAGACAAGAAGGCAAGGTGACAAGAAATAGAGCTCCACAGATGCTGGATCCATCTTCCACAAGATTAATGTCCTTTTACCATCAGAGTGTGCACTCTGTTGTTGGATTACAGTTGTAAAACACAAGATAATCTGATTAACAGTATGCAATTTTCTGGACAAAACCCTGCAGTTCTTGGCCAGTCTGGGAGCCCTGGTGAGAAGGGGGACGTCCTCACTTTCAATGGTTGCTTGTCCCCTTCCACAAGTCCCCATGCCACTAGCACCAAGGCTGCAGGGCCTCAGCAGACATGGTACCCTTACAACTGCAGTCGCTCCTCTCTGTCACCCTCCCTGAGTGACACAGGGGCCGGGACTCATTTTAAGATGGTATCACCTAGACTAAGAATACAACTTCCCACTTACTCAGAAAAAATAACTACTGGGCTTGTTCTTGTCAGGACTGAATTTATGAGGTTTATTGTGTGAAGTGATGGTCCCAATGTATCTTTCTTCTCCACACCTTGCCTTCATGCACCTTTCTCCTTGAGTCTCATTCAAGCCATGGACTTGCTTAAACATATGTTCATGCACCCCTGCCCCTTGCAGGCCAGCCTCTCAAAGACCATTTCCTTGCCCCACACCCAGTCCATGACGCCCAGTCAGCAGGATCCCCACAGACTGCCACTCCATGATAGGCTCCCTTCTGTACAGCCAGCTGCAGGGCTGCTGGGCAGAGGGACCTGACAGCCTGGACAAATGTGCTGAGAGGAACCTCACGAGGGTCAACATAGACTGCAAAGTCCTCCACATGGGGAGGAATAACCCCACACACCAGTACAGGCTGGGGCTGACTCGGTGGGAAGCAGCTCTGCAGAAAACTTTCCAAGTCAGAACATGGGAAATTCTGACTCAATATACAAAAAAATATTTTACCATGAGGGTGGTCAAACAAGTTGCCCAGGGAGGTTGTGGAGTCTCCACCCTTGGAGATATCTAAAACCCAAGTAAATGCAGTCTTGACCAACCTGCTATAGGTGACCATGCTTGAGGAGGGGGCTGGCCTAGATGGCCTCCAGAGTTGCCTTCCAATCTACATGACTCTGTGACATGACTTTGGTGGGGGACAATACCATCAATTGCCCCCAAAGTTTACCTTGTCCTCTGCCTTCTATTTTGTCTGCAGTTTTCCCCATAGAGACCCATTCAGGGCTGGGGAGGAGGGCAAACTCCAGACAGGCACCCACTTGTTGGAGCAGCAGACCTGTTGGAACCAGCTGGAGAGCAGCAATCTGTAGAGCAATTAGGTAAAAGACAGGGATATCAGCTTGCCCCTGCCCTCCAGGGATTTCCAGGCTTCAGGAAGGGACCTGAACAGGCAATACATCCACGGTGTACATCTCACCACAGCAGGTGAGAAAGAAATCATAAGGATGCTCTCTGGTACACAGGCCGGTTTCTCCCTGGTCATTGCTAGATTCTCCATCTCCAGAAGCTTGGCCACCGTAGAGATGCACAGCTCACTAGGGTTGGCACTGGGGACTGAGTATCCCTCCCAGGCTTAGAGCATTTTCCTGCACTGTGTCCCTGGGCTGGGGGGACCACTCACCCTCGTCTGGGAACTGTCCTACCTGCCGTGGGAGGATGGGTGGATGCAGGCTGCTGTGGTCCCCAGAGGCTGCCTGAAGCAGCGTGCCTATCACCTCTGCCTCCGGAGAGGCATCAGATGATAGCGCATGCATGCACAGTGCCACTTTCTCCAAGGCCCTGAGGCATTCCCCACCGTAAGTGCCAGAGGGGTAATTACTGAGGTGAGAGACCAGCAGGAGCAGCTCCTGGCTACTCTGGAGGTAAGGAGCCACTGCCCGAGTGAGGACGGGCTGAGAGGGTTGCGTTTCCTGGGGAGGCCCAGGGCGATAAGCTCTGTGTGCGCATGTGTGTATGGGTGCGCTCCATTTCCCTCTCTTCCCAACACCTTCTTCCCCAGGAGCTGCTGTGATGGTTTTACACCACCTCCCTCTCCCAGTGCTGTGAGATCCAGCAACCAAACCTCCTCTCTAGCCCTGGCTTCCTTGGACAAGTTGGTGGAACTGCCGCCCCGGTGGCTGGGGCTCGCTGGGCTCCACTGGGACCCTCTTTCATATGGGGGTGATTGACATGAAAGCAGCAAGGAGGGTGTCAGCAATGGACCTCAGCTGTGGCCCTGCACTGTCTGAAATGCTTTGTCCAGCTCTGGCATTGCACATATGCAGGACCCAAGTAACCCAGCCCAGTGGCACCAGTGTAACTGGCCCAGAACCCCTCTGTCAGGAGGAGAGGCTGCGTGACAGCGTGGATTAGCACTGAAGTTGGCAGGCAAAGCATCTTCACGCAGGTGCCCTTTCCTGGCAGGACGTCAGAGCTGCTAGGATGTTGTTGGACTTTGCACATTTGCATAAGGGAGCAAGAGCAGTAGGAGGAATCATAAACCAGATTATGTTCAACAGTCATCGCTGCTAACTCGCAGACATGTGCTGCTTTCTGGTTTTCTGTGCCGAGGAGGAACGGCCTCTTTGGAAGAGGTCTGGAGGAGCAGAACGGTGCCAGGACAGATCACTTGTGAGGAAGCTGTGACCACAAGAGCGCCCACAGGCACATAGCCTAACTCATGGCAGACTGGAGCAGAGGTCAGGGAAGGAGTAAAGTCCTCAGCAAGCTGGAGTGCAGGAGGCAAAGACCTTCAGTGAAGTACCCAGCTGAGGGGCACAGTAGCTCCTTTCCCACCCGGCAGCAGTCAGCACGCCCACGCTGCCTCATACCCACCTGCTCACAGCACTGCCCTGCCACGTGGCTTTGGAGGGTCAAGACTGGACTGCGAGTAGCCTTGCCACCTTACTGTGCCTGGGGGCCCTAGATTCCTCTCCCAGAGCTTCCTGGAGTTTGTGCTACTGATTGATGGCTTGTGTGGGCTGTGTAAGGAGGAGATGTCCATGGTGTGGCACCCTGCTGCATGCAGCAGTAGCTCTTCCCCCAGCAGCCCTCACACCAGTGACGTCTCCCCATCCCTGCAGCCTGTCCACACTTGTCAGAGTGATGCCTTCCAGGTGCTGTGATGAGGCAGTTGGACAGAGCTGCTGGGAACAGCACCAGGAGTGCACAAAGTCAGAGGAGGTTGCCAGCAGCCTGGTGATTGTGCACTTTACTGCAGACACAGAGCAGCTTCAGCAGTGTGGATACCAGTATTGACCACTCTGCAGATCCCCAAATTGCTGAGATATTACTCGTAATTGGGCTCCAGCAGCTGCTCCTCAACAGTATATCATCATCAAGGCAGCCTGGAGAGGCAGCCTGGCCTCTCCTTATGCTTGGTGGCATCAAGGGACACCTACCGCATCTCACGGAGCTCCACCCTGTAGCAGATCCCTGAGTAATCTGTGCATGGGACAGGGTTAATCCCAGGACCACCTGGGCTCTTAGGTGTTCCCCAAAAGCCCAGAAAAACTGCAGAGTCTCTGCCAGGACAGGAGCTTAGCTGCTTGTGGGCAATTCGTGGAGACAAGGGACAGAGGCACAAGGTGCAGGGAACCGACAGCTCCTTTTCTGTGATCCCTGCTGCAGATGGGCCCAGGTTTCTCGAGATGTCTCCTTTATTTCTGCCAAAATAGATCTTAACATTCACCTGCTTCTGGAACTAGGCACATCTCAGTCTACTGTGTAGCAGGTCCTCTCGGTGGTCTGTAGTTTTCTCTGGCAGTTGTAGTGACGGTTGCTACCACTGTAGCAGAAAACACAGTTCAAGGAACTAGCCTAGGGTTTTTCCAGAGGTGGAGACTTCACGATCTTGCAAGGACTCAGGTTCAAGCTACTATTCCAGGCAGGCTGGGAAGTATCAGGAAATTTCGCATGCGTGCCGTAGCAAAAGCTTCTGCAGTGATACAGTGTATTAATTGCTCTTTGCTCCAATGAGTTTGGTGCCTACCGAATCGTGGGGTAGGGTATTATTTGGCCATAAATGTTATTAATAGAAAGACCCCATTTTCCAGCCTTCCAGTTTCTGACAACTTCCCTCATCTTTTTTTTCCTTGTATAATCTAATGTCTGTGAATCACTCAAGGCTTTGCCAGTTTCTCTGAAGATAAACAGACTGGGGGCACTTTGGTGTTTGCAATGCCGTAACTGTGACAATCCACGCTTCCTCTTGCCAACGTTTCCACTTAGCGAAAGCTTTGTTTTGTAATACACCCATTCAGTATGTTACAGGGTAAATACAATTTATTGGTCAGTCACAGGATGTGAGAGAACAGTTTTTACAACGTACAGCATGAGCTCAAGAAGGAATCCACATTGTACTGGCAAAGGGTTGTACAGTCCTGTTCAATATTGCATAAACTTTGCAGAGAGTTACGTGTCTTAAGTCTTACCAGTGACAGGAGGGAGCTTTGTTTTTCCCACCAAGCAGACAATGCTAGCATCCTCCAGCTGTGTGATGTCTATGCAGGTGTTTCAAACATCAGTCCTTACCAGAGATTGCAAGTGGACGAGACTCAGGCATGCTGCCTCTGCAAACTGAGGTACTACCAGAGGAGGTCGGAGAGATGCCAGGCAGCCTCGCAGGCTGCTGAGAGAACCAGAAGAAGGGGAAAGTCACTTGCTATAAGACAGGCTTAAATATGCTTAAGATTTGGGATGTACTGTGAAAGGAGAAAGATGACAAGGTCACTTTCTTCGTCATCTTTCTTCACACGAGTACATGTTGAACATGGAACGGTCTTTGAGAGAAATGTTTTTTTCCCAGTATGTGATACATCCCACTTGTCATAGCCTGTTTTATAGCGGGGAGAGCAGCACCTACTTCTGTCTCTGTGGAGTGCAAAAGAGGTTTGGCAGCTGCCTCAGCAGAGGCACTTTCCAGTGCTAGAAGGAGCCGGAGGGGATCTCACCCGAAGTTCATCACCAATTCATAATAACAAAAAAGTGGACAGGTTACGTCACAGTATTTGCTATATGACTGCAAGTTACGCACTGCCTGCGTGAATTAGGGCATAAACTCCTAATTAATTGCCTCTTTCATCCCGTGCCGCGCCCTCGTCACGATGACGTTACCCGTCTGCCGTCACGCCTCTCCCGCAGCAGCGGTAGCGGACCCGTGCACCGCGCTGCCGTACTGAGCTCTGGCACGGCAGGGCAGCACATGTCACGACAGCACTCGGCTGGAGCCGGCAGGGAAGCAGCTCCTGTCGGGACAGGAGCGCTGCGGCGAGGGATAGCCGGAGGTGCGGCAGAGCCGGTGTTCTGCTCCCCGTGGGTCCTGGCAAACCCCATCTTCGGGGGGGTTTCCCTGGCACGGATCGGAAAAGGCAAGAGATGAACCGTTACGCTACTTTTGTCACTAAAAGAAGCCGTGTGGCCAAGTGACCCATTCCTTTTAGCCATGCAATAATGATTTTTAACACCTGTTAGCACAAGCATTTCTGTGGTCCCGTGCTAAACGGGCACTGGAGGACTGTGCGGGAGAATAAAGCAAAGCTTGGGACTGGCTGGTGAACAGGAATTCAGTTGTATGGCAACAGAGATATGGGTATTTGTTGGGGTTTTGTATCATTTGGGAAAAATGGAGATGTTCCAGAGCGTTTGTGGGAGTTGGTTTTCTTTCTTATGTTTTTTTTTGGTGAGATGTTATAAGCAAGTAATTCCTCCCTGCTCCGCCTTTCTCTTCCCCTCTCGCTCGGCTGCCGGCGTTCCCCCCTGTTGCACGCAGCAAGAGCCAGGCCAGAGGCTGGTGCCCACAGCTGGTGGCTGCCTGATGCCAGCACTGGTGGGGTGCCCAGCAGAGCCAGCACAGCCCAGGCACAGCATGCTGCCCCATCCCCATCCCCATCCCCATCAGTCAGCTAGCCCCTGCTGTGGCAGCAGCCCACCCGGCACCCGGCCACCACCAACCCTCCTCGGGCAGGAAACCTGTGGGACAAAGGTAACGTGTTTTAAATCACCTGAACCCGTGGCTGATTGCTGCTCTGCATTGTTCAACCAAGGTATTTGTAATCCGTCCCAGCCTCGCTCTCCCACACCCACTGGCAGTGCCTGCCCAGGGTGGCAGGTCCCTCCTCGCCCTCTCCCACCAGCAGCCCAGCCACCCGCCGAGAAAGGCGATGGGTTGCACTTCTGAAAAAGTTCTGGTGAATCTGAATTTTCTGCCAAATTTTTTTTCCACCAAAAAAATCCCAGTCCTAACAAGGTTTAGTATTTCCTAGAGGCCTCCTGAGCCGGGTTTGACTGGCATGTCTTGTATTCCAGGGCACAGAATTTTACTGTGCCTCAGAAACCACATTTCTCTCTCAGTTCTCCATTAGGCTAATTAATGCCACATTACTAGATTTCTGGATTTAATTACAGCTATTTACAAGTATATTTAGAGCTAGTATGAAGAGACCACAACTCGTTTTAGTTGGATTTTTGTTACGCAAACATAGGGATGAGTTGGCTGTCGCAGGAATGAAATAAATTGAGCAAGGATGAAGGAGAGGTGAAGGGTTAGGAAAATGGTTGCTTTTTAGGATGCAATTTAACTGAGAACTGAAGTACATGCTTTAGTCCATCCCTATTCAAGCCCACATTCAGAAAAGCAATTAGGCACTTAATTAACTTCAAGCACACAGGCTGTTAAGCATGTGTCTAAGTGGTTTGTTGAAAAGGGATAGCATTAAAAGCATGCTTAAAATTAAGCACATACGTTCAGCTAATTTCCTTGCCAGCTAAGCACACTTTCTAATCATAATGGACCAAATTCAGCAATGAGAGAATGACATCATTCAGAATTACAGCAAGGTCAAACTTGGTCTGTGGATTTCTGTCCTTCGAGATAAGGAGGAATTAAGCTTGCAAGCAAATAAGAGGAAATCACAGACAGCTGAAGTGCCACCGCCGCACACTGAAATGGTATTGTGAGTAGGGTATGTACAGGTATTTATAGGATTAGAATATATCTTTCCCATCTCATTAACATTCTCAAGAAATTTTAAATGTTTCTTTTTCAGGACAAAAGGGACAAGTCCAAATGGGAATGTTTCAGCTCATTGGAAAAAAAAATAAGACTGCTTGAGGTTTATATTTTTACTGTTTAGAAGAGCTTACTTTTCAAAGCAAAGTTGCTCGAAATGAGAAAGAAGGGTTTTTCTAAGAAAAATATTAAAGGCAATCAAAAATTTTCCATCAAAGCTTGTATTTCCCTCCAAATTGTTCTGGGATAAATTGATTTTTTTTTTTAATGAAGTGGGCATTCCATTAAAAAAATCAGTCACTAATTTTCCTTAAGTTCTATTTTTCACTTCTGCTAATTAATAACCAGAAAGAAAAAAAAATAAGAGCATTGGTATGCACTGTCCCTTTTGCCTTCTCATCCTAATTTGGGCATTGCAACCCCCAGAAGAGTTTTGACAAGAAAAAAAATCCCAATTCACAAATCAAAATCAGGTCAGTTGAGGCGGAGGATCCTATGTATTTTCTAAAATTGCGTGGATACCTCCAGGCGCTGATGAAAAATGATCCCGGTTTCTGAAAACGTAACGAGTGTTAGCACGAGCGTATAGACTCGTGCAGGAGCTGGGGTGCGACTGCTTCAGTCCCCCCCCTGCTCGCCCCTGCGAAAGCTTGTCCCACGGCTGCCTTGGGCTGGGGAATGCACAGGGAAGGGGCTGTGGAGCCCTTGGCCGTGAGGGCCAGGCAATCCCGCTGTGGTGCTGGGGCTCCGGGCTGCCAGAAGCCCACTGCCACGCCAGGACGTGCCGCAGCGCCGGGGCAGCACGTGGACAGGAGGGGGCAAGGAGGGTGGGCACTTTCTCGCTCTCAGTTAGTGGCAGGGTCTGACCCGCTGGACCTCACCCCATAGGGGTGACTATGGGGTTGGGGGGCTCCGGGTTTATTTCTGCCCCCTCGCCTGCGGCCCCCAGACAAGGAGAAGGAGGTGGCCCTGTGGCCAGGGGATGCCCAGCGTAAGGGTACCACCAGAGCCTGTGGGACTGCAGGGGAAACGGAGTGAGGGTCAGGAGGGAGAGACTAAATGCATGGAAACCCCACCTGGCTCATGGAGCCACTGAGATGAAAACCACTCAGTAATGTTTGCCATTTTGTTGTCTTTCCCTCCACCTCCACAGCACACACAGTATTGCATCAGACCGCTATGAGACCTGTTAGGTCTATGGTGAGCTTCACTTCAAACATTGGCCCACCTTGATTACTGCCAGTCATCTGATATTTAGACCTGACAAATAGCTTTGACTAAAATAATCACAGAATGATAGAATCATAGAGGTTGGAAAAGACCTCTAAGATCATCGTGTCCATCGTGTCAACCCAACACACCATGTCCACTAAACCATGTCCCTAAGTGCCTCATCTACACGTCTTTTAAATACTTCCAGGGATGGTGACTCAACCACTTCCCTGGGCAGCCTGTTCCAAGGTCTGATCACTCTTTCAGTAAAGAAATTTCTCCTAATGTTCAATCTAAACCTCCCTTGGTGCAACTTGAGGCCATTTCCTCTCATCCTATCGCTTGTTACTTGGCAGAAGAGACCAACACCCACCTCACTACAACCTCCTTTCAGGTAGTTGTAGAGCGCGATGAGGTCTCCCCTCAACCTCCTCTTCTCCAGGCTAAACAACCCCAGTTCCCTCAGCCGCTCCTCATAAGGCTTGTGCTCCAGGCCCTTCACCAGCTTCGTTGCCCTCCTCTGGACACGCTCCAGCACCTCCATGTCCTTCTTGTAGTGAGGGGCCCAAAACTGAACACTGGATTCGAGGTGCGGCCTCACCAGTGCCGAGTACAGGGGCACGATCACCTCCCTGCTCCTGCTGGCCACACTATTTCTGATACAGGCCAGGATGCCGTTGGCCTTCTTGGCCACCTGGGCACACTGCTGGCTCATGTTCAGCTGGCTGTCAATCAGCACCCCCAGGTCCTTTTCCTCCAGGCAGCTTTCCAGCCACTCTTCCCCAAGCCTGTAGCATTGCCTGGGGTTGTTGTGGCCCAAGTGCAGGACCCGGCACTTGGCCTTGTTGAACCTCATACAGTTGGCCTCAGCCCATCGATCCAGCCTGTCCAGGTCCCTCTGCAGAGCCTTCCTACCCTCGAGCAGATCAACACTCCCGCCCAACTGGGTGTCGTCTGCAAACTTACTGAGGGAGCACTCGATCCCCTCGTCCAGATCATTGATAAAGATATTGAACAGGACCGGCCCCAGTACTGAGCCCTGGGGAACACCGCTCGTGACCGGCCGCTAACTGGATTACTACTGGCATTACTACTTCTGGCATTTTGCCGTCATGTCAGAAGGCACTGCTGGTGTCAGAGCTGAGTATGTCCCTTCCCTGGAGCAGATACTGCTTCAGCTCCTCAGTGCGGAGCCTTAACCTCCACTTAGCTTGATCTTCATGTGTGTCTTTAGAAAATGAAAAAAATGGATGTTTTTTTTAGAATATCAGAAAATAAATGCTGATATACCCATTCTCCTATCTTGAAAAAACTTCACATTTTACCCCCACAGACAGGCCCAGGTATCTGCTTTAGTAAATCCCCTGATTGTAAGAACACAGGTATTGTAACTCACAACTTTTACAGATCTAGGAAAATTATTTCCCAAAGCTACCGAGATTTCGGTTATAGGGTAGTAGGCTATACATTATAAATTATGTGATTTTGCTATCAAATGTAACTTGTGATATTAATAAATGTAACCACAGTTCCCAAGACGGAAGGCTTGGGGGAAGGCTATTTTGCTCATACCTGTTAACTGACAACATGGTATAGCAACAAACGCAGTGCCTGAATCTCACCTGCCTTACCACTGCCTGCAGACTCACAAATCCCAACGGACAGGTCAAGAACTGGGCCCTACCACTGTGTTTCCTGACCCTGCTCCCAGGAGCAAGATCAGGTTGATACCAGGTTGTCCAGGGTTGCAAATCTCTCTCCGCTGCCACTTCACACGAACACTATCCCTGGGCACACAGGAAGGGTCAAAACTGCGTGATGCACCCATAGAATGTGGAAACACTTGGCAGCAGCATTGCCATTCATTGTTACCATGATTATTTAGGGCATAAACCCCAAACATTAATGAGAAGAGATTATATATTGTCCCAGTTGGTTTTCAAAGGGAGAAGGCTGCTTTTGAACCACGTGGTTCAATGCCCGTGTTGTCCCGGTTGGTCACACTTGGGATCCCCTGCGGTCATTGGATGACACTGCACAGCCATCCGCAAAGTCAGGTAATTCCAGGATTCCTGAGGCATGTGGTAGTAATATCTTGGCTTCTTCTAAGAAGATTTCCAGGTCTGCTGAACATTTCCACAAACTTTTATGGAAAGCACAAGGTTCAAAATCAAGTTCAAACATCATTCTAGTCCAAAAATGACTCAAAAGTATGTTTTCGTTTGTTAATGAGTAACATGGGAAGGTTTTTCTTCTCTGATGGTAAGCAAAGAAGTCAGAAAGCAAATGAGATCTAATCATAACTCTGAACAGTCTACGGATAAGGTCAGAAATCTGATGGTTCTCATTATAACGTCTTCCATTTCCTCTCAGCATTCCCTGGGAAATTCTTGGGATCATCCCCTTGCTTGAAAAGTACCATGTTTCTGGTGACACCAAAAATGGAAGTTGCGTTTTGGTATGAGAAACGGTTTGTGGTTTATTTAATACAATAGCGATCATGTCTGTGGCTGATGTACGAAGCAACTTTGAGTCAAAAAGAATTTTACATATTTTTTCATGTGAATCTCAGACATGCATACACACACAAAAAGACACATATATATGTTCCTTCTTCAAATTACTTTTTCTGCAAGGCAAGGGCTGTCGAGAGGTTTTGACTTACACAAAAATATAATCATTTAGTGCTATCAAAACATGTTTGTGTTTAGACTAACAAGGTGGATTTATAACCAGAACATGTTTATAAAGTATTATTTATAAGGGAAAGAGGTTCCCGACAGGTCCTTAAAACTTTTTGTGCAGTATTCATTTAACGATGGTAACGGGGAAATTCAGGAGACAAGCAATTGCCTTTTGCCCTTTAAGTGGTGAAATATATTACAAAATTTCAACAATGTGAAAAAAACCTGACCGTCTCTAAAGGAAGTGCTGAAACAGAAGCTATGTTTTCATTTTCTTGTAAAGCTGGCTGAAAGCACCCAGTATTTAAATACTATCACGGGTCTGCAACTCAAGCCGAAATGAGCGGCACAAGATACAAGACAAAAGCTCTTTTCTTCCTTTTTGAAAGAGGTTAGGATGGGAAGAAGAAAAGGACATTCTCTTTTCCAAGTTTCTTTAAAATGTTTTTTTTTCCGATAGAGCAAGCAAGGGAAAATATTCAGCCTCTTGGTCTGTTTCTGATAAAAAAAGAGAGAATGTGTAAACTATGTTAATGGCCCAACCTGAAGGTCATGGAATTTGTGATTGCATGGATCTGCTATGCTGAGACTTAACAGAAATATCTTGATCCTTCATTACAGTACTACTAAACTGAATTACAACAAAATTATGATGTGTCCAATTTTTCACCTAATAAAATATATTCATCCTCCTTTTAAATTTTACCTCTTTGAACAATTAAGAAGTAGTCTGGGAACCTTTCCAGATGTGAGACTTTAAAGAAGCATAATATAGCTACTTCTTAGTTTGAGGCACATTCAGAACGCTGTATGTTAAAGCAGAAGGCCTCTGCCAGTTCACACGAGGTTATTCCATCCCCTGATCCTTTCTGTCAGTGTGACAGACCCACACAGAGAATGTCCCTGGTGGCTCACGGCGAATCTCGTGGGAGATTAAATGGGTGGGAGTTTTGCTTTTTTGTCCTGGAGTATCTCCAGGAGAAATCACCCTCAAAATTATGCTGCTATTTTTGTGTGAGTTATTTGCAATAGAAAGAGGAGTTTACCGTGTACTTTCGTGCTGTATTGTAGACATAAAAGGAAGTATCAAACTTCCACTGCTTATTGGCAAACTGAATAGAAATATTGAAGGGGAAGTCCAAGATGCTTTTTTTTCCTCCCTTCAAAGTCATTACTTCATAGCCCGAACAAACAAATGGCCTTTAGAGAGGCAGCCAGTGATTTACCCATCTCTCCCCAGTGGGCTCACAGCAAAGTCACAAAAACTGACGTGGATTTTGCAGTGATGCCTCGCAGTGCCAGAAGACTCGCCTTTGAACTCTCCAGGCTTCTGCCTTCTGGAGGCTCAGCGTTTAAGAAACACATGGTCCTTCCTACACCTTTTCCAGATTTGATACCATCAAGAAAAAAATTCGTAATCTTTGCTCTCGTGTACAGCAGGGTGTTTTAAATGAAAACATTATGCCAAGGCTTTTTATGTAACTGACTTGGAGCTACATAATATAAACAAATAGCTATTGCCGTATCCTGAAATCTCTACAGCTCTAAGCAGGTTCAGTCCTGCCACCCCACACTGAGACCAGTGATCTTCGCTCTTCTTGGCACGCACAGAGATGCACGGGAGAGGTGTTACTCACGAGTCCATGCCCGTGCCAGCTGAAATGGGTGACAAAACTTCCGGGGATTGCAAGGCAGTGTCAAACTCCAAACGGCCCGTGACATGATATTATCTATGACCATAGGGCAACCACGGCAGTGGGAGATAAGAACCGCTCCTAAGGCTGTAAACATTCGCCCTGATGGTTAAAAAGGAAAGGGAAGAAAATTATTACACCTTTGGGGAAGAGCAGAGTGAATCTGGGTAACCAAAGTGCAAGCACAGAAAATCCTTTGGACTCTGACAAGCAAATGCTGGGGAACCAGTCCCTGCTAGGCGTGCGGGAGTAAGTGTGTATTTACTGCCCTGTTGCCCCAGTTCACAGCTGGTTTATTAGCTTTCATCGCCTGGCACACTAGCGTAAGCCGGCAGAGTAGAGGTACAGACATCTGTGCATGGGGAAAGGAGAGGGAGGATGGTGGTAATGTCGTAAACCACCACAGCTGGGAGTGTGAGTCAGAGACCTATGGCCCTTGACAGCCATCCACCTTTGCGTGATGGAAAATGGACTCCTCTTCTGATCTGCATAGCCAAAATGCAGGCTAAAGGGCAGCGCTGGGGACAGAGAGCAGTCACGTGCAGGCATTAGTCCTCTTGTGGATCTGCAAACAGAGAAGTTAACTGCTTCAAAATAATCCACTGGTAGTAACCTCGGGTTAAGAAACCTCCAAGAGCCCTCCTCCCTTTTTCCCCACAGCCTTTGGGATTACACTCTGCCCCGGTGTGCTCCCTCTTCTCCAGGCTGGGCACACATATGCCCTTATGCTGTAGTCAGTGGTTGCGCTGACGCTTGCGCAAAAAAGACTTTGCTTAGACATTTGATAACACAGCGCTTTTCTGTGTTTTATGCTGTACCCATGCTGTATATATTAGTTCTGGGCTTTCTAGGAAAAAGCAACTGGCAATAGCAAAAGCCTCAGCATGCTGGGAGGCACTCTGGCTCTTCTCCTGCGCGGGGAGGTAAGAGTTCAGCATGGAGAAGGGCTGGGTTGGTTAACTCCTGCAACAAGTTCGGGGGGGGTTACTTGTAGGCTTCTGAGGAGAAACTGCATTTTTTGGGGGGTGGGAGACAAGATGAAAGACTTTCAGTTTTCCAAAGCTCTCACGATGCTGGGAAGGCTCAGCTGGCACAAAAGGCTTCGGAAAGCTCATGAAGGGGCTTTTCCTGCTCTCGTCTGGGAGCTTGCCCTGTAACCGGACCCCTTGACACTCAGTAAAAGCGCAGCCATCTTAACCACACCTGACTCTGAATTCAGTATTTGACATAAGGATTTGGCTTTAAAGTCACTTCAGAAACAGACTGGGAACCAGTACGGAGCCTGGAAGCCCTGAGTGCCGATCCTGGGAGCCCTCACTGCAGAGGACGCAGGCAATCACGCATCGTATCGTCTGGTGTCTCCCCGCTGCTCATGCTGAACTTGTTCAGAGGAATTACCGTAACCCAGGGTAGATGGGAACAATCCTTAGCTCATCCTGACCAAACTATTGTCCAGGCTGAAATGATGATGTTTCCTAGCAAGGAACTACTATCCACAAACAAACTATTGGCAAGCTAAAAAGAAAAGCGCCTTTCCTATTTCTGCATTCAATCCAAGGTTATATTGCCCTGTCACAACGCAGCTTCCCCAGCAAGCATGTGCATTTTCCTGCTGTTTTGGGCTGTTGCTTAGGCACTCATATTAAAATGTTTGTGTGGAGGCTTGTGTTAGCTAACTTGGCATTTTTCTTATTTCTGTTTCCTTCTATATGCCATCCAGACAAAGAAAAAAAGAGCAAAGTGCAGTTTCTAATAGGCAGTCCCAGGGTGTTTCTCACAGCTGAACTCTGGTTGGCAAGTTGATGCTGAGTTCAGTAAGAGGTTCCCCAAACTTCCCCAGGCCACGCTGGCAGCTGGCAGAAGCGGCCTGAGGTAAATCAGAGCAGCAAGTGACCGTTCGGAGGCAGGGATGAGAGCAGCGAGCGCCAGCCAGGTGCTCGGGAAAGCCACGTCGCAACTGCGCAGGCAGCCAGCTTCCCTGGACGCCTGCTTCCCTGGACGCCTGTGGAGCCCGGTGGCCAGGGTCTAAGGGCCACGCTTGAGCCCATCTCTACGCCAGGCAGCGTGTGCAGAGCCATGCACAGAGAGGCAGGGGCTGAAGCTTCCCGCTGCGGGGATGAGCAGGGGCTGCCGGCTCGCCGTAAGAGCAGGGCGGAGGGTAATGTGAGGGCTCTTCAAAACTGGCCCCATCCACCCGCGTGGCTTTTGGTCCTGGCTGGGGGCTGAGGCAGCTGCTCCTTCTGCAGCACTGAAGCAGCGACAGTCTCACACCTTCATTTCAACAGGACTGGAAAAAAGAGGGAATAAAATAATCTCTCCTTCTCTCCCTGAACTTCTGGAAAATGCACTTAGTTCACCCGCGCTCATTCTTCAGCTGTTGTCCCCCGTGGTTACATTTAGCAGAGAGGCTTTCAGGCTCATTTGGAAACCTGTTGAGTGAAACTGTTTGAAAAATCCTTACAGCTCTTTTCTTAGCCCAGACTACGATTGAGGGTGACACAAACCTGCCTGGAGGAGCGGGCTGGATGTGACGATGGCCCTGGCTCCATGTCAAGGCTATGGGAATCCAGGCTGGCTGCTGCTGGCGTGTGCATGGCACCAAAACGCAATTTTCCGCACAATGCTGAGAATCTCTGAGCCAGCTTTGAAGGTGACTGACTGGTAGTCATTTCACCTGGATGATAGGCCTTTATTGTCTTTCCTTTTTTTACAAAAAAAGATATTTTCTCTAGGTCAGACACAGCCAGAAGGTCAGCTGTGGTGCTGTTGCAGGCAGAGGGTTGATGAAGCTGCCCTTGCATCCCCCAGGTCTGAAACGACCTGCGGTTGAAGGTGCTCACCTTTGAGTCTGCCTTACTTCATTATGGGGGGCGTATCTGTAAGAAAATAGTTCTGCTTTGGTAACATGTTCTGTTAACAGGATCATGGGGGAGAACCATAAAACATTTTCTTTCCCTTTGATATTTGTGACGGTGGAGTATTTCAGCTATAGGCAGTAAAATAATAATAGTAATATTGGGTATGCGGCAAACAAACAGCAAACTTGAGGTTTCTCGCCACAGGCTATGTAGCCTCGCAAACTCAGCCAGACATGCTTGGCCAGCACCTGCACGCTTGCTTTGTTGTTGTTGTTGGTATAGACCCGAGTCAGTCAAACTTGCAGAGAGCTGGTTTGCAACTGGACAAGGGCTTCAGACACTTCAGCAAAGAGCCCCATCTCGGGTTACGGCAATCAGGCGTCTCTCCTCAGATGTGCGATGTTCAAAGCCCTGAGAGTCCTGGACTTTCCCAGCAGATTCCTCTGGAATGTAAATAGTCTTCAGATCCCCCACCAGGTGCCAGCAGGCTTCTTGGGGTTAGCTGAAGGGGAAGTCCTCATGACATACTCAAACTAAATAACAATAATAATAATAATGATGATGATGATGATGATTAAGGTGTTTGGGTTTTTTTTTCCTCGAGGGAGGATGCTAGTTTGGGAAGAAGCAGCGGCTGTCACTAGAGAATGTTATTCAGAACAGGTCAACTTAAAATAGGATTTGCTGGATATCGGTAAGGTGTCTGCTCAGAAGTCTGGCCGGTGATGCACTGAAAAAGCGCAGGAATGTTTCCTTTGGCTTGAAGTGGAAATGTTGAAGCAGATGTTTTAAATAAAGATCCTGGCACTGCAGATAACGAGCACCTTGAATTACATTTGTATGCACTTTGGAGATATTAAAGAAGTTACACGCAGCAACTTTGGCTCTTTTTTGACCCCATGGACAGACAAGGGGACTCTCAACCTCTAGGTTCTGGAACTGCCTTAACGGAAAACCTTGAGCACGTTGTTTCATCTCTTGTGCTTCAGTTTCCCCAGACACAAAAACAAGGCAGCTGCCACAGGCCTCCTTCACAAAGCAGGCTGCAGAAAGAGCCGTACATGATAATCTTTACTGACGCTTTCAGGCACGGTCATGAAAATGTGAATACTGGCACTGTTCCTGCGGGATGGGAGGGCACGCTGGGGGTGACAGGTAGTAGGGACAGGGCTTGTGGAGGGAGTCCTTGCCAGCTTGGGTTCCTGTGTCCCCGTGAGGGTAACAGGACAGCCGCCTGAAAAGTGCATTGGCTGGTGCTAAAATATTCCTTGGGAAATTATTTGAATTTCTTTATTCTAAATCTCACCAAGTGTCTGTGTCTTTAAATAATTTCTGCATTGTTCGTCTCTTCCTTTTTTCATTTTCTTTCCCTCTCCGAGTGTTTCCTGTGGGCCTCCTGGCTGCTTCTGCTCTCACCTCTCCCCTCTGCACCAACTTCTCCTTTTTCCAGTCTTTTCCAGTCCGCTCCTCCCTCTGCCGGCAGCCCTTCCGCGCCAGGTGTCACGTTCACAGCACTCGATGGCCGCTCCGACCAGGTGGTTGGGGGTCCCCATCGCTGGACCATCCCTCAGCGGGGAGCACCCAGGCGACGTGGGGGCAATGGACGAGCAGACAACGGTCCCACAAATGGAGCGCTTTGGCCAAACATAGCCCCTCATCAGTAGAGCATCCTTGGTGGAGAACCGGGGATGACCTGAGCTCCACTGAAGTGCCATGACCCACCTGGGAGCACCTGGCAGTCACAGCCCCCTTACTCCTCCTGGACCCGCAGGGGGTCGGAGGTATGTCCAGGGCAGTAGGGCAGTAGCTGAGGCCCTGGTGTGGGGGGCAGGAGGGAGTGCAGCCCTGCAACACCGGGACATCTCCAAAAGAGGCTCCAGGAAGGCTGCCTGGCCTGGGTACCCACCCCAGGCTAGACAGGGCAGGCACTGGGAGATTGCCCAGCCTGTGCCAAAGGCGTTGCTGCTCCCTCGGGACGGCTGGCTGCTGGGGGGAGCCGTGCCGGCACTGCTGCCGAGGCAGGGGTTGAGGCGGAGGGGCAGGCGAGGTTTGAAGAGATCCAGAGAAACGCTGGACCCACTGGTCCACCTCATCGGCGCAGAGTGGGCAGCGTGCTCCTTGGCTGCCCATGCCGGCGTCCATCTGGATGGGGCAGCACCAGGTGGCTGCAGGGCACGAGGCTTTGAAAATGCTGCCAGGGCTATGTTCTCATTTTTTCCCCCATTTTGCGTTTTTTTTTATGTAAGCGAAAGACTTCTTTGCTGCCAAAGAAAAACACTAACAAGAGAAAAGTGGGCATGAAGGGACACAGCAGGAAGCACGTGGCAAGCCATGATGGGCCTTGACACAAGCTTTCTATTTTTAAAGTGGCTTAATATAGTCCTGAAAAAAAGTCCTCATTGTTATGAAATATCTCCTTGCTCTCCTTAAAAACATCCTGATTTTACGGACAGCAGAGCAGGCTGGTCCTTTGGCACCTAACAATGATGTTTCATTCCCAGATCCCAGATATATCCTGGCCCTGGGAATACAGATGGAGTGCCAAGATCAGAGCCTGTCCCTAAGCAAAGCTCTTTCTGCCTGCACTACAGAAAGCATTTCCTTTCCTAAAACATAGGCAACTGAAGCAAATATTTCTAGTCAACAGGAGAGTGGTATTTTTAGACATTTAGAATCATGATTGCAGGAGCTGAAGGAAAGAAAATTATATCAGCATGAGGTCCATCCAAAAGATATATCAGTTATTTAACTGATAAGTACATGCAGAAAGATTAAAGTCTCCTTCTGTGATGAATAGCTGTGATTCACACAGCTGGGAGGTGCAAAGAAATTACTCTCGGTAGCTAGCTATCACTTGTTAGCCAGAAAGAAAGCATTTCTTTACATTTACTTTAAGGTATCCCTTTTGTTCCACAAATGTTTAAAGTACTACCCTGTAGCAATCAAATGGCAGGTGAAGTAGGAAGAGGAACAGCACGTTCTTGACAGAAGAAATAAGTCACAGTTCCCTCCCACCGCCAGAAAGGGAAGTCAGCACAGCTGGAATCGCAAACAGCGCCGGGGGAAATCACCTCTTTGTTTTCACCTCCCCCTTCTCCACGTCTTACGGTGGCAGGCCCGCGGGCGCTGAGGTTGCAGGCAAGGAGACAAAAAACACCCGCGCGGGCTTTCCAGCGCGTTTTGATGCGTCAAGTGTTTGGAAAAGCAAAATGGGGTGAACTCTGCCCCTGCTGTGTCCAAGAGCAAAATCCTCGGGTGTTTCCAAGCTGCCCCAACAGCTGGGAGCTCGCGTTTCCCTGCAGACCTGTACAGCCAAGGGATTTCTCAAAACGTGGAGAAGCTTGCAGCAGCAGCCACCGGGGCATGATGGCCACTGGTGACCCTGGAGCACCTAACTCCTTGCCTCAAAGGAAGCTGTCTAAGTAAATAAGCATGACCCCAGAAAAACAGACCACTCTGCCTTCCAGCACCCCAGGAGGAGACAGGGAAACGTACTGGAGGTGGCCACATCTTGGCCACTTCCGCCAGCAAGTCCATTGCCCACCTGGGGTTGGAGCGGGGGCTCCCTCCCTCCTCCCCACAGCCTGCTTCCTAGGTGTGCTGTCTCCTTCAGGGGCTCCCTGGAGCTCCTCTCCTCCTCGCTACCCCACGTCTGCTCTCCTTTCCCCCTTGCCTTTTCCAGGGGCCCATAGTGACCCCTCTCCCTGACCCTTCACATGTCCTTCTCTATCTCCTGGGAGCCCTGTTCCCCCCTCTCTGCACACCCCCCTGCTCCCTACCAGCCAGGCCCTGCGTACTCCTCCCACCCCGGGGTCCTGCCGAAGACGAGCAGGGAAGACGAGCAGGGCTGTGTTTTGGGTATCGCTGTGCTGGGAAACAGCCATGAATGGCCTTTGCACCTCTGAGCAATGGAGGGAAATTTGAGGCCCTGACAAACAAATATGTCCTTCAGACCCCCTCCTTGCTGCAAATTTAATTCCCTCCTACAAGCAAAGGGACCCATTCAGCTGCAGGCACTGCCCCCAGCCAGACCCCCCCAAGGCCTGGCAAAGCCGCGCACTTGCATCGCAGAAGGCGGCACCGGCTTCTGGCTCCAGCAGAGAGCCTGGGTCCAGCTCAGCCCAACGCCGGGGGAGAGGCTCTCGTTTCTCCTGGGCCTCTGAATTGCAGAACAGAGCAACCCACAGCCTGCGATGCCCCGCGCCGCCGCACAGGGTCTCTGGAGGCCTGAGCAGCCCGGGGAGAGGCGTCTGGTTTCTCTCCCAGATGAACCCCTAGAAATGAACTGTTTTGTAGCAAAGGCAAGCAAAAGCTGTGTTTTCGCAGCATGGTCTCGGTGCAGATGGCTCAGCTCCGCTAGCTCAGTTTAGCATCAGATCGGTATCAACCTGAGGTGTTTCTGAGGACTTTTTTAGAAGTGGAATGAAGGTCCAGCAGCGGGTACAAACTGCCTCTCTGCCCCACAGCCCTTCCCACAGCCGGCCCCACACCTCCCTCTGCCAGCGGGCACAAAGGAGCGTGCCGAGGGGGCAAAGTTTCCCGGGGCTTCTTCCTACGGCGGTCCCCAGCTGCTCCCCGATGTAAAACAAGTGTGTGCGGGAACACGAATTAAAGCTGAAAAGGAAAAGGATGCGCAGTACAAAGTGAAGATCAAACGATGACGGGAGGCGAGAGGAGGGCAGCGAGAAGGGAAGCACTACCCTGTGACGGCCATGTTTTCGTGCGTTGCCTGAGCAGTGCCTGCCGCAGCCGAACCCTGGGCCCGGGGCGCCTTGGCCTCCGCAGCCTGTAAATAAAGGTGTTTATTTGATGTTTATTTCATCCTCAACCACACGCGCTCTGTGTGGCTCCCCTGCTCCCACCTGTGCTGCAAACAAGATGGAGGATTGCTGATATCGTCGACTTGCAGGCACCTAAGTGACACAGCCGCCCTGATGTGGGAGCCGAGGCCCCCCCCATAGTCAGAGGAGAAGCTACGCTAAGCCATAAGTCCCATTTTCTCCCACTAAGCAGGCAGCCCGTCTCCCAGTTCGGGCTGCCACCTCAGGCTAGATAACGTCAATACCCCTCCCTGTGCCACGCACCGCCGGGGTGTCAGCATGTGGTGTCTACCGCTAGTGGAGAAGGAGAGAAGAGAAGAAAACATCTCCCTTGCTTTCCTTCACTTTTCATCTGTATTTCTTTAATGCAGACCACAGGTCGCTGGGCTGCCTTTCCCTTCGTTGTACATCACCCGCTCATACCCATTAATGGCATACAAGTACGGCCAGGTGCCTTCATCCCGTCGTTACCAGCCTTGGGTGAGTTGTTCCCCGACATTGTGTGGGTACAGGGCGAGAGACGGGAGCAAAAGCCGTTACTGCCGCACCGGCTCATGGACCTAATCCGAGAGAGCTGATGCCAAGAACGTGCATGGGCTCTGCGTGTCCTCAGAAGGGGGCTTGCCGACCTCTGGAAGCGCGCCTGCCGAATCGCACAGTGCCGCTGCTGCCTCAGGGGGAGCAGGGTCTGCTCCTGGGTGTAGAAACCAGAGAATTGCATGCACTCTGGGGTGCAGATTTTGGAAGGAAAGAGACTCGGTATGCGAGAGCCCTGCTAGGAGGGAGGAGAGACTTCTTGTGTGCAGAAGCAGAGTGAAGCCGTGAGGTGGTGTGGGAAGATGTCCGCAGAAGATCGACGCTACCTGACACTGCTCATAATAAGACTTTCAGCTTTCAGGCCCAATTTTTTCATGCCCAAGTGGCTGCTTTGGGATGAGGTTTTCTTAGGAGCATGGAGGAAACTGCAGCCAAAACCATTTGCAAGAGTGAGATTGGGGAATGAATGCTGTTTAACCCAGAATTTTGGCAGACATCTCATTTTGGCAAAGCTGCAGTGCCCCAACATGCTGGAGCAGGACTTCGCATTTAGCAGGGAGATGGCTTTCAGTCAGAGAAGGGAGTTTTGCTGTTCTTGGAACAATCTGCCCAAATTTGGTCAAGATATAGAAGCTTTTGGAGAAATTTCAGTTTGCACGTCCTCAGGAAAAAGCTCACTGGATCTTCCCCAAGGACAGTTTGCACTGAGCATATTTAGTACCAGGACTTCGGAAAGATCCCTGCTCAAGGCTGATGCAGACTACCAGATTTAAGAACCAGAGCTGAGAGTAGTGGTGCTAACACTCCTGGGGAGCCCTGGCTCCTTCTCCTAGGCCTGGGCAATAGGGAGAAGGCAGATGCCTACCTGAATGCAGACGGACCAGGCAACAAAAGTAGACAGGGAGATGAGTGGAACAGGTAGGGATAAAAGCCTGGGAGTCAGGACTGGAGGATCAGACTGGGACTATGTGCAATGCGTGTCACTTCTCATATATCGAAGGCTAAGACAGTATTAATTATGGTGCTGCAGCCTCTTTATATAACTGTCAAGTGAATCTGCATCTGCTGCTCCTTCCCATTTTATCTTCTATTCCACATCACCCCCTTCTCCTTCTGTCATCTCCTCTCCCCCTTCCACAATGCCCTTCCCTCTGACTTTGACCACTGTTCCTTCTCTGCCTTTCTCATAACATCAATATTTTGCTGCTATACCCTGTAATTGCTTAGCTGTTTATTTCTTTGTGTTCACACTGTCACGCTACTTTCCAGAGCAATCCGTCCCTCCCACATGCCACATCTGACATTTAGGGCACTTGGGTTTCTTGAAGCACTGTGCTTCCTCCAGCATTGCCGAGTCCTCTCTCTTACCTTCACCCAGCACTGCTAACTGATCCACGTTACCTGCCAGGTGGCCTTTGCCTAACTTTCAGTCCATCAGCACAGCTGGTAACTTAGATGCTGTTACACGCTCTCAGCTCTCCCTCATTAGTTCTTGAAGTTACCAGTTCTCCCTAACCCACCTGCGATCCACCCACACCTTCTCCCATGGCAAAGTCTCTCCTGCCTCCCCCCAGCCCCTGGTTTGTTCTTCACTTCTGCCCCTCACGAGAGTGGTCCTCTGGGGCTGAGGACCACTTCCAGTGAGTCTATGACCAGGCTAACTTCCTGCATTACAAATTCATTTGCTTGTTCTTCCTTGTTCTTATCGAAGCATTTCTGTCCCTCTAACTTCATTTATTCTTGTTCCTGCCTTTCTACCAGTACAGAGACAGTCTTTTTCTCATAGAAAAGTTCTTTTCTGCCTTCCTTTCCCCTCTCACCTAGTCATTTCCCCCAGGGACCCCAGCCTATCTCTTCATCTCCCTTCATTACCTCTTCTGCAGCTTCTCAAGTTGGCATTACACAGGGAAAGAGAGCCAACCTCGCCTCTCAGGGTTGTGGGAGGGGGACCCTTGTGTCGCCCCATCTTTCCCGCTCCCGCTGTTCCCTCGTCGGGTCCCAGGAGTGCCAGCTCACTGGATATTTCTTTGGGCCAATTCAACTCACTAACCTGGCAGAAAACGTCCTTCTGAGGTTTTTAGCTGGGTTTTTTCCTGCAGGGTTTTATTGGGCTGAATTTACAATAGTGAATTGAAAGCCAGCAGGGCAGGGGAAGGGGCAGCATCTGGCCAAGGAGAGAAGGGAGGCAGTGGGTGGAGGAGTGAGACCTTCCTCTTTCAGTGGCCACAAGCTGTGAGACTGGCTCAAACCACTGACTGTAGCTTCACCCTCACTTTCCTCTGGCTCTTTCCTTCATATTACGAATGTGTCTCCTTCTTAAAGAACCACAGCCTTGATTTCTCTTGCTTTTCCAGTGAAGACCTCCAGGTTCCTTTCCCTTTAAGCTCACTGGTAAATGGGTTTTACATTATCTCCAATCTAGAATCTCCAAACGGTACTCTGCTGAGTTTCTGACCACCTCTTTCCTAGCTAAACCTCACAGCCAAATACTCATTGACAGGTGTCTTGATCTGTCCACCCCTCTCCCCACAGACAGCGGTAGTCATGAAACCCTTGCCTTCCCGGGCCCCAGGACTCCAGCCTTCTCTGGCACTTGTCTCCCAATCTTCCCTCTTCTCCTCAGTCTCCGTCACCACGGGTAGCGTTCAGGCCTGTGACGTGGAAGTCATCTTCATCAGAAAGCACTCTCTGTGTTTTCCCATTCAAGCTATATATAGATTCAAGTGTATGAATACTTGAACAAAATCTTTTGCATGTGCCAGTTTACCCAGCTGGCAGGCTCTCATAATAACTTAGACAAAGAAAGCCTCGGCTTCCTATCTAGAATATGGGCAGATTTGGCTACCATCTCTTCTAATAGCTTAAGATGCTCAAATGCTCTACAGAAGTATCTTGTAGTATTGTAGTATTGAAGAGGATCAACTGTTTATTTCATTATGGGAAGCAAATCTGAATAAAAAGCAATTTATACTGATGTAACTGAATCTATGTTAGTGCTTTTAGTGGCATAACTATGTCAGCAAAAAACGCCCATAATTCTAACTGACATAATATTGCTGGAAAGATTTTACATATAAATGGGTCTACGGATTTATTTGCCTCAGGCATTTCTACCTGTGGTTCTGGTTATTTATTTTGGTTTGTTGTACCAAGTCAGGTGCACAGCATGCCAAAATGCTCTGTCACTGGCCAGTGTTCACATCCGAGTACTTAGGCAGGGCTGGGCACTCTCAGCACCTGTCTGAGCCCAGGTCTGGAAACCCAAAGTCCTCTTTGGGGCAGCACCTTGTAGAGCATTTTTGCAGGGAAGTGTAAGATTTCTATACAGCAGCAGAATTTTGTAAGAGTTTGAGTGTGTGCCTGACACTTCCTCTTCCTCCGTTCTACATTTGCTTCCCATACTTTTTGCACTATTTAAAAGAAATCCTTTTATTTCCATATATTTTTCCTCTATCCATCATTAATGCAGATCATGCTTGGATCAGCAGAATTTGCATATCAGTTTTAGACCAGCTGCGATATCTTTCTGCAGCAGGTGAAAAACATCACTGTGGTAACAGTGACTGGTGATGTGATGAACAGCAGCCTTGTTGGTGGGGAAAGCCACATTCCTGGAATTGCACACCTGCATTTTCCCGATCTCCCCAGCAGCACGGTGGTGCAAGGAAAGCTATTTTCTCACCGGGAAGGCAGTCAGGGGTGGCAGCTCAGACGGGAGGTCGGTGGGGAATCAGCTCAAGGCTGGAACAGCCACGAGCCTGGGGCTAGCAAGAGCTGGGAGGGAGGAGGGGAAAGGACGGGCAAGAGGCAGGTGTGCAAAGCCATGAGGAATATCTTCTGCACAGGATAATGAGCCCATGCAACAATTTTTGTTACAGAAGATGGAATGGCCTCCATGAACAGGGGTGGGAAAACAGAGGGGCTGCACCTCCTTATTCTGCCTCTTCCTTGCTCCCTGCAAGCACTGCTGGGTCACTGGGGATGTGTCACTGCCATTGGCTTTGGCAAACACGCATCTTCCAGGACATGAGACTTCTCGTGGGATGCAAGCAGGGACAGTCCTCTCCAGACATGCCGGTGGGATCAGAATAGCAGCAATGAGTGAAGAGTGACACAGCATGTCTCAGGAAAAGGCTCACTGGAGATGTGAGAAGCAGCAGAGATTCACTTCCATGTAAGCAGGTGTAGGATGGCTGCTACATGTGCTTCTGAAAGGCCAGAAGTAATAATTCCTCAAGACTGGGCTGAACCTCAGAAGAGACCAAAGCCCTTCCTGTTATTGCAGAGCGCTGGGCACTGGGGCCACAAGCTGAGGCACAGGGGGAGTCCTGAGATGGCAGCCAGTGCTGGACACACTGCATGCTGAGTTTCAGCATGAAGCACAAGGACAGTTATTAAAACCATTTGCAGAACTGTTCACCTAAGGGAACTGTCAAGGTCAATGCTGTGTCCTACATTCTCTTATTTGATGTATGAATGGAAAGAGACAACGAAAATGCTGTATAAACTCCTGTTTCAGACTTTTTTGGTGATGGGACATTTTGGTCGATGCATTAGTATCTATTCCACAATGCACGGATTTGTTTTTCATCTCGAGAGAGATTCATTTTCCTGCAATTAGGACAAAGAATCAAACTGGGCTCAGAAGGCATGAGCTGGCTCCACTGCTGTCTGCTCACACAGAGCAAGGTGCCTCTTAGCCAGTGAAGAGCCTTTGCTCCGTGCTGGCCTGTAACATCTGGGTTACTGCAGCAGATCCCATGTCACAGATACACTAGGTTTCTTCGTTTTTCCTAAAGCATCTGTCTGGAGGCTTGTGGTATCCCTGTGCAGTCCTGGTTTGAAGCCCCTGCTAGATCTTTTCTCTCAGCCAGAAGCACATGGAGGTTTCTGTGGAGGCATGAAGCTCCAAGGATATATCTCTCCTTTCTTCTGAACACTGATTTGAGTCACTATTGCTGGACTATGAAGACTAAGCTTCTCCTGAACACTGGTATCACAGGGAAGAAACACTGAGAATTGTTCATATTTCAGTAGGTGGCGAAAGGAACGTGGCAGCTGTAAGAGTTCCCTAGAAAAAAACATTTACAGATACAGGCCTATCATTATGGTAGTAGCGGGCACCTTTCTGGACAGCTTGCTTTGGGACAGCTGTATAGCTACAGGCATGGCCAGTACAGGGGTTCCTTGCAAGCCCATCATTTTAAGTAAAGGGAGCTTATAGGTGTGGTCTCAACAAGGGAATATAGTAGTAATTTCAAGTACCCTTGCATCACTCTTGAAGGTGATGAAGTCGTACAGAAGGCAGGCACTGTGGCTCTGGAGCCTGTTGATACACAGCAGCTTACAGAGATGGTCTCTACACAGCTTATTATAAAAAGCCACACTATGATGGAAGAAGCAGAGTGAATTTTCCTCAGGATCTCAAATAAAGAACCAAAGAGCATCTTCCAGAAAACAATGCAGAGATGACACAGACAAAAGGAGTAGTTTTACATTTTTGGACAAGGTACTTTGCCAGAACACCAGGAGAAAATCCCACACATTTAAAAAGAAATCAGACAGGATTGCAACTGGCTCCCTCCTTGCTTACATTTGCCTTAGGGCCAGCTCTGCTGCGTTTCGAAGACATCCGGCATCTCCACAGGCTTTGTGTGTTTGTTTCATCTCAGCATCTCTGCCCTCCATCTCTTCATTGTGGCCTTCAGAGGTTGCTCCCTTGGTTCATGCTGGGTTTTTGCAATGACAACAAGGGTGGAGGCCAGTTCCCCACCCCTGGTTCCACCCTCACTTATAATATGCATTGCATCTCAGCTCTCCGCTGCTGCTGGCTT